>NC_143551.1:123200000-123570000 GCF_054136105.1 Typopeltis vanoorti
GAATTCGAAGACAGAATTCCATCCTACTAAACAATGAATCTCGATTACCATGGACTGAGTCGAGAAAACGTCCGCTTCACAGTCGAGAACTGTGAAGTGGAACAATATATTGCACGTTTATATATATATATATATGTGTGTGTGTGTGTGTGTGTGTGTGTGTGTGTGTGTGTGTGTGTGTGTGTGTGTGTGTGTGTGTGTGTGTGTGTGTGTGTGTGTGTGTGTGTGTGTGTGTGTGTGTGTGTGTGTGTGTTAGCATACATAGTTTTATGAAGAATTGAATGACTAGAACTGAGATTTAAGTAAAAAGGTTTTAGTATAAAAACAAAAAAAAAAAAAGCCCACACATACCAACAGATATCAGCACAGTGAGTCCCATCATTTCCCTCCTCATAAGCTTGGAATAATTTCCACCTTGGGACATAGAGCCCGTTCTCTTCTTGATGACCCAAATGAACTTCTTACAGAAATAAACCATCTGAAAACTTCTTTCGAAGTTAATGGATATGCCAAGAAAATCATTGAGAAATTCCTTCTTAATCCTCCTAGACATCACTCAGAAGAAACAGATTCAAAGGCAATATATCTATTCCTTACATAAGTACTGTTTCACATAAATCAGCAAAAGTTCTAAGAAAATACAATATCAGAACCTTGTTCACTTCCACTTCCAAAGATCCGTTCCTTAATTAGCCACCCAAAACCTTGTCATTATCAACTCAAATACCCTGGTGTATATAAAATATTGTGTGATTGGGATATTCCTTATTTTGGGCAGACAGACAAATCTGTCGAATTGCGTATGGAAGAACACATGAGGGACATTACTTACAAGAGACAGTGAGCGAGTGCATTATCAAGTGATATCCTTTTCTCGGTTAATCCTAATGATGATAACCAAAGTCACAAAGTCTGCTGGGGAAAATCTACTAACATCTTCCGTTGCAGTGACGAACTAGAGAGAAAAATCGTGGAATCTAGAAAAATCATCTTCAAATCTGTTCATCTAAATAACAACTTGAGCTACAACCTCCCAGATAGTCATTCAGCTGTAATCATGTACTGGCGTTCACGTGATGCCGCAATCACGCACTCTCCCAACAATGCAACAAACGAAAGAACAGCTTTAAATACAACTACAACGTTTTCATGCTAATTATGTATAGAGACTGTGTATGTTGTTCATAGTCTTTTAACCCTCAATATTTAGTGTTTTTTCTTTTTTTTTTTCTTCTTTTATAATGTCACCTGAAGAAGGTTGTTACAGGCCAAAACTAGTAGTACTTAAATTAAGGGGATATTAATTCCCACATAGTTTTAAAACCGAATAAGAAACTCAAAGATTGGAATCAGAGAGTTTCTTGCCGAATATATTTCCAATCTTTGAGTTTCTTATTCGGTTTTAAAACTATGTGGGAATTAATATCCCCTTAATTTAAGTAATGTTTTCATTGCCGAAATGAAGCTTATTAGCTCTTTACACTTAAAAAAAACTAGCAGTGTTTTTATATTAAAACCTTTTACTTAAATCTCGGTTCTAGTCATTCAATTCTGCATATATATATATATATATATATATATATATATATATATATATATATATATATGTATATATATATATATATATATATATATATATATATGTATACATATATATATATATATATATATATATATATATATATATATATATATATATATATATATATATATATATATATATATATAAAGAAAATATTGTATATCCAGCAGAGAGAGAGAGAGAGAGCACCGACCATCTTGAATGTAGAATTTTGACAAGGTCAAATCTGTACTCTTCTTTAGTGGAGGAGTTTATTATTATTATTATTATTATTATTATTATTATTATTATTATTAAGAGAGACCTCCAGGGAGTTAGAGACTTATCGAGGGAGGCCACATACTACACGCACCAGCTATCATACTTATTCTTGAATTCATTCGCACTGCTTGCACTCACAACATCCAATGACAATCTATTCCAATCACTCCCCACCCTCTGAGAGAAATATCTAGCCCTTACACCCTTCTTGGCAGCCTTCATTCTCAGCTTCCAAGGATGTCCTCTCGTCCTTTCCTCACCCTCAATAAATTGAAAAATTCCATCAATTGAAATCCTGTATGACACTTTCAGAAGTTTGTAAGTCTTAATCATACCCCTCCCTCTTTCTCCTGTTTGCCAGTGTCTGCAGTCTACAAATTCTCAATTTGTCTTCATAATCAGTATTCCACAATCCTGATATCATTTTTAACACTCGCCTTTGTACTCTCCAATATATAAGAATCACAACGGAAACCAGGAGACCAGACCTGCGCACAATAGTCCAAGTGAGGTCTTATCAAAGCCTTGTAAAGAGGCAAAATAACATCCTTATCTTTACATGTGAACGTACGTTTCAGCATTGCAATTATCTTTTGAGCTGTATTTGCAATCTTTGCCACATGGCCCCTAAACTTCAACTTCCTATCTATTAACACTCCAAGATCCCTAGCCTCATCAGTTTCTTGCAGCCTAATCCCACCAATATAATACGACATTGGATATGTAATCATGCCCAAGTGAATGACTTTACATTTACTGACATTGAACTGACACCCATTTTCCCATGCCCACAATTCCAGCCTATTCAAATCATTCTGCAAAGACTGCATATCAGCAGCATTCCTGATTACCCTACCTATCTTTGCATCATCATCAAATAACTGTATGTCGCTTGTCAAATCCTTTCCAATATCATTAATGTACAGATTGAATAACAGTGGACCAAGCACTGATCCTTGTGGTACACCACTTGTTACCTTAAACCTTGTAGACTCAGATCCCCCGTATACCACTTTTTGATATCTGTCAGTCAGCTATCCTCTTATCCATGCTAATATTGTATAACCCAAGAGCAAGTTGCTAAAACATGACCTTCCCTTAGTAAACCCATGTTGTTCATTGCAGAGTAGATTCACTGTCAACCCATTTCTGAATGCGGGCCCTAACCAATTTTTCCAAAATATTCACCACCACTCCTGAGATACTAATTGGTCGATAGTTGGATACATCGGTATTTGCACCACCCTTGTGCAATGGAATTACCATACATTCCTTTCATTCCTGCGGAATATTCCCTGTTCTGAGACTCATATTAAACATCCTGGTCAAAGGAATAATCAATTCAGCTGAACACTCTTTTAGCACTCGTGCTGATATTCCATCAGTCCCTATTGCTGAATTCTTATTCAGTTTGTGCAACAGCTCTAATACCTCGGCCTCACAAATCTGATTTTCTTCATCTAATGAAGAGGTAACAGTGAGCTCAATGTTACGTTCGCCAGGTTGATAACTTTTAGCGAAATGGGCACTTATTAACTGAACAACCTCTTCTGCATCATCAGTAACCCTCACGCCATCTCGATTTAGAAGAGTCATTCTTTCATATTCATTCTTTCGTTTACTTGCAGCATATCGATAGAATTCTTGTTTGTTATCTTTAGCATGCAGAGCTAGTTTCGTTTCATAGTCAGACTTTGCTTTCCGTACAACAGTTGTGACTATTCTAGTCTGCTTCTTATAACGTTCATAACGGACATCATCCTTATGCAAACGGTATTTCTTCCACATCATCCTTTTATTACGAATCTCTTGCTTAATAAGATTACACATCCATTTGACTCCTACTGTATTTCTTCTTCGAACTCTCGGGACACATTCTGATATCGCATCATTTAAGTAATGTTTAAATACTTCCCATACACTGTCGATATCCTTTCCATCCAGCAACCGATCCCATTTTACTGAACACAGTATACTCCTCAGTTGGTCATAATTTCCTGCTTTGTAGTTCAACATGTAACCTTTTCTGAATGGAACATTCATAAACTTAGTCACTTCCCAAGTGAGTACCGCATGATTACTGTCACTAACTGGAGGCAGAATAGTTACGTCTTTAACTGAAATGCCCTCTGACACTATAATCAAATCTAGCACTCTTTGACCTCGAGTTCCTTCTGTCACATGCTGCTTGAGAAAGTTGTCCCGCAACAGCTCAATAAATGCATTTTCATTCTTCTCATGAGATTCTACTGCTACCCAATCAATATTTGGATAATTAAAGTCTCCCATTATGATTACTCTTTTCACGCTCATCTTTTCTATTTGGTGATGCATTTTTCTTCATCACCAGCAACCGATCCACCAGGTCTGTAACAACACCCCACGATGTAATTTGTCTTGTTAGATTCCACCTCACATCAGATGGCTTCAAACTCACTGCCACATGAAAAATTGTTGGTAGTATTCTACATTCATAGGTCTCAACTCTAACTGGATTTAAGTCATCCAATATAATTAGCAGCACGTCCCCTCCTTTCCTATCCATTCTATCCTTCCTAAAAATACTGTACCATGACACTCGATACCAGTTAGTAGGTCTGATTCTGATAGCCAGGTCTCACTAATTCCTACAATCTGAGGTCGCAACATATTGACTAAGGCAACAAACTCTACCCCTTTTGTTTCTGATACTCCTAGCATTAGTGTACAGACATAATAATCTACCTGCATGTTCTTTAGTATACCCTTGTTTGCAGTCTGCCTGATCCAATTGGACAACTTGCAGATCTTTATTCTTCTCTAATGCCTTACACATGTAAACATCTTTGCACACATATAATTGGTGCGAACCGGACGAACACAAATATGAAAAAAATCTTTGTACTACCAGAAATTAGTTGAAAGTCTTCCACGACTCCATTCAGTTATTACAGTATATTGAGAATTATTAATTTCTCAATAAACATATGTTCTGTTTATATCTGCACATACCCCATGTTTGTAGGAGAGTACATAGGTAACGCACAGTAATATTATAATGATACTACTGTATGATACTAGAAATTATATGATCTGTGCAACGTCGCATTATAGCTGGGCATTATCATCATAATCGCTATCTGTGTGGGAAAGTATATAGTTTATTCTTGAAGAATTCACTTCATATACGACTTTTTTTATTCTTTATATTGTATTACATTTCATCACATATTCGTATTACCATAACATTTATTTATTGCAGTTTTCCATGTCGCAAAAATTCCAGTTTCATTGGATTTTTTGAATGAGAGTAGCATTTCCAAAACGAACACTTTAATGAACAGATTTTTGTTTGAATTGTGACACCTACATTACTCACATTTTCACGATGTCACAGGAACTTCACTGTCATCTCATTTGAATTACAACCTCTCATGAAATATCTGTATTGTAATTTTTTTTTATCTTTTCTTCATAATAAAGTGTAACAGAATGAAAATCTGAAGATGCATTTTAAGATTTCCATCCTTACTCATAGTAAAGCTGTGTATCCAAAGGCTATTATTCGCAAGTTATTCTCTGAGAAAAAAAAATGAACGTCCTTCAGTTGAAAAGGTTTTGTTCCAATATCGCCCAGGACACGAGAAACATTTATAAGGAATTTTCTTTTCAAAGACAGCTGTCATTGTCAAAAAGAAAAAAACAAAAAAGAAATGGATCGGAAGTGATGCAAAATGGCAACAGACTATTAATATATTACCATCCCAATCGCTACTTAAAACTTTGGTAGCATGTCTTCTGTTAAAATAATGTAATCTGTAGTCTTTTTACGTCTTCTGAAGCATTGCTATTTACAATGTTAGGCCACTAAATTAATAATAGTAAAACCCTGAAAACTAATTGTATGAAATATTCACTGACACTGCAATGAAAAATTAATAGCCTGATTTTGATTAAAAATATCCTTCTGAAGAAAAAGCCTTTGTCATGAGAATAATAACAATAAAGAGTGCGATAAATGGCTCTGCAATAAACTGCGTGATAAAGCTTGCAATAAAACGCTTGAAATACTTCCTTGAAAAGCTCAAGATAATCAAATTGAATACATTGATTTCGTTCTTAACTCTGAGTAACTGGACAGGCACCTCATCGGAATTATTGGAGTTACAACAGTGGCAGCTAAGGTCACGAGACCATATAGTATATGTCTATTAATAGCATCTACTCTCCGAGACAGGATTGTCCATCCTGCAGGGATAAAACTCGAGTTTCGGAAAGAAAAAAACCTGTCACCTCAGATAAACTGACCTTCAGTTTGCGAACCGGGGAATTCAAACGGCTACTATAGTATTTGTTGTCTACGATTTTACATCGAAGTAAGCATACACTGACTATAACTTTAAAATGAATTTTTAAATACATCAGCGAAAACTTTATAAGTAAAGTTTTAGTTGATGCAAGCATAGACCTTATTGCGTTCTTACCAATCCTCGTGGGTGTTTTATAATATGATTTAGTGAAAACAGAAAGTTGTCATCAGCAAGTAGTTCATTTTCAAATGGTGTCGTATATGTTGAATAATAAACGATTATTTTAAAAGCATGATTTTCAACAATTATGCTAGCAACAGGAATAAAACGCGTGTTAAAACTGCGAAATGAGACAGGAATGAGATTCATTTTATGTTCGATGTACATGTCAAATGTAGAGGTTTCTTTATTAATGCTACCTTTGACGTATGAGTTTGTAAGTCGCGCTGAGTTGTATATAAGACATAATTTTGGCTTTTAAGTGTTTGTTTCATTTCGCAGTGTAATGTTAAAATTATTTGATTTATAAGAGCACATCAGAACAAAGAAATGAATAGAAGGGTATTAAGTAAATATCTAAGCTTTCGTATATAACATGGAAGTAGATTAGTTGACGATACAGTTACGATAATTCCATATAATATGTTCTCATAGGAAACAGCGCTCCGAATTTATAGTTTTATAGTGACCAATAGTTGTAGTTAACTTTCTATTGGGATCAATAGTTCTAGCAGGAATAATTAAACTCACTAATCTCAGTACAGACAATATTCCATCGTGTTAAATGTTTTTTCATGAGTAGTGACAGTCTGAAAAACAGTGTCTAAAATGCCATGTTTATCTCGAGTGGAATCTTCTTAGCGGCAGTCAACTTCTAACGGCAGAGAAATAGTCAAATCCTTTTGTTTAGTGCTCTAAGTGGTCAGTTTTTCCTTCAGAAACTACTGGTCTTTTCCCTTCGAAACTAAGAATCCAACTTAGACACAAGAATTTTGTGTCTTTTTCTTCTACTGCTTTGTGAAAGCAGAACTTTCAACTTTCACAAAGTAGTTTGCATCAGGAAGAACATTCAGTGAAAAACTTTCAATCCGCATGCACGAGAAAAGTCTCAGAATCAACTGTTAGAAAGTGAATGAAAAAAGTGTGTATTTCTTCACAATTTATATATTTCCAAAAGAAAATTACTATTTACAGCTTGTAGTTATCACACGTTACGATACACACAACAGATGTTTTTATGTTGTACCGTAGAATCTTAAGTAGCTGGATTAAATTTAATTAGTTCTTTACAAGTGAGTTTAAATGTTAGAATATTATCAGCATTAAAACTTACTTTATAATGTGCTGTTTATGCTAATGACATCATTCTACCTAGAGGAGTTTTATGAAATTTATTATTAGAATTCTTATTATAATTTAATTTTTTTCCATGAAGTCTCTTGTGCAAAACAGCCGGACTATTAATTATATACAAGTTTTCATTACATACTAAATGCAGCCTACTTCAAGTAATAGAACTGTTATTCTTCAAGTAGAAGTGTTATACGAACGTGTAAATGCATTTAGCACTAAATTTTGTTTATTTTTCATTAGAAGGTTGAAGTGCCTTGAAATGTTTCTTGTATGTTTTTTTGAGGATAATAACCTACACTCCAACTCGTGTCCATCCATGGTACAGAATTTGCAGCGTGTTTATAACCCTTTCGTGAGTGTTCACACGAAAACGGCAACTATCCTATAAATGCTTTGTCTACTTTTATTGTGCATTGGCTGGAAGATTCACGTGGTTATATTAAACTATTATGCGAATGAAGATAATCATTTTGAAATCAATGATGAACATGGTACTTTATTCCACAGGATATTTTACAAATATTGAACAGAATGTTTATTGAGATTGTGGTGCAGCATATTTTAGACGTTCTTTACACATGTAAATTAACTAAATCTTATACAAAGATCATACTTGTGATCCTTGTATAATATTTAACCAAGAGATAAATTAGTTGGAGAATTTTGTAAAGAATCTTCTAGGGGGAAAAACAAGTGTTTGTATATCTGTCAGTTCATGGGGGATTTAGTTGAGGGGCACAACCCATTCGGTAGAGTCGGATGAGATTTAACATGGACAACTACCAATTGTTATTAAGACAAAATGAGGCTTGACCTAGGTCTTATCTAATTGCTTGTTCGTTGACAGTAATACTGGAACCAAATCATTCTAGAGAGAGAGAGAAAGAGAGAGAGAGAGTAAGAGAGAGAGAGAGTAAGAGAGAGAGAGAGTAAGAGAGAGAGAGAGATTTTGAAAAAAACTTTTAATGAAGTGCAGTTTTCTCATACAGCAAAACGGATAAAACTGACAGAAGAACACGCACACTTGGCAGGCATAATATAGTAGCGTCATGGTTGCTTCGGTAGTCATTACATGTCAAACCAAAGCATGTTACAGAAATTTATTTCATCAACAAAGTTTATCAATTACATAGTCAATATTCTCTCTTCACAAATACATCTTCTTTGCATAGTGAGGTTTGTTTTTTTTGTTGCTGCATAGTAAGGATTTTTTTTTTAAATAAAAATCTTATCTGCTCTCGAGATGGAACATTTTCAAGCTCCCGAAAGAGTCTAATAAGCAAGGTGATCTCGTTCACACAAGACGATGAAAATCTTTTATCATCTGAGAAACGTACTTTCCCATTTTGAGTTAAGAATTTCTAAATCATGTTTGACTTAAAAATTCTTATAATGCTTACAAATTCTCTGCAGATCGGTCTTATAACAGTGTAGAAAGAAATATTATAGGTAGTTCTTTAATAAAAAAAAAATATTAGCATAAAAATAAACACAAGTCTCACTATCTTCCTTCCATCAAACCTTTGACCCGTCCTGGATTATGAGCTTTTGTGGGTGGAACTGCTATTAAAAATATTAAGAACAGCCAAAGCAATGTGATCATGGGTGAGTGGTATTCGTCTTTACTCAGTCATTTACTCTGTAGGAAGGTGCCCTTCGTGAACAAATATTTCCAGAAATATTTGGAATGTATCATTAATGGGGGAATGTTCTCATGGAGTTATTCTCCATTACGTCTCACATTATAAATGTGGAATTTCTCAGTGTTCCTGTTTGGCACACGCACGGGATATAAATGCTTTCAGAGATTTCTAAGATTACTCTTGAACACTTCTGCTCTGAGATCATTGGCATCGCTTTCGTATTTAAACGAGTGTGTTATCCAAAGTTTCTATAGCATTCCACGCGTAACAAATTATACTACACCAGATTTGACCGTAATCAGTGTCAAAAGTGATAATTTCACACAAGGAACTCGGTCCGTTGTTTTAGAGTGAGATGGCAATTCGCGGATTTATCATAACCACAACGAATCCCTGATGAACAATAATTTGAAAATTCTCAGGAAACAGGGATAATTTTATCATGTTTAATAGCCATTCGTGTTATTATATAAATTTTCTATTAGGATGACATACATTGAAATAAAAAAAAAGGTATCTGTAAACATATCAAATAAACATATTGTCTTCCTGCAATATGTTTTACACTGGTTATCGTGAAACAATTTATCATAATTAAATTTATAAAATAATCGCCGTAAAATAATAATTTCCATCTAAATGATGGACATTATTCATGTGTTACTATAATCGCTTAATTAACGGAAACAAATAATAACATGATTAAAATTTAGAACTGTCTTTTCGATAAATGATATTAATCTGCTAACAACTCATAACGGTAACCAAGCTCTGCTAATGGGGAAGTTAAGCCTGGTTGTTACTTTTTAATTAGAATTTATATTTCTATTATTTAAATAATGATAACCTGAGAACAGCTTAATGATAATTTACATTATGGTAGAATTTTTTTTCCTATTTGATTACTAAATGATTACTTTATCATATTGATATCAATGTTGATCTGGGAATTCACAAAGCCTAATAAAAATAAATAAGAAAAGAAAATTAATATTATAATTTTGGGTGTGTTGAAATGTCCATAAGTACAATGTGATTGTTTGTAACAAACACCCTGTTAGTTATTTGCACGCTTTCTTCAAAATCTCCCTTACTCTCTCTCCCAAAAACGTTAGGAAAACAAACTTTATTTTGGATTTCTAGTATTTATGATTACATAAATTCCTGTCTGCAACACTTCTCTTAAAACCCATCTCTTGTAAATACGCGATCATCGTTCATCAGCTTTCCGTGATTCTCATCGTTAACAACCAACACCTTCAAGTTTTCCTCCTCTCCAGTTCTCGTTAATGCCACATACAATTGTCCATGGCCAAACACAGGTTCTGGCAAGAATACTCCATCTCTATCGGATGATTACCTCGCCGACTTGTTGACTGTAATCACGAATGCTGGCATGATCGGAAACTGTCTTCTCTTCATCACGAACAGCGCGGAAAATTAGTTTCACTTGGTGCTAACTCAATCCTAAGTACAAATACAATTCTCCAACATGTGTATAGCGCCATCTATGTAATGTCTGGAGATTTAATTTTTTTAAATATTTTTTTTTCCGAGCAGTAACTGAATGCCTTTATTACTAAACGAGATTCAGGCCTTAAGTCAAACTAAATGTAGTCAAACTTCAACTACAAAGCGAACACTGCATTTTTTCATTAAATGACAAAATAAATAATACGGTAATATGCAAATATGCAAATATTATGTCTTTTTAATTAAAATATACCTTTATTCAAATCTTTTTTACTTTATGACATGACCTCATTTCCAACTTAAGCTTAACATCTTTTTTTTTGTCGAGTAGATAAATTATCAATGCATAGTTGAGATTAATGTTCTTCATTATTATTCTCCAAATTCAAAAATGTTTAATTCAGATTTAGTGCATTGCATAATACACTTTTTTGTAAACTTAATCCTGAAGCAGAGTTCGCGAAACTCGCTCATTTAATAAATTGAATATATTGCCAACATACTGAATATTCTTGTATGGAAAATAAAAATTCCATAGAAAACATGGAAAAAAATATTAGAAAATAACCACAGAATTTTAAAGCTTTTCCATAATCCTAATCTAGGTCATCTTCCGAAATGTATATTAACCGTTAAAGAATTCCACATGTTTATGTTCTGGTATTATGCAAGTCTTTTAGATTCTCCTGTTATTAAATGACCATGTATCATGTTCATGATTTTACTTTGATTTATCAAAATATCAAATTTTGATGCGGATTTTTGATTAATAGATTTACATTTGATGGCTTCTAGTTCATGTGTGTTGTATTTCTTATGCTACATTGAATAATTCTTGAAATCGTTCTATCTTTGTTATTCAAAATTAATCACGTGTCACGCTAACTTTGTAGAATGGATGTAGACTTCAACATTTTGAATTTCTGAAATTTGTTTCTACGTAGCTTAAATTATTTGCTAACAATGCCTAACGGCAAAGTTTAGTAGGAATGGAAATGCTCTCCATCCACTCCCAAGTTGTTTATTTATGCATTAGAATTTTGAGAAAGAATTCTGGCTAGAAAACATAACCGAACATTCTTAAAGCCAAAGATGACAGCCATACTTTAAGGAGTTTTTACCTTATTTTCATTATTTAGTACTAAACTTTGAAATGGGTCCAAAAATAGTATAAGACTGGAAATACCAAGAAGGTGAAGAACCAATAAATGTACATAGAAATAAAATAGTAGGAATAAAACACAAATTTAACAAAATATCTGTAATATAATGTATATGACAGTTGGCAGATGAATGAAAATGCTTGCCATTTCAGTAAATTCCTCATCAATTAAATAGAAAGTGAAAAGTAGTTATCCAATACTTTTTTCTTTAGTTAATTTTAATGAAGATAAACTATTTATGATTAATTTAACAGTTATTCGATATTCAGTTATGGATGAAATACCTCATGTGTTAGGGAATAGGAAATGATATCCGCTTGGCTAACTATACCAATATTGTGTTTTCTAAAGATATGAATTATCGCCCTGCTTATTTTAGGCCTGAAGTGGCTTCAAAAGATGTTCATGTTTGGTTTCTAAAGCACAATTTCCGTATTAACTAGTTAGCCCACTCGCGGTACTAATGCTATGTACGGATGTCCTCTAGGTTAATTGACAGGTGGATGAGACTGACAAGCAATTTAGCGTTTCAACTAAAATGCATCGAGAATACATTTTTGCACAAATATTAAATCTTCTCCATTTGATACTATGAAACATAAACTTTTAGCTTTTTAATAATAATGTGATAAACAGAACAGTTTCAAAATAATTCTTTAAAAATATGAAATATTTATAAATATAAGCATCAGATTTTTTTTTCTGAAAAAGGTGCAGGTCTCGTTAAACTTGCAAGGATTTTATAAACAATCATTAATAAAGATAAATAGCGAAATTACTCTTGGAAGTTATGTTTGAATCTTTGTTCTGAATCAACAAAGTATGCTGTTCCAGAATAGCATTTTAAATGTATCATCAATAAGTTGAAAAAAAATAACTATACAAAAGCCCTTCAATTCGCGGTATAAATTCCTGATTGAACATTACTCTAAAAGCGCAAGATCACAATCATCATTCCGAAGCACTTAATTTGGAGTTGAAATGAAGTATTTGGAAATAACTTGGCAGTTAAGGCTGTGAGGCGAGTATTTCATATGTTATATGCATATGTTCATCGGAAGGTTTGTCTTCCTTTTTGATAAAGAAAAGCCTTTCTGTATCTATCTAGAAGTGAGATAATCTGAATATTTTATTACAAATTAAAAGCATATTTGTTTATACGCACAAATATTCTCACAAAAATGAAGTATCAAGAAATCGTTGTCAAGCTATAATAAAAATTTATTAAAAGTATTAATAAATCACAAGATTCAGACCATATTACATACCATACCATATCATACCTCGTCCTGAACACATTCACCAATGGTATACCCACCGCGCACTCCAGCATACTTCTTCCATTAGTTCATTACTCTCTATGTAAAAATTCCAATTCTCGCCTACTCCTCACTCACATGATTCTTATACATCTTCCAGGAATGACTTCTCATTTCGCATCGTTACCCTCTGCAATCTATTTAAGAGTCTTCATTCGCCAACTTTACATGTCTCAGTCATGTCATCTCTTTTTCCTCATATTTACTAAGCTCCTCAGAGTAATTCCCTAGATGTAGTATATTTTCGTCTCATATCTATCCACGTGGCTGGATTTGTGCATAGAAATCCCTTTATACAGTGACACTATCACTTACTATTACCACATCCTCATTCTCACTTCTATGTCAGTGTCCTTTACATTCTTGCAGTAGTTTTCTGAGTACCCTTTACAAATCTTATAGCGTGTCCCATGAAATTCGGACCACTATATACTAGTACTCTCGATCGGCTTCCTTTCCTTCTCCACCTCCTGAAACAAAGATCATCAGTACAGTACATCTCATTCATTTCCTCTGGGTCAAAGGGAATAACTTTCACTTTGAAACAGTGAATTGTCATCCCTATTCATCTGCATAAAGCACCAATCTAATCCAGGTCACTTTGTGATTGCCTTGGCGACAGGATATTTTGAATAGAGCAGGTTCGTTTATGTACCGTTACGTTCAGTGCGGTATATGAACCGAGTTGTGGTGTGCAAGCACCTACAGCTTCCATTTATTATTATAAGTTAAATCACTTCCTGCCAGATACACGTGCATAATCAACAAGTGTGTTTTGTGAGAAATTGCAGATACTTTATTCTAATGTTTAAAGACATTGGAAGTTCAATTTGCAGTGGTATGAATAATGTAATTATTCCGGATAAAATATTCGTTTCAGTGAAATACTGTATTCGATTTAAATGGAAAGAATGCATTTGCACAGAGTAAAGATATTAATTTGTGACAATTGAAACTTGTCACAAATGAATATTAATATCACGCATATTTCTCAAATGATCAACTTCTAACTTTATTTAAAACACTAATACATCAAGTTCTAAAAAGGCCAAAAAGAATTTATTTTCTAAGAGTATCTAATCTATTTTAAGAAGGCGGGCATTTGTACTGTTGACAAATGTCCGCAATAGTCAACTATGAAATGCAAATAAAAATACCAGATGGTGATATAACTGAAACTACTGGCAACTATGCGACTGTCCTGTATGAATACACTTTTATCCAAACAGGGTTACAAAAATAGTCGCTGATAATAATAGTGTTATGTAAGTGATGCTCGGAGAAGTGGTGTGCTCCATATGAATTGGCAAATAAAAAATTAACTGTGTAGCAGTTACCGAGATACCGTAAAAGATCCAAGAACCACAATTTCAATTTTCACAATACAATCTCGACCCATGGAACAAGATTTTGATAAATTTGTCAAATCACTGCATTAAATTTTTTCAATCAAAATGTTTTCAACGAATGATTAAAATAGCCAAAGTTAGAATTCTGTCAGAGTTTTAGACAAAACGAGAAAATGCGCTGAATTAAGAGATATTACTGTCAAAGAACAAGAAGAAAAAGGTATGAATATCATTTATATCCTTTCTGATTATCATGATCAGTATGTCGAGAGAAGTCCAGCACTGTTGACACTTTTAAATACCAATCCCATGCTTTTTGGTCATAAGTAAGTCGACTGGAATTGGAAAGTATCTCCAGTCATAAAACTATTCAAAGTTACATCGGATTTGACTGTTAATAATTCATATAATACTGCTACTTGAGTGACTTTTCATTATGAGATTGTCAAATAGGAAGTCAAAAAGAACTGAAAAGACCTTACCAAAAGTGGTCTTAGGTTATATAATCTAGGAGCGCTGCTCTATAGTTCAGACATTTAACTTTTCCAAGTCACTTCAGAGCTCTAATAAGATGGTGGTTTCAACCAAGTAGCCGAATTCATGTACCATCTCTAGAAATTCACCAATAGCCATGACCGTTGTGAGCGTCGAATACCCGACCTATTGGTCGCGTGTTCGAACAGAAAGCATTACCCACTCGAGAAAAAAATAGCACACACACACACACACAAATAAACACTGTTTAAAATTATACACATCGCCAACCTATTTCGAAAAAAAGTGCAAACCACAAACAGTGCCACCTACAGGAATGAAAAGGCGTTAGGAGATTATTTATTTATTTAATTAAATAAATAAATAAATTCCGTGTGATGATACGGGAGTTCACGGTACCATCTAGTCCCCCCAAATTTTATCCGGGCTGCGAAACCGGCGTAGGCTGACGAATCAGCCCTATGGCTGTGTCAGTATTCCTGACTGTAATCCGTGTGTGTGTCCTCGGACCAGTTTGCCTGCTTGCGGGATGAAAAACCCCAGATAAACTGGTGGAAAAACCCTGCTGTCCACGCCCAAGACCGGCTAACTTGGCTATGGCAGATCCTTGAGCTCCTGACGTCGTTGACGGGAATCGAACCTAGGACACTCCTTCCCCAAGAATATGGTTGCGAAGCACAAAGCCACTAGGCTAACCGCGCGGACATTTATTTAATTTATTTCGAGTGTGTACAAAATTTCCAAACTGAACTAATACTTGCTATGCGGCGATGGACTTTCCTAGTACCAGAAAGTAGGCAACAGAACGACATTTAAGTCATTCAACGCGTTAAGTGATTCTCGACAAGAGCTACAGAATTGCTACTCAAGAATTACATCTGTAAAGTAAGACAACATGTTCCTACTTTCATTAACTTACGCTGGAAATGTATACAAATTAAACGATAGTTAAAACCATGCGCACGCATATCCTGACGGCAAAAGCAGTCAAAGCTAAATCTTGTCATTTTTATACATTATGACATGCTCTGTGTTTCCACGAATTAAAATCATAATTTAGTACATGCCATTAAACTGTTTAGTGTTTAACCAGCGTGTATTTAGTGCGAATAATAACTAATATGACTTGAGTTATTTCAAACTATATTATATTTTCTTATTTTATCATGCATAAGACAAACTCTGTGACAACCGATTTTATAGAATAGTAACTAAGCAATAAATTATTCTCAAGATTAGTAGTTCGTTTCTTTTCCCTACTGTCTAAGTATGTTGTCAATGCGTATCAGTACTACGAAAATTGTCGATTCGACTGAATTAACTGGAATAGCAATTTGGTAAGAACTTGACATTCCGAGAATTCTACTGTAATGACGACAACAGAACTTTTTTCAAGCCACTTCAGACATACGATAAGCTGAATAATGGCGGTCGATTTCACACCGGGCAATAGAAAATCATCCACTACCTACACATTCACAAACATCCATCTATAGCCTAACGATGGGCGAGAGATGATTATATCCACTCGCTATACCAAGCCTTCAACCTGACAATGTGAGCGGATATTTGCTATAAACGCGTACTAATTTTTTTTTCTTTTAAATATGGAATTGTAATTGTAGAAAAATAACCAACCTGAGCACAGAACACAAAATACACGGAATTTATCATCTCCCAACCATACCTTAAGACTTTCCACTCGCATCTGTGTTAAAAGTACTAAATATTAAAGTTGCTTACAAACCAGCTGCAAATTGTGGGGCCTTCTCAAGTTCCCCTAAATATAGCAATCCTTTCCAAAAATACCCAGGTGTTTACAATATCTACTGTACCTGCAGCAAACCTTACGTAAGCTAAACTAGCGGAAGTAAAATCAGATAAACTGACGCGTGTGCGCGTCATTGAATATTTGTAATATGTATTCGCGCGCGCGGATACATATTACAAACTGATGACGATTGAAAAAAAATATATATTAAAAAATAGTGTGTTTGCTTAAATAGAAAGCAATCAAACCAGACAGCAAGGAGACAGCATCCCTTGTTCTCCAAATAGGTTGTGGGTTCGTATACCCCCTCCTTGGGTATTTGTAAAAGCCTGCTATGGAGTTTATAAGGTTTGTCTTGATTGTAAAATAAAAGTATATAAAGATAAACAGACAGTCATTGGCACTGTTTTAAATATTAAGATGGGATCGTTAGATAAAACTGCTGGAAATTATAGATGATATAACGTAGTAATGTAATTAATTCAAAATTTTCCAATTTATTTGTTGGTTTTTATAAAATGATCTTTCTTTATTTTTAGAAATATGTAAAATGATGTTAGACTCAGTAATATATTTAACCTTAGACAAAACTCTTTAGTGATGTTTTTCAGCTAACTGTATTATGTTCGCAGATGTATATAGAAATGCAATAATCGAAATTTTACGTTATCATCATCGAATATATATTTCGAATGTTAACAAGTACGAAAATAATATGAAAAGCACAGAAAACTGCACTTCAACAAAAAATTGGTTTAATAACGCCAAATAACTCGAAATATACTTTCAAATACCATCCTAAATATTAAGAACTAAAATTTAGAAAGAACCATTTTACAACAATCCGACCGCGTGAAAAAACAATAATTTGTATTCAGAAAGAGAGATGGAGAACCAGCTGTATGCTTTTATATCCAAAGACTTCAAATAAAGCCCTACTTTAAACCAAAATGAAATATATCAATAAAATTCATAGAGATATATAGAAAACATAGAAATACTAAATTATTATAATAAACCTACATCTGCATTGTTCGACTACTCAGATATCCAGTTACGTTCTAAATCTATCCATCCACGCAGATAGACGTACAAACAATACGATGCTAAAATTGGGACCTGTGCTTTAACTGGAATCTAAAAATTACCAAAAATATTGAATCCAAACAAAATATCAAGGAAGCCACCAGAATTGTATTATGATTGTAATTATATATATGCAATGACCAGTAAATGTCTTCTTGCGAATGGATAAGGAAACTGCATTTTCGCGATGAATGCCCACGACCTTCAAATGACTTCATGGACTACTAGTTAACCTACACTTGGATAAAAAAAAAAAAATCCGCTTATAAAGGTTGCTTTCGTCCCAGGTTTCGAACCCAGGTCTTTGCAATCGATGGCAAATCATCCTCCTAGATTAGAAAGACTTGGGTTCTATTCAGTCGATCCACGTAATTTTTTAAGCAATTAACTGACTCGCTTATTTTTTTTTTTTTGCAATTGAAAATATGCTAAGTATTTTTAATAATTCAGTCGCTTTTTCTACACTTACATATTAATAGAAGTAATGCTGTTAGTTGGTTAAACCATTTCTTCAAACCATTATAATGCCGATTTCATTTTCAACGGCATCATTAGCACTTTTTAACGCATCCCAGAAAAAAAAATCAATTCCGTGTAGCAGTAATGCACCTCACAAAAGGAAACCGATCTTTCAAGGAAGACTTGAACCATATTAAAAAAACAACAGCGGCAGGTTTAACCACGCTGCTACAATAAATCGATTTACCGGAAATCGGCTAGGCCTGTTTTCTAACAGCTCACAAAAAAAAAAAAAAAAAAAAAAACGCATTTGAAAAATAAAATACCGAGGAAGTCTGTTGCTATTTGCCTCACATCATCGCGAATAATATTTTTAACTGCGTGCCGGTGTTAGACATTTTTCGCGTTAAAAATATCTTAGTACATCTCGTTTGCTGTGAACAAGAGGCTTATTTTCCTTCGCTACCCAAACTTCATTTACCCTTCTACCCAGAAGTGTGTAGTGATCCTTCCTTCGTCCATGTACAGCAGGCTACTAGCGGGTGGCCGTCGTTCTTGCATCACCTCTGTAGACCTTTAGTCTGCGCAGTACGTTGACGCCAATATCTCCCTTGGCAACGAGCCAAACAAAAATTACCGTTGGTATCGATCGCAGACGTTCTGAGTTCTCCCCTTCTTCCTTCCTTCCTGCCTTTGCTCCGTCCCACCCTTCCTCTCTCTCTCTCTCTCAATGACGTAAAGGCCTCGTGCTTGTGTGCCTTATAGCAGCTCTTGTTTGTACGGCTTTGCTTGTGCTGCTGCAGCACCTGCCCTTGCCTCTCAGGCGATTGTAACTTCATGTCTGGTTGGAAATGTTTAACGTCGAGTGTCGCAGAGGTAAGAAGCCACACACAAATGAACCTCTTCTGCTGAATTACATTACGAACGAGGCAAAAGCAGAGAACTAACAATATATAAAGAAGAGCGACATTTTGAGCAAAGAAATGAAACACTGATGCATATCATTAAACGCATTTAGAATATATTCGTATTTGTGTTAAAATATTATATTTGCTGGGATACACGTCTTTCAGTAATGCATTCATAAGACGTTGAATATGAGGTTAATAAATTTAGGACATTATAAATCATATAATATATGATGGATGGTAATTTTTTTGCATTGATTTCCACAATATTTTCCGAATTTCATAGTGTAGTAAGCCTAGTGCCTAACCGCAAGCAGAAGTAACGTTTTTGAGATTGAAATTTTGCAAGTGCAATTAAAAACAAAAAAGAAACTATTCTCATGACATTCATAATATGAAGAGGTTCAGTTTACGTGAACTACTGCTGGTCTGAGGAGTGTCAAATGGTTGAAACGTTGCACTGAACATTTTTCAGGTTGATTATTGATCTGTAAGATGGTTAAATTCTCTAACTCTTACAGAATATTAAATAACTTGGATGCCAATAGATTAGACGGGAAATTCATTGTTCGTGGTATCCTCAATCCGCCTTTGGTGGATGAAGAAGAGGATAATGACCTTAATCTATCCTTTGCTTTGAACGAAATGATTTTCTTTTGCATTCATGTTAAATGGGTATCTTGAAGCGACGTGTAAAATTTGTTAAAATTAGTGAACACTAACATAATAACAAAGGAATATGGAAAAGTATCCGTGAAGATACACGAGTTCAGCAAAATGTTCAGATGTGAATAACCCAGTGATTCTTTTCTGTTATTTTTTTTTCTTTTCAAATTTAAAGTATGCTCGTTCAGCATCTTCTAACTTTCTAGTTGCCGTGCTGCATATTCTAAATTGAGCACAGCAATGTTTCCAATGTTTCTTGCATCACTGCTTGCTTGTTTATGCTAAAAATAATTCACTACTTATGAAAAATATACGCTCATACTCAATGAATGATAGAACATATGAAATATGCGGAATGCATGTAGACAATATCGATTTTAGGGTTAATAGCACTTTTTTTTCAATAATATTGTCTACTCAAATTCACGGTTGTATTTTCATAATTTTTTATAGTTTCAGCTGAAATAGCTGTCTCACACGTCAGATAACTATAGTTTTCCCTCGTAATAATAACTAAATTAAAGAAACTTAGATAGAAAGGAATATTAATGAAACCGCAATGACACATGAAAAATATTTAAGATGTATTTTCCACATAATAAAAACTGAGGCCATCTTCAAAGAAATGCAACTCATAAATCAATGACTCCTTCTCTAATACATCTTTCATAGGTTTAGGTTATATTTATTGTTATTTTTATTTATTTTAATATAATGTAATACTCTTTGCTTTGGTCTTAGCACAGTTGTTTTCATTAAGCCTATCAACGTACTATTGATTAATAACATGTGTGATTGGGTTATCATAAAATTACCTAATTATAATATTATGAGTCGTGTTCATTAGCAAAATCACAAAAGTTTCCTGGTCGTTCTGTTCTTATATAGGTATTGTTTTATTCTTAAACCATTCGTGGAGTTCCGCATTTAGAGTAGCATCAAAAATCACATTCATTTTGGCGAGGATTTTATCATTTTCGAAACAGACCTAGAGACAATATTTGACAAGGCCTGAATTTAAATGTTATTATTATTGACACCTCCGTGGAGTCCGTAGACTCATCGCGAGGAAGGGGGGGGGGAGTTCACTAACATTCCGAAAACCAAATACTAACATTCATTTACCGAATATATGTCATGCTTACTTTGAACTCATTCACTGACTCTGGCAACTCACTCCACACATTGAGTACTCTTCAAGCGAAAACTCTAAGCCATCATTCCATTTCTTAATTTCCAAGGATGACTTCTCGTTCTTCCGATACCTGTCATTTACTGAAAAATATCGTTTGTCTCAATCCTATAGCAACCTTTAAGTAACTTATGTGTCTCTCATGTCACGCTTTCCTTGTATCCGCCAATTTCTGTAACCCATAAATCTTCAATCTATCCTCATAAAGAGCACTCCATAGACTTGCAACCATCTTGGTCACCCACCTCCAAATCCTTTCCGCCTCTTCTACATCTTCAAGAAACCCTGGTGATTAGATCTGTGCTCAATAGTCAAGACTGGGCCATATCAAGGCCTGATGGTCTCCTTATATCTCTGCTTGTTAGTGTGCTCTTCAATAGCCAGATAATTTTATGAGTTATTTATGGCCTCTGAACTTTAACCCAGAATCTACTAGTACTCTTAAATCTCTAGCCTCCGTAATTTCTTGCAGTTTACTTCCATCAGTATATAGCTGATAATCTGTTCATCCCAAACTGAATAACCTTACGCTTTGCCACACTTCTTTGTCCATATTATTAGTCTACACAAATTGTCCTGCAAAATATTCACATCATCCTTATTAACTATTGTTATACCCAATTTTGCATCATCAGTAAACAACTGGATATTTCCCGTCAAATTATTTCTATATCATTGGTGTAAAAATTAAACAACAGACGACCAAGTACTGAGCGCTAAGGTACACTACTAATCATCTGCTTTCTCCTTGACTCCACTTGTCTATAACCTACTCTTTGATGTCATTAGCCACCCTTTCATCGACCTCACCCATGTGCTTCAGTTTATACAACAAAGTTCGGTGCAGTACAATGTCAAATTCGTTTGCAAATCATGTTTGTAGTATCGTCGTGTAATCATTTCCCTTATCCAATTCAGCTGTTACGTTATTATAAAAAAAAAAACTGAATAAATTACTGAGGCATGATCTACCCTCACAAAACCATACTACCCTGCACAAAATATCCAATTTCTATCCACCCATTTCTGAATTTCGTTTTTAACCAACTTTTCTAATAACTTGACCAATGTGAGGAATATTTGTAAGGCCTTTTTTACTGAAGGTAAGTTAGATGGTTCCATAAGGGAAAAAATCTAAAATTTCAATTAATATGACCATCATTCAGGTTTATGCACCTACTACAGAGGCATCAGAAGAAGACATTGAAGAATTTTATGGCAAGTTACAAGAAGTGATAAATGCAGCACCAAAGAGAGATTTTATGGCTACTTATTGGAGATTGGAATGCAAAAGTGGGCGAGATTGATGAACAAGGAATAACAGGCCGTTTTGGTTTAGATATTCGTAACACTGCAGGGAAGATACTATTTGAGTTTTGCAGAGAATTCTTTGTTTGTTGCTAACACTTTAAACAGCACAAAAGAAGATTGTACATGGATATCACCTGATGGACAATACAGAAATCAAATTGACTATATACTTGGACAAAGAAGTTGGAGATTGAGAAGTGCAATTCAGTCTGTCCAGACTTTTCCAGGTGCAGACTGTGGAACAGACCATGAGTTATTAGTGGCTACAATACATGTGAAATTACGGAAATTGAAAACAACACAAATGTCAATCAGATATGATCTTGGAAAATACCAGCTTAATACAATATTAGCATACAGAACAGATTCAACATATTCAATTTGTGTGAAAGAGAACCAGATGAACTATGGGAAGAGATTAAAGATATAATTAAAACAGAAGCAAAGAAGAATATTCCAACAGTTTGTAAGAAGAAGTCCAAATGGCTGTCAGAAGATGCCATCAAAACTGCTCAGGAAAGGAGGAAAATGAAGGCCACAGGAAATTTGCAGGAATTACGGAATTTGAATGCAGAGTTTCAATGGCAAGTCAGAAGAGACAAGGAAGATTACTTTAACCAGGAATGTCAACAAATAGAAGACCAAACAAGAAAGGAAAAACAATAGATCTTTTCAAAAAGATCAGAGAACTAACAGGGAAGTTTAGTGCCAAGGTGACAATATTGAAAGGTAAACACAAAGGATATCTTAAAGAAGCTGCAGACATCAAAGAAAGATGGAAAGAATAGACAGAAGACCTTTACAGAAAGGACTCCAAAATTACTGAGAAATCTGAAGAGCAGAATTATACACAGGTGTCAGTACCACTGGAGAGTGAAGTGAGGTGGGCACTGCAACGGCTATCCAGTAAGAAGGCACCAGGAGGAGATGGAATACCTATTGAGCTGCTCAAAGCCCTGGGAGAAGAGGCAGTTAAAATTTTAACAGCTCTATGTCAGCGAATTTGGATCACAACTACATGACCTAGGGAATGGAAAAAATCAGTTTATATATCTTTATTGAAGAAAGGCGATGCAAGAGAAAGAAAATGACAGAACTATAACACTGATTTCTCATGCAAGTAAAGTCTTACTTAAGATCCTTCAGAAAAGACTGGAACCATTCATGAAGAGAGAAATGCCCAGATGAACAGGCAGGATTTCGAAAAGGCAGAGGAACAAGAAATTAAATCGCCAATGTGAGATGGATAATAGAAAGAGCACAGGAATATCAAATGAATGTCTACTTTTGTTTCCTTGACTATAGCAAGGCTTTTGACTTTGTAGATCATGCGAAACTCTGGAATTTGTTAAGAATAATGGGATTCCTAGAGCATTTCATTATCCTTCTGAGGAAACTTTATTATGAACAAGAAGCTACTGTCCGAACAGATCTTGGAGAAACTGAGTGTTTCACAATAGGTAAAGGGGTGCGAGAATGATATATTTTATCTCCATACCTGTTTAACTTGTACAGAGAATACATTTTAAGAATGGCAGAACTGGAGGAGTCTTCAGTTGGAATTAAAATTGGTGGAAAAAATATTAATAATTTGAAGTGTGCAGATGATACCACCTTGCTGTGGATGTGAATGCAAAGAAGATTCGAAGGAACTTATTATGAAAGTTAAAGAATAACGTGCTTACTAAAGTTGTTGGAAGCAGGAGAAGAGGAAGACCAAGAATTAGATGGGTGGATGGAGTTAAAGAAGCAACTGGAGTGCGCTTGGAGGTATTAAACGTAACCTCAAAAAGACAAAAGTTATGGCAACATATGAACTTAATGATTTTGAAGTAGATGGGGAGAAAATGGAAGCAGTTAACAATTTTGTGATCCTAGGATCCCGAATTGATAAAGATGGTTATTGTGCCTAAGAAATTAGAAGAAGATTATTACTCGGGAAAAAAGCAATGACAAATTTAAGCAAGATCTTTAAAGATAAAAATATGAGCCTCACAAAAATAATCCTAATCGTGAAAACAATGGTATTCCCTGTGGTGCTGTATGGATGTGAAAATTGGACCCTGAGAAAGAGTGAAAGAAGGAAGATAGATGCATTTGAATTATGGGTTTGGAGACGCTTACTAAGAATACCATGTACTGCAAAGCAAACCAATAAATCACTGATAGACAGAATAAAGCCAGATTGCTCCCTTGAAGCTATGATCAACAATCAAAAATTGTCATACTTCGGACATATTTTGCGAGCAAATGACAGTCTGGAGAAGATGATGCTTACTAAAGTTGTTGGAAGCAGGAGAAGAGGAAGACCAAGAATTAGATGGGTGGATGGAGTTAAATAAGCAACTGGAGTGCGCTTGGAGGTTCTGAAAGACATGGTCAGGGACAGATCGGAATGGAGAGTGTATGTTCGTGGAGTCGCCAGGAGTCGATGGATCATAACACACAAGTTAGATGGTTCCATAAAGGGAAAAAAATCTCAAATTTCATTTCTCAGAAACTTGACTTTCTCACTCAAATATGTGATTAACACTCTCATTAGCAACAATTAGATTTATAAAAATCATTTCGGGTCTTTTCGTTAAATTGGTTAGATAACGCTGTGAGTGATCACTGGGTACGTTCTCTGGCTAGTTTGTTTTGCCCGAAGCGAAGAGAGCTGACGATCTTTTAGCAAATCACGTTGAAAGATCAATTCGTGAACACCTTGAATAGGTGGTGCACAAGGAGGATTAACTAAGATTTTATAAATAAAAATGCATTGATGCTTTTCTTTCAATGATTTTGGTTATTTAAATTATTCATATCCGAGAAGATACTTTAAGAAAATATAAAATGACCTAATCTTGTTTTATTTCTACATTATAAAGGATTAATATTTTAATAGAAAGGGGGATGGTAAATCCCTTTATGTTTTAATTATCCTTTCGGCTTATTAAATTAGGATTAATATTTTGTTTGTTGGAAACATCCCTGCAGCCCTATAATCCTCCAATGACTTGAGAATCGTGAAAAATTATGATATGGTTCGCCAAGCTTTTGTTTCCTTTTCGCCTGGCAATAACAATGTTTAAAATGGCTCATCTTATATTATAGATGATTGTTCTTTTACTGAATATGGAAACTCCAAATTTGTCCCATAAATGAAATACATTTTTCCACTCGGAATCCCTGCATTGTTAATTATTTCAGCAATTTTCTACCTTATCAAAGTACTTTTTCCTTTTTTGGAGGAGAGGGATATCTGCAACCTGCTGAATTTCTTCTCTTCCACGTGCATTCATATCTATGCTCAGCATAGTCTTCATCACTTGATATTTGATAATGTAACTAATTAATCTACATGCATAATTAGCTTTATTCACTAACATGTGACTGTGAATCCGAAATAAGCATCACGTACCGCCATGACTTCGCTTAATATTGCTTCATACTTCACACATATATATATATTTAAATGTACATATCTGTTCTATATTAGTACTTCATTTTACTATATCCTGTGATTCCACATAAAACACAAAATTCCTTCAATAGTTTTATTGAAAGTGATACAACACGAGATCTGAATCAAATTTTTTTTTCTCTGGGTGTAAAATCCTTACCAACCCTAACCACTAAGTGTTAAGAGAAAGATTTATCCTTGAAAGAGTGTAACAGTCTTGACAGTAGCCACTTCGTTGTTGCGATTTTCTTGAGATTTTGTACGCAAATTCGAAACCGATATCCGGAAGACGTATCCAAAGAAAAAAAAAATGGAATATATTAAAACCCTTAAAAACACGGTTTTTGTCTGCCACTCAAATTATCAGCTTGATGGGGGGTTTTTTTTGTACAACATAAAAATCAGAAATATGTTGCTTACAATACTGAAGTATTTGATAGTTTCCGAGATATTTAATTCGAAGTGCACTTCACTAATCTGATAAACAGCTGTTAGCAACTTGTCACGGACTCTCGAGTGAAAACTGCGTCATGCGTATATAAACCGCAACATGAATTAGTGATAGCTAACAGGTCTATAATCATGGCCTGCTTTCATTTATTATTAGTTATTAATACTTTGAAGTAAAACTTTTCGAAGCAACCTTTCACCCCCCCCCCTCCCCTACAAATCACCTAATTTAACTGTTTTTAATCTTCTGGTAGATTTTGCTGTAGATATTAATCCAAAATGTATGTATTTATAAACATACTGCGGAATTGATTTACCTATTCTATAATAAGGGAAATGGTTACGTTTGCAGATATCTTTCAAAAATGCTAAAACATTTACCAGAATTATCAGATAATGTATATTATCTAAGTTTATTATTCGATTATTATGAATCTACGAGCACCATTTTCAACAATAACAGAAATTTGTTCAAATTCAGTCAAGTATATATTCAAATAATTACCTCGTGTCATTAATCTAATATTCTAAATGCTTAGCTGATTTAATTATTAAAATTAAATGGAAATTTATGTATGTATTGCGTGTTTTACTCAATGATTCGCTGTGTGTTCTACGTGTTTCTTGAATTATTATTATGTATTGTTTCAAAATAATGTAAATAAATTAGAAAAATGCATTAATTACACATTCTATAAATAAATACGTACATCACATTATCTTAATAAAAGTAAGCGAAGCTATTATTATTATAAAACACTTGATAATCAGAAAGTGTTCGCTCAATTTTAAATAGTCGTAGGCATTTTTAATAATGTTATTGACCTACTTGGCCTACCAGGCTGCCATCAAATCACCATTATGTTTCATTCCGAATTTACAAAATTACGTGAATAATAAAACATTTGGGTAACTGATATTCTTAATGCTGGAAAAAGATCTAATACTATATATTACTATATATTTTGACGTTTGTTATTTTATGAGAAAAAAATGATGCTTCTATCTCTTTCAGAAGAAAATTCAAGTACTAAATTTCATTAGTAAAAATCGTAGTTATTTACCCAATTATTTTCGGGTATTCTTTCCATCGCGTGAATATTAAGCGCAGTTAGTAAATAATTTAGCGGATATATACCACTCTTCTTACTTATTTAGAATTTACACATGATGCATTGGGTTAATAATCAAATCATAAATAAATTAATGAAATATAGCACATTCCTACCCTAATTATTCGAATTTTACTTATTGTGTATTTACTGCGTTATGACAGATATAAAAGAGAAAGGGAAGCTAAATAACCTTTGTTTCGCCTAAAAATGCGATCTTATATTTGCCGCAGATTTTATGATATACAGCCGTAGTGCAAAATGTTGCACTAATTACAATTACCAAAGTTATATTAATGCGGTCAGCATTAAAATGTACTTCAAGAGTCAGATGTTGCACAACCCACGTAAAAAAAGTAGAACAATGCACAATCGGTTTCTCATATGCTAATAGCTGTCAAGTTACCCTAAATAGCCTCCACGTAAAATACTTCATTGTACTGTAAAGCCCGTTGCACTACTGTTTGTTGTAACTCTGTATAGCAATGTTTCGATCGATTAGAGAAACTTTCAGGTGGATACCATGAGGTTCACATAAAGAATATAAAAAAATAATCACAAAAATACGTTTCGAGCAAAATTGTCATCCTATTTCTTGTCTACTCAAATAGATGCACAAGAACTAAATAAATCACGAAATGCTTATTGCTGAAACCATGACGATGACAAATCTACTGAAGATTCAATTTCACCATCTATCTATCTACAGCCAAGATATTTATATCTTCTGCAATTGTATTGAAATTTGAATTAATCTGATGGCTTTCCGCTGTATTGTATTTGATCTTTATCTATTACAGTAATCATTCCCTTTTAGTTTGTATTAAACGATTATGATACTTTAGCATATAAGATCGTATCATTTGATATCATTATGAATCAGAGGTACTTAATTTACACGAGAATCGAAATCACTGGCTAACGTTTAGTAATGCATACAATTTCATCAAAATCCGTTCGATCAACATCGCGCTGATAAACATATACGCCTTCGGATAAACCTAGAAGAGCAAACCAAATAGGTGCTTACGCATTATTGTGAATGCTATCTAAAATTGAGGTATATTAAATATAGATTTATTTATTTTTCACTTTTTAAGATGGAATTAACATTAATTTTTCCTTTTAGAAATTCTAGGTTACTGATAAAGCCTTAAGACATCGCATGGTTCTGTCATCGTTTGCATTGTACATTTCCGGACCACACTCTCAGCCATAGTTGCGGTTGTACCAGGAATTTAGGCAAAGGTACAGGCTTTCATGAGGGAGGAGGGGAAAGGGAATAGTTTTCTGGTGAACGTGTACTTTATTTCTGAGATGAGGCAACTTGAAAATGTCTGATTATCCTCAAATAAAAGTACTATAAACGAATTTAAATAGCTAAAATAATTCCATATAAGAGTCATCAGTCCCCCTTCAACATATTCCTCAATAAAACTGTGTTGACCTCCCATACTGTGCCATGTTGTGGTATTCTAGTGAAATACTGGGTCACCCATGGACCCCAGTTTTCGGCGACACATGCATAAATGATACTAATCATGTATACACGATCGGGTATACCAATATACAGCCGATCCTTTATTCACAGTACTTACTTAAGATCGTCTAAACCACAGCAGGATCAATCCTATCAAATGGATCCTAACAAAAGCGATTATGTATTACTTTCGATAAACTACATAGAAAAATCATAGACCGACCATATGATCGCCCTTAATTGCGATATACAACACGCGCAGTTATTTATATGATAATCTTAAGCAATCACTAGATCACCTGATTTCTAGAAAATAATTCCAATATTTTAAATGCAGATTTTTCTTCAATACACTTTGTGTGTACACGTGCCAGTCCCATTCTAATATCACTATCTTGATTATGGTGATCTTTCGATATGTTTATATAGCAAACAAAGTCATTGATTTACATGAAGAATCTACCTGCTCAAAGTGATTATATTAAGGGGGGGGGAATAGTATAATCAGTTGAAAGAAAGTATCAGTGATAAGAAACGTTAAGTCTACACGTGGCTAGAGAAGTTTAGATACCTGTTTCCTCAACAGGTTCAAAGAGAAAAGGATCAGTTCCTGGAGGCATCGTAATCTTTGTTTCACAGCTTCCTTTTTTCGATGAGATTATATAATGAAAAAAAGTGCACTCATTGAAAGCGATTTCACTACCAGGATTAAAAAGCACAATTAGAAACAACATGCCCACGGTTTTTCTGGAAGTTTTGGAGCCCATGTAGCAAAGAGTTGAGTGAGCAGGTTTGATCTGTGATCGAATGTTTTCGATCTACTGTTGTTCTTTGGAATTAATCGAAACAACTAAGGCGATCAGGCCAGTATTTTATCTGTACGCTGGATATGATCGTTTTTGTGGTATGAAATCTTTTTCTGGGAAGAAACCTTTGCTGTCTTCCCTGTGAGAACGGCTAACTCATCTTTAGTTGAAAAGCATTTATGAGCATCATATGAAATCACATCGAACTTTTTTACACCCATTTTAAAATATTTACGCTTCAATGTGTACGAATATTTTATAGTATTTGTTACTGCTGTATCATAATTTTTTTCAATACATCTTTGTATTTAGAATATCGCGATCGTTTTGTGAATACCTGTAAGTTGCTGCTGAGTGAGTTTTCAGGATGGCTCTCTAAAAAATCAAAATGCTTACCGCACGTGGAAAACGAAAAATCTGTGAATCTACTACACATCGTGATCATTGTTTTTTGTTTGGATTCTGTTTGATCTATTTGCATGGCATGATATACTTGATGAGGATACTGTTATTTTTAAGTAATTGCGAAAAGTGTTTTGTCCAAATTGTTTCTATTTCTGTTGGGTTTCTGTTGAGAATTATGTGTTAGGAATCTCATAAATATGCGTATAAAAACATTAGTAAAAGAAAGAAGACAAATTAGTCATATTAGGTAAGAAGAACCAGAAAATATGATTTTTTTCAATTTAGGTAGCTCTCCCCCAATTTTTTTTTTTAATTCCGAGAATAAGAGTCTATTCTCTCTCTCTAAGTAATAGCTACTGTTTTCTCATGCGTCCTTCTGATGCTGCATATCAGAAGTTTGAACAACTAAAATGCTATTTCTTATGGAAAGCCAAAAAAAAAGTGACCAACACTTATATATATCAGTTTATACAATAATGTCCGCTTATCAGTATAGAATTTATCTAAAATACGAATGATTCACCAGAAATATAGCGAATGTTAATCACTCAATTTCGCTCTCATATGTAGCCATTTCAGTAATAGCCAGATTACGATAAGCTACAATGTTACATAGTCCTCCCAACGGAGATGGCAGCCAAAGGCCTTAGGGGATGAGCCTTAGTCACACGTATTGACTTATCACATAACGTGACTTATCGATGAGCGGTTGCAACCCCATAGTACAAATACGATGTGCATAAATGCACAACACTCACGCTGCTCAATATATGTTGGGCAATTTGAAAGAAACTGAATATTGTAAAACATTGAAAGAAAACCATGTAAAATGCAAATTGTACCAACAAAGAAACATCTCATTGTTGTCATAACAACATCTAATCATAGCTTTGGTGAAGAGGTTATATTCTGCTGTTAACATCAACTCTCCCCCCTCCTCTCTCTCTCTCTCTCTCTCTTCAATTAATAGTATATATATATATATACCAGCTGCTTATATCGCGGCCATCGATTAGGAAATCTATGCGTAGACCTCTATCTTATGAAAGACGAGCAGAAGCCTGTTTCAAATCTCTTAAAAAAAACCAAAGCGGTTTCATATAAAGTCTGGATAGTGAAGCTTTAAAAAAAGACAAAAATTGGTTTCATATACTCAAGTACATTATCAAGGAAACTCGAAAAACGTGAACAGTACCCAGATTTATCTTTTTTGTATTAACGTTGATAAATAAACACAGAATTAATATACAATACCATGCGCAGCATAAAGTGTTACGTATACTGATATATTCAAACGAAAACACAGCAAAAAAATAATAATCATACTACTAAATAAGTACGGTGAAACGATACTCAAACTACAAAAAACATACTGCATGCTATTCCATGAAATACGAGCGGAGGCTATAATTGTGATATCATTACTGTGTTTGTAATAGGGTATTATGGTCGTTAACAGAGCAATGTTTCATTTGGTCTATTGATTAACCTACTTATATATTCCGATACTTGATAAACAATCGTATCTATATAAACGATGTATATATCTTTTACAACCACTATTCTCAACTCAATATGTATTCGTAATCTAATGTAGCCGACATTTTTTTATCTGGACATGACAACTCACTCATGAAGTACCTGTAAAAATGCATGAAGTAGAAACAGGTAGTCTGTGTAACAGAGAATAGAATGACTCAGACAAAGAGGGCGGGGAGGTCATGAATTAATGAGATTGCTCCCTTTTGAAGTGAGTCAATGATTATTAGCAAGGTTTATTCTGTGTCATCACCACATGGCATAGTATTTTAGGACAGATTTGGACCGAATGTAGTTAAAATCAGTATTACATGCAAGGTAATAAATCTAAAGTTTGTATAATGTGATTAATACAGCTGAAGTAAAGTGTCTCCTATACATAAACTTGCAGAAATGAGAGATTTTATGTTTCTCTGGGAGCACATTTTCTGAACTTGAATTCGTGATGAGTTTGAATAGGACATATGCGCTGTTGAAAATGCAAAAATGACCTATATGTGTGTGTAATTCAGTTCATTTGAAAAATCTTTATGAGTGTTTTTGGTACTCTAGACGAGATTCGATCCCAGGTTTTAAGGAATGCAAATTCTATTGAGTGTATATTATCCTCACCTTACATCATTCCAGTCATTCTGATATTAAATCATTTGCTTTGTAATTAATATGTGATTTTATTTCATTTATTATTTTCTGTTAATGCATTTGATAAATTCAACTGCAAGTTTAAGAAGGAAGATAATTATCAAAATGAAAGTGATACTTGGTAAATAGTGAGAAACCTTGTTTTGAAAAATAGAAGGAAAGAAAGAGAAAATAAATTATTCCTCACTTAACGCAAATCCTCTTAATATGATAAAGATGGATAATAAAGACGTTAATTGTACTCAGTCGATTATCATCTAATAATTCGAAAAGTTTCCATATATTCCCTTATTATGGAAATTTTGGAAACGAATTATTCACAACCCCTCAGTGTTTGACTCTGAAACGGATTGCAAATTTTGAATAATTCATAAACATCCACAGACATTCATCTTTATTTTATCTGAGGGCGCTCTCGTGTAACATGTATAGAATTACTATTTTGCATACTGCAAGATGCTACTAAAATTTCGCGAATCTTTTAATTCGTAAATTATTTCCAATTTATTTTTCACCTTAACAGCAGCTCAAGTGTGTTCATTTCCTTTGGGAATGTTTATTAAGATTACTTTTATATCTGGAGTGGCTCTCTACTTATCTTCGTTTCGTTACTGTTGTGTGTTGAGCTAGAGATCAATGCCCATATGATAATTGGAACTTATCTGTTCTTTGATTAAAGATTATTTAAAATTAACATTAAATGCAATGCAAGAAAGAAAATAATTCAAACCGTATACAACATCGTTGTCAAACACAAGAATCATTAATAACAAAATGTGCTTGTTAGTCTTGAACAAAAATTATCATTAAAATAAAAATACATCTATTTAAAAGCCGCAAGAAATATCACCTATACTAAATCAGTGCTCTTCAAAGAATTATTTAGAACTTCCTTGAATTATTTGTTTAACATATCTATCTAACAATATTTTCCAGCAGTTTATTGCAACTATTAACCACTCCTCCATTAAAATGACATTTCTTCAAATCTAACTAACCTTTAGCATTCCATCGTACTAGGAGCATTTGTCCTAGGACCAATATTTGCTGAGAAATGTAAGCATATCCCTAGAATATGAATCATTCGTTCTCCTAATAGCATTTTTTAAGTTTCAGTCAAATTAGATTTTATTCATTTTATCTCTAAGCTTTACACAAAAAATCAGTCTTCTTTTCTTAGTTATAGATCTCAAAGTTGAATAGCGTCCTGACCATAGATTTTAAAAAAAATGAGAATAATTTCGTCTTTCTGTCTATATGAAGAAGTTTCTAAAAATGAATGATAAAACGCATTTGCAGTTCAAACTTCCTTACTGCATACTGTTCAGAATGTGTCAACTTCCATTGCTATTTTTAGCTCCGTTTAATCTTGTACAATTTTGAGTTTATCCATGCCCAAATAGTAGAATATACTTGGATTATTTTTTTCCCAATCATAACATTTTAAACTACTAAATATTAATTATAATTTATAAGCTCAGTACAAGTATTATATCTGAGAATAATTTCATTGTAATTTTTTTCGTAGCCTGCAATATTTTGAATTCCCCCTCCAACACCTGCACATAAAGATAGATTCATCAATCAGGTGTCGAGGAGCGAACTTACTGCACACAAACCCCGCTCGTACGGTGTGCCTATATATATATATATATATTTTTTTTTTCCGCAAAATGTGAAAATTCTGAGAAAATATATCATGCAAACAATATTTTAAATTTAAACTGGAAATCAACTTGAGAGGGGGTTCCTGCATATAATTTTAATTTGAAATGAAGTGAGAAAAGTCCTAATTATCCGATTAGATAAATTTAAATTATATTTAAATTTAAATAATAATAGAAGAGGCATTAGATAAACTGCTAATTTTGTAACTTCCTTACCTATCGTTAGGTTTTCTTTTAAAAATACAGTGTAGGAGAACAGTTACCTTTTCGAAGTATCGCTTTCGAATAATATTAATAATAATTTCCTTCGTTGATTAGTAAGAGGCAGAGTACTCTCCGAGGGTCTAAAACCAAGTAGTCAAAATTTGTTCTATAAGATAAGAAACAAAACTCAAATGAATTGCGATAATCGAGAGGTAGTATAGAGAAATACTGGCGGCAAGGAAGACTACTCCTACATTTGGAATAGTATACTTATAATAAGGAAGACTGACAAAAAATGCCATAAATAGGAAAACCTTATCCACAAGAAAATTAAATATTATTCTAACATATTTTTAAATGTAATCTCTTCTCCTTTACAAAATGGCGAAAAAAGTATAATCTTTCCTCAGGCAGTGTTGAGCTTGGACTTATTTTACAATGAAAATTACTTTTCTAAACGCACACACATATATATATATTCGATTATATACTCAGAAGAGTATTTTCTCTTATAATTGTCAATATTTCTGTTCTTTTCCAAATAACTATCATGATATTTGTTATAAATTTACTTATTTATTCGGTGATCCCCTACAAGTGATAGCGTTTTTGTAAAAATTCGACACGTGCCTCAAAAATAAGAGCAGTTATGATATATCAAGCCATTTTTCGCTTATATACTCTACATATCTAATTTTATTTTGCCTAATTTTGCTATCACAAGTGGTCCAATTGAAATTTATGTCCACGAGTGATACTTATATGCTATACGTTCGCAACTTTTCTTGAATAGGATTCACATAAAAAAATACCCAATTTCCTTCAGTTCCATCCAGTCATCTGTGGAATTTTGAATATAAGTTCGAATTATTTCGTTCAGGTTTTGCGAACGAAATATCCGATTGAATGCATACTCGAATAACGAACATCTAGAGTGTATCCTAAATCCTGCATTTAACTTAATTGCAAACAGCGAATGAGCTGAATGGAATTAACTTATCACGGTTTTCCCCTTCTGTTTTGTTTCGTAGCTGTAAAATATCCGATTAAAACAAAAATTAGTGAGGCTTAACAATTTTTAAGAATGCACGGAAAAAATAATAATTAATGAATAAAAAATAAAATAAAATAAACTTGAATAAAATCCGTTCAGGCAATGTCCTGTAATAATGTACATATTGCAAAATGAATGCAATAGGTGATTATTCATTTGATAACATGCATCTTAAGAGAAATAAATGTAAAAGAAATAACAAAAAAATCAGATTTCGAGGCAGACTGTATCCATAATTTTACAGGACATCAGTACATGGCATATTTTTAAACTGCACTTCGATGTGTATGCCTCATGAATTCTTTCTAGTTAACCCTATTGCAAGCTTTTCTTGAGGCTTCGTCTCTCCGGAAATCAGTCACTCACTATTCATCCATCGATCTCGTTGAGGATCTACCACTTTCTCTTTTCCCAGGAACTTTACCGTCTATTACTGTTTTGCGAAATCCTCCTTCCATTCTTTTTGATTGTGTCCAAGGTATTTCAGCTTTCTTCTGTGAATGCTCTTAAGTCTCAAAGTTCTGCCGATTTCTAGAACCCGTCGCTTGTCATCTTTTCAGCGCATGAGTTCCTCAACAATCTCCTGTAACAATACATCTCAAAAACATCGTTTTTCCTATCACACGTCTTTAGATTTCAAGTTTATATCCATACGTTGCTCCTGAATAAAACAGAATCCTCAGCTTTGTTTCTGTAGTGACAGATCTGTCCTTCAAACTTTAGTTGTTTCTCACAAGTGTCCTACACATTCTAATCTTCTTTTATTGTTTTTCGCAATTATCAATCAAATGGATCTCGTGTACTCAAATTTGCTGATTTTGGCAAATTGATGGCAGACATAGTACAGCATATATGATTATGAAATATTTCATTTATCTATAGAAATATGTGGTGAATATCAAAACAGGGAATAGGAACATTATAGTAAATTATGGCCACTTGATGCAGTAATAGAAATTGAACATTATTCAGGTTGCCTGAAGTGGCTGAGTTATTTCTGCAAATCAGCCGGTAAACACATGCAGTAGACGGACAAGGCACCGCAGATCTTAATAAATTAGGCAGAACGATACTCTTTCTAAATCATATATTCAAAATTTTGAAAATATGGGAATTATAAGAGATTAATCTAAGAAAAGTAAAATAGCAAAGCTAAAGGGAAAAGATAATGCTGATATGAAATTGCTGAAATGCGCTTACATTAATTAGAATAATTTAAAACTGCTAAACGGTTTTCTTTAGAAAAAGAATAAGAAAAGGTTTTGCTTTTTCTTATGTCATAATTTATGATTTTATTGGTTTTTATTCATAAATTGCTATTTAATGTTTCCAATTTCTATATTTTAATCGCCTTATACATATTCGGATCTTTACTTTTCGAATTAGTTTCCTGATTTATACAAATTTTACTAATTTTCAACCCTATTACAAGTTCTATGCTACAGAAACCCTTTAAATAATTATATAAATATTTAAAAGATTTTCGTAGCACAAAATATTCTACAAGAAGATTATCATCTTTTCTGTCAAGGATATTTAGATATGTTTCCATATTTACATACCTCTAAAAACAAACTTATTTGTATGTTTTTTTTAATTAATAGATTTATTGGCGTACTGAATAAGTATATATTCGGGAACTGATATCTATTTTTAGTCATTTTAGCTAACCTAATATTAATATCTTTGAACAGTAGATACACGAAAATTTATGTTTTAGAAATAATAATTAGCATAAAAGTGCTATTCCGTATTTATGATATAACAAAAAAAAACCCTGAAAATATCTGAAATTAAGATATGTAAATGTGATTGAAGCAATATTTATTATTTTTATGTGACGCCTTCAGGGAGTCCAAAGACTCATCGAGGGAGAGTGTGCCAACAGCATAGAACGATTAATCCCTTCCAACTACTAATTGCGCTTAAATTTGCTTAACTTTTTGCGAGCCATTAGTAGCAGAGGCTCTACCAATCGACCAACCTTTGCTGGCAATATTTGAAAAAGAATAATTCTTAAATCAGTATTTTAGAAATATGTGAACATTATGGTCAAGTAAACTTGATACGCACATTTCATACTCAATAATCAAAACAAAATTGAGGGCGAATTGCAAAACAGACTTGTAATAATGTAAGCATAATTTATGAATAGAAGATATCATACCTCGGTAAGATAATTTACTGTAAAACAAATTATAGAGAAGCATAAAAATTAAGAGAGTGAAATACATTGTCTTTATCCTTTATGAAAATATCTATTATAAAGTGAAAAAGAAAAATTATGAACGATATCATAATGACGATGGGCTTCGGTGATTGGTGTTAGAGGTGGCCAATCCGTTTTTTTTTTTTTTTTCAAATTCTAAAGAAGTAATGCTCGGAAGAAAGGCTTTAAGTAATTTTAAACACTGCATTTTTTCATTTTAATGGGAACTACTTATTGCATTAATGTTGTTTTTTATTCTAAAACGCGTATAAATTAATTATTAACCAATTTTTTTTCAAGATGCAAAATAGAGAAATATAGTAGAAAAACAATAACGATATATATGAGTCCAAGCTACCCAGCGATGGGAATGGATTCAAGTATTGATTATTAGTAGTTTATGGAAGAAAAGTGGATAGTGTCTCGAATTCGATAATATTTTGTAATCTCCGATAAGTAACCGACCAAAATGAGGCAATGAAAAATGAGGATTGAGAAACTAATTTGAACGTATTGAAAACAGTAAGAACTGCGATTATTAGAAATAATCGGATGATTTTAGCAGAATAGGAAGAGACCTTGAAGACTGATGCTTATCATACCAGTAATGCAGTAATTCACTTCTAAATTCAAGGTATAAATGAGAACAACTTGATGACACTATTCTATAGGGCAACATTTCTAGGTGAATCCAACCTACAAAAAAATTATTAACCTATATTTGGGGGTTAGAGGAGTCTGGAAAGTTCTGATAAACACCTAGAACAAAATGATATGAAAGCAACTAATATAACCGCAAGGAAGAACATACTTATTTATTTAGAAACTTCTCATCTCGTAATATATAGTTTACAATATAAGAATTTATCATTGTACAAATAGAAATAGTAATATAATACGTATTACTATAATCAAATAATAACCTGAATGATTAAACATCGAGACATTATCTCGAATGTTTAAAGAGCATGCACTTTTCAACTTCAAATGAATGATTTGTTATTTTTGTACATTTCACTTTGATAATGAGAGAATATATGGATCTATTCTTATCATACTCTCGAACAATTATTTTCAATTTTTTTATCTTAATCCCTTCTAATAAATGTATTTATTTTTTCTGAATTCTTCTTACTGCATTTTTTATAGTTTATGTAAGCAGCAGAGTTATGAAGGTAACTTATGTTCTTATATCCTCGTATATGCTCTTTCTTGTAGAGCACGTCAGTGGTGTTTAAAAGGCTATTTATTCCATAGTCCGGAATCTCTGATTTAGAAATAGAGCATCTTATTTTTAAAGCCACTTTGAGCCTTAAATAAGCATATGATTTTCTCGTATCAGCTGCTAACATTATCTACTAATTTAAAAGTCGTCTATCACCTAAAATGTTAAGGAAATAAAAAAGAGGAAATCAGGTAGAAAAAACGAAAAAAGATGCCCATATAACGAAAACAAGAAACATAAACTATAAAAAAATGCAGTATGAAGAATTCAGAAAAAATAAGGAAATTTATTAGAAGGGATTAAGATAAAAAAATTGAAAATAATAGTTCGAGAGTATGATAAGAATAGATCCATATATTCTCTCATTATCAAAGTGAAATGTACAAAAATAACAAATCATTCATTTGAAGTTGAAAAGCGCATGCTCTTTAAACATTCGAGATAATGTCTCGATGTTTAATCATTCGGGTTATTATTTGATTATAGTAATACGTAGTATATTACTATTTCTATTTGTACAATGATAAATTCTTATATTGTAAACTATGTATTACGAGATGAGAAGTTTCTAAATAAATACGTAGCTAGCGTTAGTCCTACAAAGAGTATCAGAGCTATTTTATAAATGAGAAAAACAAAACGATGGTAGTATTGAAATTAACAAATCTATGAAAGAAATGTTCAAATAAAATTCATGTTTTACACTTAAATTAATTACTTCCAATATTTCAATAACATTCAATGATGATCAAAGAACTTACGTTATTTTATCCTTAGGTAATTTTTGGTTAGGAAACTTCAGTGCAGAATTTGTGATGTTCAAAGGAAAGCAAATATTAGGTTTTACATCTACAAAGATTGTAAATCACGGAGTGATTCCAAACTGGCACAGTATCATGAAGTGAAATGGATCGCTATTCATGCTGTTTTGGAGTACCTGACTCAGTTTAGTGGCGAAGAGCCAAAAAAGAGCACGTGGAACATGCACACGTGGAAGTGTGAAAACAGATCGCGGTTCTATATTCGCCAGAAAGTGCACTGCTTCACAACAAACACATTCACTTTTGTTCAATGAGGTTCTATCTTCTCTATTTCTCTGTGCATCATTTACTGATAATGCAGCAATGTATACGACTGTATAAATGGAAACGAACTTGGTAATGAGATCAACACTAGTCCAACCGTGCTCGAATGGCTCAACTGTAGGTATTGCCAATGCATGACATTATAAAAAGGGTTTTTCCTTCTCAGTAATTTTTGCCTCTAGATGCGTACATGACTTACAACTGGTGATATTCCTTTATTGTCAACAAAGTTGAAAAGAATGCTTCTGTCTCCTGTGGTAAGATTACATTTCAGTATAAGATAAAACCTGATTGTAATCCTAATTTTTGTAAGGTCATGGCAATTACTCTTATTTTCATAAACTAGGACGTTAGTAAATATGCATATTCTCTTGTGGGCATGCCTTGTTTTGCAGATGAAAAAACTCGACATTCTGAGAGCAAATTTGCAGAAATAACACCTTTAATTGATAAGCCTTTATCCTTACTAATGGGGGGGGGGGCGTCGTTGTCATCTATTGCATAATTTATCAATTACAATAATAGTTTCGTTCCAGCAACATGACATCACTTTACTTTCCACTAAGTAATACCCATTCGTATATATTGTCCTATAGAAGGATCACCAGTGTTTGGTATGTTATTATTAATAATAATAAACTAACATTCTTACACGCGGTGTTTCTAATTATACACAGTTTGTTGTTGCTAATGATGCCCCAGACAGTGTTTCATATTACATATACTTACTTATGGCTAGGAGACCGTTGTGTGTGTGTGTTTCTTGGATGATGTTTTATTATCTACTAAAAAGGAAAGAATACTTACAAGTGCATGATATGAAATAATGCTATGTCTGTCTTAAATGTAGTTGGAGACATAAAATGTGCAAATCAATAATGTTATCATTGCTATATATTGTTCTGATTTAGTATCTTCCTTTGTTTGCACTAAATACAGTTTTTATTTTCATTTTCTAAGATTTTATTTCATTATATATTTTTTCAGAGTAAAATAATTTCTCACATGCAGTTTTATTTATTTATGTGGTTTCTATAAATTAAAATGGTATGGAAATTCTTATTCGTACATAAAACGCATAGGGATAGTCTGTAGCTAAGGTACTTTATTTCAAGTGTTTTAATACTCTTTTATCTCAATTCTTTGTCCACGTTTCTCGAAATTGGCATTTTCGTCTTGTACTGATCATAATTAACCGTTTTTTAAATCTTAAATATTTTGATAAATCTTGGATAGTTTAATTATAAGTTATCATACATTTAAATCGTAATTTATTTAATATATATATGCGTATTATTATACTGCTATATTAATTACAAATACATCTGTTTTAGGATTCACTAGCCGGACTGTGCATGCTATCGCATGATAATCTAGAGGCGAAAATGTACAAACTTCACTAGTCTTCAGTTTTACAGAAACCTATAATACTGATAAAGAATTATGAAGTAAATTAAATAAAGAAATTATGAATAAGTTATTTTAATATTTACAAGCAGCAGGCGTAACATGTATTGTTATTTAGTTGGAAGAAATCGAATCCCAGAGAAATATTCCAAAGAATTTTCTAAATTAATATTACAAGGAATTGATACATTTACAAAATTAATAAAGTTTTATAGAACAAAACATAACCGAATAAAAATTCAATAACAGTATGAAGAGGATGATAACCCAAAGTTTTTATTTTAACAAGTTGGTTTCTCCAAACAGCTCGCAAAGTTGCTTCTTTATTTTCAAAACTTGCATCGGTGAGAGTACAGCATCGGTGTACTTCTACAGTTCTCATGATGCATCCGGAAGGTCTTATTTTACTGCACATGTGATTGATGTTGGTAGTTTTGCTATCGTAAAAATTAATTTTTGAAATGTCACAAATCGTTAATTAAACAATTAATAAAAATAAAATAATTTAGTATTTTTTAACAAAAATGGCACATCCCACTATCTGATAATTCAGATTACATAAGCCATGCAAATATTTTGCAGACGGATATCAAGTTCAAAAGGGCGAATTATTTTTTATTTTCTCTTACCCTGAAGTAACAATCGATACAAGAAAAATAAATTAAATTATTGATAGAACGAAGAGACAGAACGAGCAATTTAATTAATAATATTAAATGAAACAGAAAAGAGATAAACTCTTTAATATACAAAATATCTTTAAGGAACACAAACATCGCTAAGTTACTTATGGTGCACTTCTACCATTTAGAAAACTCGATGTATCTGTCTGGTTTGAAACATTTAAACGGCTAAATGCTTAATAAAATCTCAAATTCTGTGTTAAACGCACTACCATCTAGTTTTTGTGACAAGTCATATCTGTAGTGTTACAGTCTCCCTATATTTCATAATTATTCCCGACTCCCCCTTATGCTCAATCTATCCAGAATAGCGGCCAAGTTCCGCGGGGAAGCCACATTTACCGGTGCCTCTAAATCCCTTTTGTATGCCGCTGCACTTTCAGAAACGGGAGATCAGACGCGTGCGCGCACGTACACACAGACACATAAGCGCATGCACGCACGCACGCACGCACACATACATACATACATACATACACGCACACATGCACAGAAACACAGGCACACACACACACACACTCACATACATACTCGCGTTCACTCACAACCGATATCACGGTCTCGTCGGATGGGTCATTACCACTTTTCAAAAGGGGGACCACCGTGGTACTACGAGTGGCTGCTAGAGGAAGACTCGCAGCGAGAGAAGAGAGAAAGAGAGCGTATGAGCGTAAGAGAGAGAGAGAGAGAGAGTAGTCTGGTGGCGTTCAGAAAGGCAACTCACTAGTGAAGAGAACGGGATAGCCTGAAACCTTTTCGTGAATTATTGACGACGCTGACTCCGTGTCTAACGGTGCAGATCGCTTTTGGAGGATATCATGCAGGAACGCCAAACGAATAGAAAAAGAACGTATAATGATGATGGGGGGGGGGGGGGGAATGAGACTGAGGTTTAATAATTTGTCTTTATTACTAAACACACTCATAAGTTTAAATGGACTTTGAACTGAAGATGCACAAGAAAAATATCGGAAAATAATAACTTACCTTTATTTAAAAATGCAGTTAGTCTACTTGAAACACTCATGTTTAGCTTTAAATGGACGTAAAATATCCTTCAGCCCATTTTGCATAACTTAAAAATGATATTTTTATAATTTCATCAAAAGTTAGTATTATACACGGAAAAATACCTCATTTAAAACAAAATAATTCATTAGGGCTATAATCGAATTATTAAATATTCATCTAATCCATGCATTATTTAGTATTCAAGTATCAAGATGAATGAATTTTCTCCTATAAGAGCGAACCAGAAATATTATGTGTTCGTGTGTATATAAAAAAATACGATAAATCTTTTCATATATATGGTTTGCAGCAATTGGCTAATTCTTATTAACCACACTCCATGAAGGATTTTCTTAGTTAGAATGAATCATCAACATGTAATGTTCTTTAATTGCTAATTTAAAAAAAATTCAAAATTATGATTGCAATTTATAAACTTTGAATCTTCACATTCGACTGTCTTCGTGCAGTTAAATTCTAAGTTCAAAGTAATACTATGTATACTCTCGTTATTGTCGCAATTAAGAATGACGGGTTACGCTTGTGATATTTGAATCACAGGCTCAGATTTTTACGACATATCGTTCACATATATTCCGAACAAAATTTGATCGTACAACGCAGAGATTGCGAGAAGCAATACCAATAAAGCTTATACTGTATTTCGCTAGGGTGATTACTTTCTTTTTTTAAATGAATGAATGTGGCTTACCTTTGGTTTTGGGTGACCCGTCTTCTCCAGGCAACGCCTTTGTGTCCAACGTCTCCAGCAGATTTAAGACGGTGTCTAATTGCTTGCCGAAGCCGCGAGAGGTCTGGTTCCTGTGGCGTTCCGTAATGTCTGCTGTGTTTGTGCTCTCCACAAAGCGGTGGTGTGAACAAGAACTTACTTTCGGCTCCAAGCAGAAAACAAAAGGAATACGATAACAAGTGGAACAAAAAAAAGATGCCGAACAGAATTGGAAGAGAAACAAAAAAGCGGAGTACACTGGGGCTGTTCAACACAACGCCAACACAACGCCCGCGCGTTTCTTCTTGCAACTAAATGCTACAGCCCCTTCTCTACAGTGAGATAAAGCTGCGTTGGATGACACGCCGTACGGCGGTATTCATCCGCTAACGCTCTCGATTTTTGTGGTAGGTGTCAAAAGCAGAACATCACGATGATGTTCAAAGCACACACTACGATGCAGCGTTTATAGCTTCTAACTATTTAACGACAATTTGTTTTGGCACGCTGTGCTGATCTCCTTGCAATTGTGACGCCCGAACTACATCAGCGGAATGATAGCGGATATCGTTGATGCCAGCCGTGAAGAGGTTTGCCCATGCTAATGGTAGAGGCAGCGGCGGAGTTGGCAGCTGCAGAGTCGAAAAAGGCGTTTTAATGCACTTCAGTCAGAGGTCACCAATACTGTCTAATTTCCAAGTTAACATAGCAAACCTTGGATTTTTGTTCTTCGTTTTAAGTAAAACCGTTCCTGTTAAAGGACTAGAGTTAAGTACATCGAGTCATCCTTGCCAAAGGACGATGACGTTCAAAGAATAACTATTGATTATCCATCCATCAGTCTATTTCTAGCTATCTTCGTCTACACAAACATTGAGAACTATTACACAATGGCCGAAATTATTTGGTTTAAAAACGATTGGAGATATCACATTTCAGTAAAGAATTCTTTGTACTTCTGATGCTTGCAGCTTGCTTATAAATTATGTATTTTCGGTACCTCGTAAATTCTTCATTATTCTAATGGTAATGACCGAGACACGAATCAGTCCAAAAGCAGTGTATGAATGGGAGATGCGACAAGGTTGAATGAAGACTACGCCTCTCTCTCTCTCTCTCTCTCTCTCTCTCTCTCTCTCTCTTTGTATGTGTGTGATTCAAAATCCAAATCATCATTCAATTCCTCATGGTTTACGATCTTGATTCTAACATTTCCATAAAATGATGCCGTAAAACAAAATAAGTAAATGTTGCGATGCTCTGAATGCTATTGGATAGCTAGTGAAACATTGCTGATACAATTGAAGGCTTTTCAAATTCATTAACCCTTTCATAATAGCAAAAAGAGTAGAAAACTAAGTGAGCTCATAGATACATGTACACGTGGCAGTTAGTGTTCATGAAGTTCATTTGAGAGAATAGACACGAATAGTCTTTTCATCTGACTGTTCCAATTGTTTTCTACGTATATTGGAAATAAATCACGAAAACGAATTATCTAATTTATTTTGTATTTGATAAGAGCTATCAACATTCGCAATATTTTTTCTTTCTTAACCTCAAAAATGATTGCTGTTTTGCAGCTAGAAAAATGGTAATTAATAATATGGAATTAATATTTTTAAAACTTTTGGATGAAAAATGGTTATTATTATTATTATTATTATTATTATTATTATTATTATCGATCTCATATGTGTATGTATCATCAGAAAATTTGTGATCCCCCTCCCTTTTTTTAATGAAGTCTATTTCTTTACTTTTTTTAAATACAAGATGTTTTTAAACGTTTTTATTTTTAAATTAACTTATAATCACTATAGGGAAATTTATGATAGGCAATATTAATATTTGTTCCACGAAGATAGCTGTTGAAAAGTTTCTGTAAACGAATCTTCATACGCTTTAAAACCCGTGAATGAAAAAAAATAATTTGTTTACGTTGTTGTTTAAAATCTTTTACAAATTAAAAATGAAAAAAAAACGTAGAGATATAGGATTGATTAAAGTAATGAATGAATATTCTATGAATACTACAAGCTACTTCGTAACTAATATTGCACATAAATTTAGTAGTCTTATAATTTGCACACAAAACTCTGAAATTTTCAAATTCATCTGAAATTTACCCAAATCGCTTTAGCTATTTGAAGAAAAGGATAATGAGAGATGGCGTGGTTCGATTTGTGATGTTTGTGATAATGTGATATAAAGAATCACATTATATTTCTACTAATCACAGTCTAACTAATTTTTAAAAGCACATTTTTAAATTTTCTAAATGCAAGTTCACATGCTTGAACTAAGTTTATTATAAACTGTTTGACCTAAACTATATTTAGTTTGAAGAAATCGTTGCATTCAAACCGAAGATCATCCTTAAGAGTTCAACACTCCATTTCATAGCTTCCTAAAAATAAAGCAAATAAATTAATGCTTTCTTTTAGGCTTGCACGGTGATCCGAATGCATTTTTGAAAATTATGGAGACAACTACCGTGTTGAATAAAAACTTTAGTTTAATATAACTAAAAAACCTATCTCAAAATAGGTCTGACACAAATATTGTGTGATCCTAAAGCAGAATAGAAATTCTAATTTATTGACGATTGGAAAACCTGTCTTGCTTATTGCGTCCTTTGAACTGGCCTACCTTAAAGTGTTTTTGAGAGCAACGAGGCAAGAAAGTAGGATAAAACCTGTGTAAGTGAAAGTCTCTCTCTCTCTCTTTGTCTCTGTCTTTCAGCAAAAAATGACTTTTACCATTTTCAGGTTTAAAATGTCGAACACCACTGAAACACATCCAGACAGAAACATTGTTCTCTGTAGATGATCGGAGGATTTCCAAAGTTGGAAAAGCATTCGATGAGCTGTATGTATCACTTGATATCCTTACTGAGCACTATTTAAGTGTACAAGAAGAGATAACTTCTTTTCTTTTGTTTGTATTCTAAAAGGTTCTTTGAGTTTAATATCGATTTCAAAAAAAGAAGAAAGTGATACTTCCTATGAAAATTGAAGGAGAGTCTTTCAGTTTTAAAGTCTGTGTATTTAGCTCATCTGTTTCATTCCGTGAGTTGTAATGTGTTGTAATTCATACAGTGTAACAACGTTTTCGTAAAAATGTTTCCATTGGACCATTAGATTTCTTTAGGATGATGAGGAAAAGATGGTTCTATCCCTCCCTTTTGTATATTCGTATGTTTCAAGCGACATAATTGTGTTGCGTGAACTACGTTTTCAGTTATTTAATCACTGTTTAGTGATGCGTGCCTCTGCTCTAAAGAGTTATGGCTAGAGATTTTTAAGTACATTTTTCTAACAAATAATTATTATTCCACATTGCTGGATCACGCTGTCGGTATTCGAATTCGTATAAAAATAATGAGTAATTATGTGAAACATTTGGCAATGTTTTGTTAGCTTTTGTGACCTTTGTGACTGGGATGTGTGTGTGTGTGTGTGTGTGTGTGTGTGTGTGTGTGTGTGTGTGTGTGTGTGTGTGTGTGTGTGTGTGTGTGTGTGTGTGTGTGTGTGTGTGTGTGTGTGTGTGTGTGTGTGTGTGTGTGTGTGTGTGTGTGTGTGTGTGTGTGTGTGTGTGTGTGTGTGTGTGTGTGTGTGTGTGTGTGTGTGTGTGTGTTTCGCATATCAATCTCGTTAAATGTTTGACATCTCAAACTTCTTGGTCAGTTATGATGAAATTTTTAGTGAACTGAACCCTTATATAACTTCCGTTTTGTGCAAACCAAGCAATTTAATATATCATCTGATATCACTTATTAGAAATTAGTACTGCAAAGACTGTCATTTGTATTAAATAGAACATTTGCTATCATAATGCCAAGAGTGAAAGATATGTAAGTTGCTAAGCGATAGTACAACAGCCGTGTGTGTGTGTGTGTGTGTGTGTATATATATATATATATATATATATATCAGAAACGAATGTTTCAACTTTGGCTTGAATGACACCCAAATTCTGAAATTTTATTCGAAAGGCTGATGCATCAACGCAGCTTCATTATCAAACGCAAGATATATAGTGAACGTGAACTTGAGCTGGAAGCACTGAAACCTCAAGCTATAAAAGGAGACTTTACTGACCCTGAAGTGACCAAGAATATGGAGCAGAACCAGATTCCAACGTGCAGAATGCTGAAAACTTTGAAAATATACTAATAGTTGAAAGGAAGCTATCATAAGAAACAAGAACTCGCAAGAAAAATTAACAAGAACTCGCAAGAGCAAATGAACAGCAACCAGGAACGAGTTGGGCTTCCTGTATTGAGACAAGCACCTCAACAAAAACTGAAGACTTTTACAAGAGGCTAATAGAGCTGCAAGGGATTTTCCTACTGGAACTATTGGGCAAACGAATCAACTTATATACTCAATAGCCTACGTCGTAACATCTGAATTAGGATACAAGATTAGTGTACCCAAAAGCAGTAAGGCTCAGGAACCAAAATGGAAGCATCGACTGGAGAATAAAATTCTTAAACTGAGAGTAGACGTGAGCAATTTAAAAATCCTTAAGGAAAAGAAGCTGAAAAACACGAAAATCCGAAATAACCTCATAAAGAGATATAATACTGGAACACGACCTATTGATGAAGTATTAGAGGAAGTGAAGCAAAAAATAGTTGCAGTTGCAGCTAAAATAAGAAGATACAGTGCACGCATTGAACAGTACAAGCAAAATTCGATGTTTCGCTCAAATCAGCACCAGTTTTACAAGAAAATTGATTGCTGCAGGAATGATAACCTTAAAGAAAATATAAATATGAATACCAAAGACAAAGAAAATACACTAAGTTTTGGAAAAACCTATGGGACAACCCAAAGAGGCACAATAACAAGTCAAAATGGATTAAACAAATTACGAATGAATCTCAAGAACGAAAAATGGACCAACCGAAAATAACAACTGAAATGGTTCAAAAGCAAGCTACAAAAAATTGGTTAACACACGGGAAGGATGAGTTACATGGCTACTTGTTGAAATATCTAACAGGCTTACACGAAAGACTTGCTAACCAATTTTATGATGTTTTAGAATGACAAAGCAAAGAAGAGTGGCTAACAGCAGGGAAAACGTTTTTGATCATAAAGAATAAAGAAAAAGGTCCAAACCCAGAAAACTTCCGACCAATAACCTGCCTGCCAACAACTTTTAAGCTACTGACAGGCATACTAGCTGATAAAATATACAGCTATCTTAAAGTAAATTCTCTTTTCCCAATTGAACAAAAAGGTAACAGCAAAAATTCAAGAAGCACAAAAGACCAATTGCTGATTGATAAAATGATTCTGAAAAACTGCATACGTAGAAAAACCAATCTTCATATGGCTTGGATAGATTATAAAAAAGTGTTTGATTGTGCCTCATAGTTGGATTTTAAAATGCACAGAACTATTCGGTATTAGCGAAAACGCACAAAAATGTTTCCAATCCAGCATGAAAAACTGTAAAACACCGTTGGTTCTGAATAGAGAAGAAATTGGATAGGTAAACGTAAAATTGGGTATCTTTCAAGGATACTAATTATCCCCTCTATTGTTTATATTGTTATTGATCCCCTTAACTAGAATTTTAAATAAAACTGCTCATGGTTATCAAACTTCGCAAAAGAGTGAAAAGATATCTCACTTTTTATGCATGGACGATCTGAAGTAGTATGTAAAATCAGAGAAGGAACTCGGATCATTGCTTAACACTCTGCACATATTCAGTCAAGACATATCAATGGCTTTTGGCTTGTGCAATTGCTGGAATTGTGCAATTGCTGGAATAACAAGAGGAAAGTTTGAAGATCTGAATGAAATCGAGCTACTCAATGGTGAAATAATCAAGGCAATAAAATTCGAAGACAGCTACAAATATTTGGGAATTTTAGAAGCATTACAAATTCTGCACAATAAGATCAAAGAAAGAACTAGAGCAGAATACATAAGACGATTAAGAAAACTCCTTAAGTCAATGCCTTAATGCTGGAAATTTGATAAAAGCAATTAATACCTAGGCCATACCTGTTCTGAGATATTCAGCAGGCATTGTTGATTGGACCCAGCTAGAGACGGAAGATTTGGACTGAAAAACATGAAAATTAATGACAATGCACTATGCACCTCAATCCTCGCAGTGACATTGATAGGCTCTATCTATCACTCAAAAAAGGAGGCAGAGGATTATTACAAGTGAAGCAAGTTATTGAAGAATAAAAACGAAATTTAAATGATATTACCTGCAGTAAACAACTGAAACATTTCTAATTGAGGTAAGGAAAGAGGGTTTATTTAAACCCATGGAGACAAAATTGGAATACAAAACCAACCAAGTAAAATTGAAAACTGTAAGATGGAAAAATAAGGCATTGCATGGAAAATACCTTCACAGCATAGAGGACAGCGCTGACAGCAACTTGACCTGGCAATGATTGAGAAATGGAGCACTAAAGAAAGAAACAGAATCGGTAATTTTTGAAGCACAAGAACAGGCCATTAAAACCAATGTTATCAAGGCAAAAATACAAACAATTCATGAGAGTAAATGCAGATTATACAAAAAAGAAGAAGGAAACGGTAGACCACATTATAAGTTGGTGCAGCAAAATCGCACAAACTGTAAAAGGCACGGTAATGTGGCTAAAATAATTCACTGGCATTTATGTAAAACGTATGGGTTTAAAATATCTGAAGACTATTGGAAGTATAAAGTTGACCAAAAGGTGATTGAGAATGAAAAAGCTAAAATATTTTGGGATTTCAAAATCCAGACAGACTAAAGCTTGGAATGCAATACACTCGATATCACAGTGGTTGACTTGCAAATCGCGGTACCAGGGGATAGTAGGATTGACGACAAAGAAAATGAAAAAATTACAAAGTATCGCGATTTGCAAGTCGAAGTTGAACGACTCTGGCAAAAGAAAACGAAAGTTGTTCCCATAATAATAAGTGCTTTAAGCGCCATCCCTAAAACTCTGAAAAGACATCTAGAAGCACTCGAGTGAGATGGATTAAAAATTGGGCAGCTGCAAAAGGCCGCTTTGTTCGGCACAGCTTTCATTTTCAGAAAGTATTTCCACAACTCGTAGGCCCTTGGAAAGGGCTCGAATTAGTGGCCGGCCTTTTCTTAAGACTGTGGAAGCAAATCAAGCTTTGATGAATATTATATATATATAATAAATATATATTATCTTTAGAATACTGAGTGCCTCTAATTGTCTTCTATTAACAAATATGTATTACAATTTTTCACCATCGTTTGGTGTTTCTACTTAGCTAAAGGATGGACGTTGGTCTCTGCGTGTCTCCTATATCTTTGCCAAAGAGGACAACTGAAGAAATGAAACTCATCACAGGTAATCAACAGCTGAATTTACTGCGAAACGTTACTTCATTGGAGGAAGTTAATACTAGCCTCGGGCTCTTGATTTGACGGAAACTGATTTTAAACTTAGGTTATTCACCTTCTGTACTTTCAAAATCTGTCTTTCTAAATCGGCTGCTAATCGTCGTGGTTGGATTGTCTAGCATAAAATGATAACCGCGTGCACTTTTCTCAAATAACAGATTAAAAATTATTTTGAAATAATTTACGGATGTAGTCTTAGTTTCACTTAACAACTGTCAGTCGATCGAGTCATCACGCGTTTCGTGATGACTCGTTAATTTTTTTCAAATCAATCTCACACAGGATAAGCTTCCAAACCGATCGTACATCAGTGCTCTATGTAGCTGTGTAGGTAGCCACATATAAGGAGGAGGAGAAGAAATCGGAAACCGTGTTTGGAGAACCAAATATGGTAACACTTCGTGTTACCATATAGTTTGCGAAGCTGGCCATGCCGCAGAAAGATGGAGATCAGATGCTACATGTTGCATATATCTAGGCCATTGTTGGCCCTCATATAAAGGAAATAGAATGGATATGGGATACAATGTAGACATGTTTAATAACTGATATGATTTACAAACAAAATAGTGGTTTAATTAGACGAATTTCATTGCCCACTGCAGAACTATTAGTTTGCTTCTTAGAGAGCCAAAGTGATTAAAGTTCCATGTTGGCTCTCTGGAGCATGGTTTCAGGATATTTTCCTATTATTTGATCCTTGTTATGTCCACTGCACTTATCTACAATCTGCTTGCAACTCTTCGTTATGATAGTCGTATCCACCCACGAAAAGGTAGAAAACAAAATCTAGTGCAATGTTAAGAAAAATGTTAACAAGACCGGTGTGATATTATACCAGTAAGCATGGGTGTATTTACGTGTAAACTAAACGAAACTGGATAAAGAAAAAATAATAATATTTCAAAGAGGAACTGGAGCTACATTTTTCCATGAGTCACATCGGTAACCCTTCTAAGGGCAATATCAAAGGTCTCTCATTTACAAAAACGTATGTGTAAATGTGTAAAATTAAAATATAAGTGCTTTGAACTCGCACGTGAAATAACAGAAATACACAGTTACATGTTTCATTGTGTGTGTGTGTGTGTGTGTGTGTGTGTGTGTGTGTGTGTGTATGTGTGTGTGTGTGTGTGTGTGTGTGTGTGTGTGTGTGTGTGTGTGTGTGTGTGTGTGTGTGTGTGTGTGTGTGTGTGTGTGTGTGTGTGTGTGTGTGTGTGTGTGTGTGTGTGTGTGTGTGTGTGTGTGTGTGTGTGTGTGTGTGTGTGTGAAATTTTATACTTGGATTTAATCCTTTTCCCAAGTAAGCAAAATAAAGTTTTGCGCCTGAAATATATTCACGTCTAAGCTACTTGTACATAGAGGCTAATAACTTCATCACTTGCCTTAGTATGTATCCCATAATGCAAAACACCCCCCCTCCCCTTTCGGACGTGTATAATGCAATGCATAATGGGAAGGGCCGCTACTCAGAGAGGTTTCGACCTTTATTGAGGTCTCATCAGCCTCTATATACAAGTCTCTTAGCCTCTATATAGAAGTGTTTTTGCGAGTGAATATGTTTCACGCACAAAACTTTGTTTTGCTTACTTATGAAAAGGATTAAAACCAAGTATAAAATTTCTTGGTATCTTTAACGTATAATACACAAAAAAAAAAAAATATATATATATATACGGTATATATATATATATATATATATATATTCCCATAATATATACACGGTGTCTGCTGAAATATATATATATTTCAGCAGACACCGTGTGTTGCTACGGTACTTTGAAAAATACGCAAAGAAATTATATTTTAATTTTCAGCTGAAATACATTTAGGTTGTGTATATCATGAAAAGTATTCCAGAATTGTGTTCCTGGGGAAGGGAGGCATTTGAAGGTTCACCACTTCTGGTGTTAAAATATGACATCGATAAATAGTGAGCCGTTAACTTACATGTTTATCCAAGTGGGTCCCTGCCAGAAAAGTTTAAGAAATACTGGGATTATGAGAAAGGTTGAATAATTCTGTACTTCAAATTGTTAGTTAATTATTAGCATGCAACATCATTTTGACGCCGTATGGTTGCTCCCGTACCTCGTTGGGGTTGGGTTGGGAGGCCTTCTGCTAGAAGAAGTGATAGGGTCGCAGATGCCGTTTCCCCAATGAGTTAATAGAACAACCACACACATCCATGCCGTGAGTCGAGCCCGCAGCCTCTTGGCTGGAGAACGGGTACGCGCTAACCACTAATTTAAAAAAAAATTCAAACTATATATATTTTTGTGTGTGTGTGTGTGTGTGTGTGTGTGTGTGTGTGTGTGTGTGTGTGTGTGTGTGTGTGTGTGTGTGTGTGTGTGTGTGTGTGTGTGTGTGCTACATTCTCTTAACATGATTGAACTACTTACCTCTAACATGTATTAATCGATGCCTTTAATATAATAATTTACACACTTTTTACTACGTTCACGTTGCTACACGTCTATAGTTCGAATATGTTCAGATTCTCACTCATGCTTGTTTGTCTCGTGAGAAAGGAAAAAAAACACAAAATTTCAAACTTGAATCAAAATACCAGGATTCACTTTTAACATTTATATCTTAAATGATTGATCCCTCGAAGAATAATCGAATGCGTTTGAGATAAATGCCCGATTATCTTGAAATTTCATTATACGCTATAAAGATTTTAGTATCCCGATATGTCAAGTATAAATCTCAGTATCCTAATATTGCAGAACATAGCAGTATTAAGATTTTGCTGTTGAACACGACTGATACTATTAACATGAAGTCAAAATTCGCTTTCTTTCATTACTTATGATCATGTACAGTATGTATATACATATGTATGTAGATATCAAACTATGTAATAAAATTAAACTATGTGTACAGCGAACACATAAATTGTTTGCTGCTAAATCTATTTCCACGCCATCCTAGGTGCATGCTAGATTATACCGATGTATCGATATATTCGATATAAAAGAAATATTCGATATATCGATGTATTATAGGACACTGTTTATCATCATATCCTCTCTTTCCAGCTTGGAAAATTTGATGACCAAGGGTTTTTCCAGTGAGTCATACGGCATTAAAGCGCGCTATAAAGCTGTATAAGAAAAAAAAAACGATATTAAAACAAATCGTTGCTGTTCATGCTTGAAAAATACAAATTAAATATTTTCCTTATTTGGCTAAGATAGTTTATATAAAATTAATCTAAATTTTGAATATTTCAGTTTTATTTTAAATATTTAAAAATGAATGCGTTTATTTGTGATTTTTTTCTGGTGTTTTGATATGACACTATTGAGACTACAACATATAATATTTATTGCGGAGCCATGGACACCAGAAGAGCATTGCAAGAGAAATGTACTGTTGTTTAGTGATCAATAGCAGAATCTTAACTAGACTAGCGCTTGTACAAAAACAACTGGCACAAAAAGCTATATTGAATTACCGACTTTTTGAGACCGGATTGTAAAAATATGGCGTGCTCTGCAGATATCGTGAAGAAGAAAGTGGGTTCATCTGATCTGAATTTTAAGTGGTAAAGAACATGCACTAAAATATTCATATACGCTTAAGTCAATTAACTACACGCTCGAAATGGAATAATACTTCGAATGTATATGAGTAAACAAACTCAATTGGTCATGTGATGACTTACAAAATGTGTAGGATTTTAGCACATCAATTTATTCAACCTAATTATAGTCCTGCTTTTAAAAAGGATATATTATATTATGGAGCGTCTAAACTAAAACGTTACACATTGCGTTTCATAATTCTTTCTTCCTCCACCTTCTTCTCGGTCTTTGTCTTTGTCTTACTCCATCCGTTGGTCTCCACTCTGTTGTTTTTCTAGTCCATCTCCCTTCACTGAATCTGGCAATATGGCTAGCCCATCTCCACTTTGCCTGTTTAATGTATTTTACAATATCCATGACACCTGTTTGAGATCTTATCGAGGTATTTGTCTTCCTATCTCTTAATGTTACTTTTAGCATACTTCTTTCCTTGGGATGTTGTGTTGTTCTCAGCTTTTAGTTTAGCGCTTCTGTTAAATTCCATGTTTCTCCTCCATATGTTAGGACAGGAAGTATGCACTGGTCCCTATGAGTCTAAAAAGCTTTCCTTTTCAAACTCATAGGGATATCACTTCTGAATATGTCTCTCATTTTCCCATAAGCCATCCATCCAAGGTGAATTCTTCGTTCAATCTCTTTTCTTTGGCACTCCTCAAAGTATAACAATTGGCCCAAATATACATATGAAGTAACTTGTTCTATTTCATGGTTTTCAACTTTGACAGTTATTCTATGGTTAATATATTTATTCATCATTGTTTTTGTTTTTTCTCTATTTATTTTTAATCCAATTACTCTAGAGGCTTCATTTAGCTGATTTTGCCTTTCTTACAGATCCTCAAGATTATTAGGAGAATATCATCTGCAAATTTCAGATGATGCAACCTTTCTCTATTTATGTTTATTCCTTTTGTTTCCCAATCATGGCTTCTAAAGACTTCCTCAAGTGCAGCTGTAAATAATTTGGGAGAATGGTGTCGCCTTGCCGGATGCCTTTTTGTATTGGGAACTTTTCACTGTTTTTATATAATTTAATTACAGAAGTTGCATTATTGTAAATATGTTTTAGCGTTTCAATATATGGTTTTCAGTATATAATTACTTCCGCTTAAAGTTGATCAACGCCTTCGTGTTTGTCTAATCAGAATAATGAGCCGCTCTCTCGCTTCCATACTCTGCAATCTATTTTAAGACCTGAAATTAAAGATATTATTTAAGTACAGATATGGAATTCGTTACTTATTCTTGATTTTAGGGACAATTAGTAATATCTTTTCTCCAGCTTGATCTAAACTTCTTCTTTCAGGTATTTGTGAAAAGTGGGTCGGAGTAAATCAATTTAATAAAATTGAGCTAACTAGGGGCTCCATCTTGCCTTCTTCCGGATTTCCTTTCTTGTTCGGAATGAATGACGGTGTGTAGTGATTAAGACATAAATGATTTTTCTGTTATTATAATGAGATCAAATAAAAAAGACAAAATTATGTGTTTGATACGTTTTTCCCGCTAAATTCGCTCTTCCTCTGAAAAAACATATCGGAATACGGATGAAATGACCAAAAGGAAAATATTTAATATGACGGAAAAGGATTAGTTGAAAGAAAGAAGTGCTAATAAAAAAGCGAAATCACATAACCATAGCTGAACTGTAATAATATCTCTCTCTCTCTCTCTCTCTCTCTCTCTCTCTCTCTCTCTCTCTCTCTCTCTCTCAATTTGAATTGTTTGATATTTTGAAATGTTTATATAGTGCAGTATAACTACATCACAGAATAGAAATAAACATTTCAATTAAACATATTAGTACAGTCCTCCTACAGCGTTTTACATAATATTTAGGCTAAACATCCAAAACATCCTAAACATCCTGTTATGTATATTTTTCACATAACAGATGAAAAATATACCTCACTGAAGTGTAGTATTCTGCTGACGGTTGCACTTACAAGAACATCAAGATAATCCTGTTGTGTAATAAACAAATTTTAATTTTCTTTCTTTCTCACATATACTTACTATTATTTATACAAATTCTCTCATCGCCATATCCTTTAAGTATAGCTTCGTGCATAGTCAGCATTTCATATATTTTTATGTGTATCCCACCCACCTTTCACTGTGGATGGGATAAGGAGTAAATATCCAGAAATTTTACGATTATATATTTATAATCAAAGCACTATTTTGTATTTTTTTTTCAAATGGAATGTACGTATTTGAATGGCATGGGGGATAACTTTCATGGATTTGTTTGCTAACTGGAGATTAAAATTTGTTTGTTTTTTAATTCACGAATAAACGCTGTTTTTGACTGCGCAACTCAACAAAACTGACTGCAGAATAAACACGAGTAGATACAAATAAAAACTAGTTAAGATTAGGAACCCCGCTTTTCGTTTAGCACATATCATACAAAATACATACGAAATACCTCTCATTTGAGACAATGATGAAACATGAAGAATGCTTCCACCCTACTCTCTCCTTGTGCAATGAAAAGACGATGCCCGACTCATAAATCATTGAAGCAAATAATAGGTAGGGGAAAAATGCATGTCGTATTTATCAGGTTTTGAGTCGAAACCAGAAACAATAAATAAGGAATGGTATGGCTTCATTCATTCAACTTTCGTAATCCACATGTGGGATTACCTTAAAGTTCAGTTCAGATTTATATCACGCGAGTTTTCGGTTATTTACTTTTCATACTGGAAATGTGCCTTCCTTTACGAGACGTTTGTTACACTACGACTAGATCTATTTCCTCATCCCCTGTCTCACAAATAGGCTTATAAATGCATAATTGCAGTTTTGTTTTCCAGTTGGCAAAAATAATATATAAAAAAATCTGTTTCTCGTGTATGATTAAGCTAAGATTTTCAATCTTATTTTTCCAAGTTTCATTTTCGCATAATAACCTGCTCGAAAAATTCCTAGCTTTTGAAACGTATGAGAGATAAGTGTATTCGTTTATCCTTCTTTATCTCAAAAGAGAAATAAATGCATCCTCTAAAGGAAAAGGAAAATCATTGAGGAATAAAAAACAATCTAATATCGGAAATGTTTCGGAGTTCTTTAGAACGTTGGTCAAGATCACCTTGACATAGAAAAAATAATTTTACTCCCTTTGTGCAACTATGAAATAAATGAACCATAATAACAGTTATGCTTTTCAGTTTATATGGTATGGTCTACTTCTTTCAGCGAATAATGACGCATTTTCTATTTTCACCTTTCTGTTTCCCAATCTTCGTATGAATCACAGTATCTGTAAAGATTAACCCTAATGGTTTGGTTCTTGCAACTTGGACGAATGTCTCCATTCTGCTTGACTTTCAGATTTTTTTAGCCGTGTTGGTCGCCTAAACAGTTGGCTAGACTTGTGACAAACGAGGATTAATAGCCTGCTATATAAAGAAGTTATCGATTTCTAAGGCTTTCAGCGAGTTGCTTCCTTCACTGATTGATCCATTCCTGGAGTCTGTTTTCTCCTTTCGTTTCCCAACTTTTGTAAGTCGTCACATTTCCAGGCACTTGGCTGCGCTCGTTCCATTATTATATTACGTTCGCTGTTTTACCTTAACTTGTCCTCTTAATGCTACTATTGCGTGTCCCCTTCTGTACAAGTCTAAGCACACATACTCATCCCAAACAAACACTTCGATGTGGCGTCCTCGTAATTTGTGTAGACAACAGCTAATTACTTCATTTAGCTCTAACGTTGCAGCAACACAGTGTTGTTGAAAGAACAAAACTCCTACTCAGTTCAGGAGGCTTAATAATGATGGTTAATGGATTTCTCAATTGACTGCTCTCCTCGAAAATCGAATTGTCAAATATTGATTCATATATTTACATGTTAATCGACTGAATGTTCCGTTAAATAAGTACACGTATGTCATTATACTGTAGAAACTGAGTTTCTTATGTTCTGGGGCTGTAAGATAACATTGTCCAGCTTATATTTTAAAAGAGTTTTGCTTCAAAATTAGACCAATCCTGCAATCTTGATTTCGATCCCTCCTCGGTGCAGTTGGAAGGACAGACACCATTTGACTGAAAAGGGTGGGTTAGAAAGAGAATACTGACAACAACAACAACAACAAAAACAAGAATTTCTCTGGAACTTTTCAAAGAAGGTTTGGTCCGATCAGTGGCATTGACTTTGGCTTTTTTGTGGTCTTAATCCATCAACGGTTGTAAACCTACAGTGCATTTGTACAGTGAGTAAGTATATTATTTTTTCTATTTTATTACTTTCATTTTTACCGTCTTTATTTATTTTTTTACCTAATCCAAGAAAGCACTTCTGTAGAAATTAAACATGGACTTTCAAGCCAAGTTTAGTTTCTACAGAACTATTCAATGCCTCCAGTAAGCAGGGCGTGGTCTCTTATCTGGCAATGAGATTCATCTCCTATCTGAAGACATTCACAAACATCCATGCCTAAATAGGGAGACAGTTCGATTCCCACCTTTGGTTGGAGAGCGGATATACTAACCATTCGTCCAAGCAGGCAGGCAAATGACCTGATGTTGACTCGATGCTGTCATTCACTGTGCTTATATGTAGGTACGCTTGTCCCCACACGCAAATACATAATTTGTCATGCACATCGTACACTGAAATCGATCAGGTATAAAATTCATAACTGTATTTGATTAAGGCATTACAAGTCTTATACATTTTATTTTAATCCATCCAGTGCTTGAAAATAGTTAATAATGACAATACTCGTAATCTCTGTTCATCTGCTTCCATATCAGTTTTTGAATGAATTCTGGCAAAAATTCATTTCATCTAATATGAAATTATGCATTTTAAATTATAAGTGAAAGAATTATCCTTTTCCAAAATTTTATTATTTATTACTAACTTCTAGTTGAGTTAATCTTTAAAACACGGTTTGTTTTTCATTTTTTCTGTTGAAACTATCATTTGGGAGTCCTCAGCTATGTTCTTTAAATTTAATCCAACCTTTCTGAAGCAGAATCGTATCGTTTTCATAAAAGGGAAAAAGGATGTGCGTAAATATATACGATACCTTGGTTATTTCCGTAATGTTTGAAATTTCCACGATGACGTGTTATGCTAGTCACATATTTTCAATACATTCAGAAGAAACAATTAAATAATCAGTCATATTTATTATTTTAAGCGTGGATGATGCGCTTTTATCGGATGCAGTGGTTCTGTGCTTGCATGGATTTAGAGTAGCAATCTCTTTCTTCAAGTGTTCTATAGAAATATAGTTCTATAGAAAATAGATTTTCCTTGTACAGTTTTTGACATCGCCTCACTGACCATTAGGAGACAGCAAGATAGAAGTATTCGTTCGCAGCACTGGAACGACTGTAGTAAAATAGACCAATTTTCAAAATGTCTAATTCTTTTACAAATAGCTGCATGCCATGCAGTATACCCACTAGCATCATTCTTCACGGCACTGTACGGGATATACAGATATTCGTATAGAGTAAAGCACATAGAATTTACGTCATAGAATAGACGTCGTTATTTTCTGATAATTTTAAGACTTTTATATTGTGGACGCAATGATTATTGAACAGTGAAGTTACCTTATTACATGAATGTTAATGAAGATGTGCATTTAGGCACTAAGCAAAGGTTTTCAAACATCTCGTATATGGAGATGTTCTTATTGGGAATTCTACTGCTATGAACTACAGCAAATATACTCAAAAGTCTATCTGCATTATACAAATCATAAAATTATCATAAATAATGACGTCTAAACATGGTTTTCATAAAAAGATTTATGTAGCTTCTTTTGTATTCTACAATAAGTACATCTGTGGAAGCGCCATCGGACACTAAATACATTGTAATTGGATTAAATGAAAAATTGTATTTGCTAACCTTGGTACGTGCTTTATGTCTGGAATTGTTATACAATGTAATTATAATGCATATATTGTAGTCTTGATTTTTGCCCTTCTTCCAAAAAATTGTTTAAAACGGGCCTCTAACTGATTCACGGGAATTATACTATTGGCGTGTGAAAGCTAAGCGTCTTGGTTACTAATGATGTTCGTGAACAGTCGCATACAAAACGGAACGCGTCCTATAATGGAAAAGGTCGAAAACTTTTTCTCTAAGCCATTACTACATTTTCATTATCAGGTTTCATACCAGGTTTAATGCCACTTTTCTGCAATAATGTGGTCCACATAGACGACAAATAACAGTGAAGGTAGTGTGTGCACCATTTTCTTACACCTGATCTTACATCAAAGCATCTTCCTATACATCCATCATTTCTAACTGCTGACTTATCTAACTTACAATCCATGTATAGACCACGTGTTATTCGATATAATGTCCGTTTACACAATATAATTTTAGCTCTCTGAACAGTTCTTTCTTGATACTTGTCATATTACAATACAGATACTTGCGATGTTCCTATGATTTCTCAGTCATCTGTCTTAAAGCGAAGATCTGATCTTGATAACCTCTACAGCCTTTCTACTCCAAATTTCTTTTCCTCCGCAAATTTTCTCAGCCTTGTCTCAAGCATGTTCTCATAAATCTTATCAGGAACACTCAGCACGGAAAATTCTAATTCTGATATTCAATTTTATTTCCGTTTTTATAGATGGCAACTATGAGAGGTCTGCTCCAGTCATCCGAAATTTGACTTTCTGACTAAGTCTTCTGCATTATGCAGTACAGCCACTGTAAAAATTTTACACCTGCATATTGGAGTATTTCAAATATAATGTACTCCAGCTGCCATTCTATATTTCTGTTTTCTGGTGGCTTTTTTTATGTCCAGAATTGCTGTATATACACTTCCGATTGCATTATTCTTGAATATTTTCAATCGCTTTTCTGTCACTTCTCGATTCATTTTACAGTCTTTCAAAGTAATTACTTTGAAAGAATGTTGCAGACATACAGAAGATCCTTACTCCCCCAGATTTTATGTCATCTTCATGATATTTGATTCCTATTACAATACTCCTTCCTCTGTTTCTACAATTTTTCAACAAACACTTTCTGAGTCCAGTATGGATTTCTGAGTTGTTATTTTTCTACCTTTGCGGACGACTTCACCATACATATCTTCTAACTGGATAAGTCAGACCTTGAAGACTTAATGACACCCTTAATTGCAGACTTATGGCAGACCTCGAGGAAAACATTGATTGATTTTCACTTCCAAAATCCACGTATTACTTAAAACTTTGGTACGTATTTTTCTGTTCAGTATAAAAATAAACTTTTATTTTGCTCAAAACTAAATCGTAATCATATTGTATTTCAAGTCCTCTGTATTTTGCCTGAAATACTTGAAGATTTCGTCGTTTACAACAACATAATCAATTATACTTTTCTTCTTTCTTGTCGCTTCTCTCTTTATGAATTTGTGCACATTTCATGATAGAAACCCACCACGTACTTCCATTATTATTATCTTTGCTCTTTTCTCCAAATTTTCATAAACATTTCTGTATATCTGGTAATCATTTCCTACCCTGCTCTATAGATCTCTAATGAGAACAAAAGTTTTCTATTTCTTTGGAAGCTGTATTTTTCATTGACTTGAAAAATTCCTCCACTTCTTCCTTAGTAGAATTAATAATAATATTAATTGATGTTAAATCAAAAAAAAAAAAAATCAGCTAACGCCTTTTTATTCCCGTATACGGGAGTAGGCGAGGCCATTTAGCCCTATCTAACTTTTGGAGACTGAGTGGGCAGTTCAATCTCCACTGGTACCCAATCAGAGACAGATGGCCCAAGGCTATCACTAAGTAAGCGGTACGCAGTGAAGAGAGACGGCTCAAATGTGCCGCCATCTCGTGGTCCCTAACCCTAACACAATATATTTAATGTCTGAAATAATGTGGGTTCTACGGTCGATTTTCTTGAGTTTACAGGACGAAAAACCCGAGTTTCCGGGAGGAAAAACCTGCTTGCCCGTGCCAGAGATCGACTAACTCGGGAACCGGTCGAAAAAAGGCTTAGAAAAATTTCCTCTAGTCGCCGACTAGACTCGAAACCAAGTCTTCTTTCGTGCGGCCAAGCGCGGCGGTGTGCAAAACCACATCCGCTGAGCTACACAGGCTCTCTTGATGTTAAATGTGCATCAAATTTATTATTTGTTTCTTTATTTACTACTCTAATTTCAGACAAGAAAAGCAGAGCACAAGAAAAACAATTTTCATTTATGTTTTAGCAAGTCTTTACATTTAGCTGTATTACAAATTTTTGTAATTATCTTGTAAGATTTACGTAAACGTTAAGCTTTTCACTTTAATCCGATGTATTAACTCGATTCATATTTATTTTGATTCTTTTGTAGATACGTTTAATTGATATAAAGCTTATCTGTAGGTATAACTACCTCGAACGCTTTCCATTTTCTATATTTAGGTAATTCCTTTGGTTGATTCTTCAGGTCTTAGTTTCTCTTGTTCAAATTAAATCTTTTCCTTTCTCCACTGACGTTTCTTAAAAAGCATTATAGAGCAGAACATTATGAACACTACCAGCCTGAAACTGGTCTCGTAACTTGAAGATTAGTTATATCGAATGGTTCCAGGAGTACATTTGGAGTCTTACATCTAGTATATTCTCTCCGTTTGTGGCATGTCTGATATGTTTATACAAAATAGTTGACTAGCAGAAAATGCTTATTATGACAATTACTTTTTTGCCTTGTTAAGTTATTAAATATTTATTTTAAAAAATAAAAGCAATTAAAAAAACAATTTTCTTATGTCCGTAAGATTCATTAAATGTTCGTAATTACTTTAAAAGTCCATTTTATTAAAAGATGAAATTACAACTTATCAAATCTTGAATATTTCTTGGTATAATTCTTGTGGAATTTTCGCAGTTCATTCGATATTGCCTCTGCTCTTTGTTTAGAAAGTTGTGAGTTCCAATTTCCTGCAAGATGCAAGGGAAGAAGAAGACGCAAGAGGCGAGTGGTCAGAGAACCAATGCTGCAGCTATGTTGACCATTCGGTCAAAGGCGTTATTAGATTTCTGTGAAGTCGAGTTACTTGGCCGTGGTAGAATAAGCCTAACATATGAAGAGATAACGATGGTTTTTGGCACTGAATAATGGTAATTTCTTCTTAATTGAAAATAGAGTACTATACAAGCATGTTTAGTTGCGGTTAATTGCCACTTTAGTAGATTTTAAGTTTAAGCTTAAGCTTAGACTTAAGTAGACTTTAAATAATCAAAACGTAAATTTAAAAAAAAGCATAGCTCTGTGGATTATTTTAAATTCGCTAGCCGCTTTCTTTGAAAAATCGATCTCGAATAACGGTTAAATAAGTTTTAATTAATCAAAAATGTATTTAAAACCATAGTTATTAGAGTAGTTAATATATTTATTTGAAGCTAGTTATAAAGCTAGTACAGCTGCACAAAATGACTTGAATTTAGAAAATTCTTATAAACAACTGGTTCCTTAAACGTTTAACGTCCCAAGTGGGTTAACTACTTGGATGATTGATTCAGTTCTCACGAAGTAAATGAAATTAAAGGGAGAAAAGTATCTCTAAGGAACACAGTATTCTAGTGACAATTAATCCATAAATTACTATGTCTGAATTCTGTATCCCGTACATATAACTCACATTTATTATAGAAATAGTGAAACATCTTAACAAAGCTAACACAATTTTATTATTATTATGTTATAATTCTTGAAATATGAATAATGCGTATTCTATTTCGCTACAAAATCAGTAATGAAAACACACACATATATATATATTTTAATACAGCAGCGTATTGATTACTTGTGTCATGGAAAAAGCAAACTATTCACAGTGTCTTAGTTGCAGAATAACACTTATAAACCGGGTGATGTAGAATCCGCTATAATGTTTTTTCAATGGATCGTGGATTAGCTAGTCTCATAAGGAAGCGAACAGGATTTTTTCCTTCCTGGAATTTGGTTTTTTTATTCGCAAAATTGACATACCGGTCAATGAACACAGAATTAACAGGCGCAAATGGTCTCTTGATTGCTTTGGGGCAAATGTATAATTAAGGTAAGTACAGTATAAGATACACTGTATATTATATGTTTAAAATGAGATGCATTTCTTTTGGTTGTATTACACTACAGACCATTAGGATTGACGATGATGACACAATTATCAGTCGTTGTCACAAAGTAACCATATCTATATATTTCTTAAAGATTCAAGAATACAATCATGACTTCGTAGACGAATGGCACTGATATTATTAAAATGCAGGCAATTTTCCTGTACGATATATCTTCCTTTCAGTGTGCAATAAACATTATTCCAACTTTTCCCCTCTTGCCTGACCAGGGGCTTTGCTAAAGGAAATATTAAATAACCACCATAAATCCCAGTCAGCACTACAGGAAACAAACCAAATGTGCAACCGATAACAGCAACTACATAAATGCGTTTAGAATTATAAGCATCGGATTCATGTCACGCTGGTCATCTCGTACATTAGCTGTTTGAGTATTTGCTTCAGATATTGGTTTGTGTAGCTAACAGGGGTGGCTTTATATAATTTAACATTGATCAGTTAATATGTTCCTAGTATAGGAACATAGAAATCCCAGAAGTAAAAATCTCCACAAGAACCACTTATAAACTTTAGGTCGTTTTTTTAATAATCGATCAGATGATGTTGTTTATGTTAGGGGAAGAAAATAAGATAATCTGTTCAAAGGAAGAGAGCCGTTTTGTAAAAGCAAACGTTTTAAGACAGAGGCTATCTTATCCGTTACATTATAAATATACAGTACGATAGCGTTTTTTTGCAAGTAGTAACAGTAGGAAATAGATTGGTGTAGGTTTTCGAAAAACGGAATTTTCTTACGCTGTTCCATAAGAGAACTTTGTACTCTTCATAATTTATCGTTCCAATAAATCTTTAATATCACATACGATTTCACAAAAAGTGAACTACAGGATAATTTATAACCAGTGCATTACTTCTAACAATCGAAATCAATTGGTTGTTTAAGCCATAACAGTGTAGTTTCAACTTGGTTTCAGGATCTCAAGAAGTTCAAAAGTGATTGGTAGTTGATTGCCTGGCAAAACGCGGGCTACATCCACAGTTAGATGCGTGAAAGATATGTGAGTAGCAGATGACGTTCTTTAGATGGGGGGAGGACTTCCTAAAGAACGTAATTCCTAATGCCTTTTTGTTCATGTGTACCAATTGCATCGTTGAAACACCAGAGCTATTGCATTTGTTGACCAACTTTTTACTAGAATAAAAGTCTACAATACTCTACAATAGTCTCTACAATACTGAGGAGGTGGAGTCAGCGACCAGCAGCTCACGAGCAACATGTCTGTTTGACTACATAAATGTCTATTAACTATAAAAAATATAATTTTTAAAAAAAAACATAAATTCATCTCTCAGAAGCAAAACAAATAAACAAATTCGTATTAACTAATACAGTTTATTTTTTCCTAAAAGAAATTAAAATAATATTTCTAGGATTTATTATTGTCAGATAAATCTGATAGATTTCTCCCAAATTCTTTCATGTGTTAATCATTTTATATACATCTATAATTTATCAAATAGATATTTAAGTGGGAATTAACGTTAATTTTAGTACGCCTTTTACCGCTGTCAAAATATTTCAATCAAAGCAAAAAATGATAAAACAAAAATATTCTTTGTTGAATGGTTGCCAACACCTGGTCGTGGTCATATATGTACAGTTTATCTATGACATAACGTTTGTGACAAATTATATTTATTATGGCCACCGCTGTGGACGTCACTTTTGGAAATGGTAGCTTTCACCAGTTGCCATGGTAATATTCGTATGTATTCATAAATAAACTTTTCAGCTACTCCGAATGGCCTTGACGTCCATTTGATGGTAATATACATCCCATGTAAATGAGACGTTACTACACACTTGACTGATGGTGATGCGTATGGACAAGGTCGCTTCTTGTGAAAGTCAACGTGGAAAATTAATATGGGAATTGCTTAGAGTTACGAATGGTTATACATACCCTTGCGAACATTGAAACTGGACTAAGACAGTGAACTAATAGAGCTTTTAAATTCGTTCTCAGAAATATTCCTTGAAATACATGCCATACTGATTGTCGTGTGTTTTTGCAATTAACGTAATATTTTCCATGTAATTTATTGTCATAATCAAAATACTGCGGAGTACAGTGACGCCTATTGCGTAACCTTTCACAGTTCATGTATTAAATGCTGGTGTTTTACTTAATGGAAAAAATAAATAGGACTAATATTTCACAAAAAAATAGCAATTTTTAAAATCCTACATTGGCCTGTTCATCATAAGGGTACACAGTTAAGCCATTTTTATTTCATCAGGAGCCAGTTCGTGTGTACGTGTGACTTTGAGGCAATTCCGTTTGTGGAAGTCATCGATCACTAAATGCGGTGCTGCTGATGCAGATGAAGTCACGCATCTGAGAACGCCAGAAATGGCAAGGGGCCTCCTACCTTTTCAAGTTCTGCTAGCAATCAATTCATCCAGTACTTGGGGCAATCATCATATGATTGTTTTAACGTTTCTCTTGCATTCCTGGCAAATAGTGTTGGCCGTTATTTGAAATAGACGCATAATATTGGAATGCAAGGAAGTGCTTCATTTCCCTTGGATGTATGTGGCTTCTCTGTTAAGGCGGGTGGATTTCCATACCTCATGATGCTATAATAACGGAAAGTTTTTCGGTGCCTAGAGAGGTGTAAGAGGCTTCAGCGCACATTACGGCGCTCCGACAGATAGAGGAATGATGGATTAGACAAAAGCGACAGACGTTGCCAACGGAGAATGAGATTTTCGCTTCCAATCTTCATGGAGCCGAATGCAATTTTTTTTTTCCTTTTCGGAACTGTCAAATGTATTCTATCATTAGCGAAGACCGAAAAATATATGGGGTGTTTCTTCAGTATTTGGTTAAAGAAATGCCAGTTAATCCCGGTCCAGTGTTGATAAATACAAGGATAGAAATTATTAGTGATGAGGATTGAATATTTACAACTTTAATATCGTAAATTAATATTTAGAAGTAAAAATATTCAGTAAAAATTAAATAAAGTTTTTAAAAATATTAAAATTTTTTAATGTTTTTTTCTTTTCACTATCTTAACGAAGTATTCATTTGTTTTCATATCAGTAAAGTGGGATCTCCGTAGTGATGGTAAGGATGCATGGCATTTGAACATTTATCGTTTAGTTGGCTCGAAAGATCTGTGCTGGAATCACTTACACACGACGAATCGTTATAACTACTGAAAACGAGTTTTCTGGTTTCATACTGGTGGGAGTTTTCCCCACAAAACACGCAAACCAGCCGGAGATGCACGCAATTAGCCGATATAATACACTGGTCTCGTACGGCTAGTTTGCTTTACTGTAATTCCAAATGAACACAAAATGAAACTATGATGGTTGACTAAAAGTGAAAAATCGAGTTTAGGAATAGTTCTAAGCAAGAAGTTAACCATAACTGTTGTTAAAATGTCCAGTTTCTTCAACGGACATTTTAACAACATTATTGTTAAAATGTCCGTTGTTCTTTTCCATTTTTAGTTTAAACATTATAAGAGTTATCTACTAACATCTCAGTACTGCAGTCAGAATGAGCATGCGCAATTTGATTGAAGATATCAGAGTTTGAATCTCGTGTAGAATACAAGGGGTATTTATAAGGACTTTTAAGGATTTATAAGGGTGTCCTTCCTTTCTCCCCTACGAAACAACCTCACCAAACAGATTATATGCAAATGACAGGAATGATAATATTCTTCCATTTAATTGTTTTAACAGCAAAATGTTGCTAGAAAAAGAAGTTTTAGGTAGCAGATTTGATAAAAACGAAATCGGCTTATTTTTACGTTGAACAACAATTCGTTACTTGAAAAGCAGAAATTAGATTCAGGAACCTATACCACTTAGAACACTAGATTCTAAGTTCAAATGTATGGAGTTCACAGGAACTTAGAATGTCTAATAAAAGGTAGAGCCAAAGGTAATGAACTCCTGCATTCTTCACAAAGGAAGTGTACCCAAAATTCAATGCAAGGGCCTTGAAACAATGATAGTAATGGATAACTAAAATTATTCATTTTAAACTAAATATATTCCAGTAAGAAACGATGTAAAATATCTAAGTTCAATACAGACCAGGTACTGGTTAATAGAACATACATAAAGAAACATTATTCTTTTAGATGTACCATTCTCAAAATAGTTTTAAACAGACGTACTGAAATAATTATTTAGTAAATGTAAAGTTTTGGTAATCTTTATTCATCGTAATAAGATGATGTATTAATGCAATACCTCTTCTGAAACAGTCTGGCAGAAAATATATTAGTAAACCAAGTATTTATTCTCGACGTCGAGTGAGAAAAAGATTTTAACTAAATTCGGATAAACGAACTACCGAAGAGTTTAAAAAGCAAAAAAAGAGCAATTCCTGTCAGGGAAAATAATTAATTTCATTAATGCAATATTTCGTTTGTAATATTAGTGGAGAGATGATTAAAAAGTCCATACAAAGCCCAAATGAAATAAGACAAAAATCAAATCCTAGGTATTCCCTTCAAGCAATTCCACAGCATATGTGGCATTCGAAAATTAGATAAAACAAGTTGTGCTTTGCATTTATATTATGCAAACAATATAATTTATTCTTATGCCTTCACATTGCATAAGGGGGATAATAAATATAACTTATTCGTTTTGAATGAATTACTGAATAAATATAACAATATGAATAAATATAATTTATTCACTGAGTGCTAGATTGTTTAATATTATCCCAGGTGACATAAAATGTAAATCCTACTAAAGCAAATGTATTAATTAAAATAAATATATTAAAAAGGTAGAAGAAATAAAGAATAGTATGAAATGCTATATATTCTCTCTATATGTTATATATAGAGTACAATAAAGAAAGTGAGATGAAAGCAACAAAGCTCTCAAGTGGTTTAAATTATTGATGCAAAATAAATACGTATTTACTGAAACCAACTGTTATCAAATACAAAAACATTACAGTTCGATGTTTAGATCTTACGTTAACGATAACATTACAGTGATGAAGATGTATCAAAACAAGTACAATAGAAATACGTAGAGCGTGTATGCTGGCAGATGGTCAGTCATTGTTCAGCAGGTGCGTCCGATAGTTTGCAGAAAAATTAGTCTGATGTGTTTAGAGATCTAATGAGTGACTACCAAGTGTGGCTCCCAAGGACCACAAGCCGTTCAACAAACCTCCTGGAGTTTACAATATTCCAACAACAATATTACAACATTGAAAAGTTTAGAAATAAGACAAAAGGAGCAAATTGGAAGTCGTCAATAACAACAGAGAAGACAGCTCAGGCCTGGCATTCCACTTCTCCCACACCCACCCCAACATTAAATGGGATAATAGCTCCATGCCGTACGTAGAAGACAACTTCAACTCCGGCAACACCAAAGAGGATGCAGTGGTAATCCACTCACAAGGCATCCTAAACAGAAATCACGGGATGACTTTGTGCGACATTTGGAAGTCACTAATTAGATCTTTGAACACATCAGACTTTATTTTTTTTTTTGCAAACTATCGGACGCACCTGATGAACAATGACTGACCATGTGCCAACATCCACGTCCCACATGTTTCTGTTGTACTTGTACTCTTGTGTAATGGTTCCTACACGTTCGTTGTTTTTTAGTTATGTAATGATTCATATTTAACGCTTGTTGTATATTTGTTTGCTCATACCAACCCAGATGAAGTCACTAGCTTAAGTGGCGAAACTAGAAGGTATATCAAATCTTTATTACCCATAAACCCAGTGTTAGTATTTTTTAATTACATTAGTTTTTTGGTCGAAAAAAACAACAACATACTTATCATATTTAATCTCTGTCATAATTTTCCATCATTTATTGTGAGTGCAAGATATTAAAACCGTGCCACGTTTAGATTAGTATGATGTTGATCCGTGGGCGTCTAGTACAGCCTGTATTCTTTGAGCGAGAAACTGTTAGTGTTGAAACTCAACAGGAGCAATTCTACACCAATTCTTCCGACAGAAAATTGATCAATTCTTCTTTGTTCTTAGTAAGTGGGAAACGTTACCTGAGAGCTCGCTCCAAAATGTTCCATAAATGCTTTATACGACTTAAGTCTGGTGACTGGAATGGCCATGACAGACATGAGACCTCGTCGTCATGTTCCACAAACCACTGGAAAACCACATTTGCTCGATGAATGGGAGCACTCTCCTGTTAAAAAGTGGCTGACTGCGTAGGAGAAAAGGGTGTCAACATGGAATGAAGATGATCACTTATGATTGAAAGACAACGTGTAGCATCCGCTTTGCCTTCCAATACAACAACTGGCCGAAACCATGCTATGAGATTGCGCCCAGACCATTACAGAGCCACCAAAACGTTTCACAACTGGAAACAAGTACTCTGGCTGGTAAGCTTTCTTCGGCTGACGCCACACACGTATTTCGTGCGTTTTCACCAAAAAGTGTGAACTTGGATTCATCGGACCATGTCACATCCCTCCACTGTTGTGCAGTCCACTGCTTATAATCTTTGCACCATTGGACGCGACAACGTGCTTTGACCGAAGTAATCAAAGCCTTGTGTAAGGCAACCCGACTCTGTGTAGGTCCCGGTGCAGAGTTTTTGTTGAAATGGGTTTCTCACGACCGGTGTTGAACTTTTCACACACTTGCTCAGCAGTACCCCGCTTATTTTTCGTAGTACAGCGAGCTAATGCGCGAACGTTCCTCTCTTGCAATAAGCGCTTTCGTCCACTATTGCATTTCGCTGATGATGTTTGTCCTGTCGACTGCCATGCTGACATAACCTTAGAGACTTTTCCTCGACTAATATGTGCAATTTCAGCTCTTCTGGTCACAGATGCATCTGCCAGCCTGGCTTCAACAATCACCCCCCCCCCTCCCTTTTCAAAGTCCAGGGGTCCTCTCTGGATTCCATTCTAACATAAACGGCGGTAGGCATCCGTTTGCCTTTATACACATCCCCTAGAAATGTGGGGAGTATATTTGCATATCAACTGCATCTGTGTTTGGTGCATCGTAGACGCAGCATTGCAACTACCGATGACGCGACTCGATAGCTCAGTGTTTCAATTTTATGTCCATTATACGTGACTCGTATAAGTCACGAAAGGGTTTAAACATTTAATAACTCTTATTTATTAATTATTTTTATTATTTTTTGTTATAATGAGAAGAATTCGAAGATTTTTATTAGTTATGAATAACCACATCACGTCAATGCCTTCCATTTTCGGCTTCACAAAGATAATAAAATAATAATAATAATTGACTACGGGCCGCCCTGTATAATGGATGCATGTTTCTTTTAAAAGTGAACGAAATATGTATAGCACTTATTATTTTTTTAAAAAAGAAAATGTATAATAAATTGAACTCTATTAAACTCCATAAACTTTATTGTACCAAAAACAAGAAACAAGCAAGAATTATACTACGTTTTATGATTGATGTGTTATAAATATGCCGCTCAACAGATACTCCTCGCTAAACTTGACTGAATCAGGAACCATTATATAAAAAAAGCAACTGTTCATTACCTCAATGATGTTAAAGATATGATGCTCGAGTCTTCGTTGTTAGAGGATTAACTGTCAAGAGAGGAGTTCTTTTAGCTACAGATTGTAAATATGAAAAGGAACCTGCTGGGTTCGTGATAATGCTCCAGATGGTACTCGGTTTGATGCCTTTATCCTCATTAAAGTTGTCCGAGCATCTGAGTGCAGATATTATATTGTAATAGATGACAGTGAGTTCGGATGACCTAGTAAGAATATTTTAAGAAATGGATGTAATCCTATCTTAAGAACGCATGCTGAGGACTATCAAGAGTTTGAGACATTTCTTGTGTCTATTTGCTCTTTCATCCTATCGAGGACACATTGTCACAGAGTCCATTGTGATAGTGTGGCATTGCCTTGAAATATGAACACAATCATTCTTATTATTCGATATCAAGTGTGAATGTTCCATTACCATGGCGACAACATTGCTGTGGCTATTTTGTGTGCTTTTACAAACAACGATTCTGAGCAGTGGAGCTGTGGATTGTACGAGAGTGTGCTGAAAGGTTGTGAATATCACCATGAAGAAATAGAGGGAGAACCTCAATTGAGGTGTTTAGCAGAACTTTTCAGCCTCCCTCCCCTCTTAGTTAACATTCTATGTGAATTAATAGTTCACTCGATCTTTGAGAGAAAAATAACTCCGCTTTTTTCTTGATGTTTACCATCCCCTCAATATTACGTCATAATCCCTCCAATTCTTGTTTTATTTTTAAGTTTTCTTTTTTTCACTCTTATAATCATCATGATTATAACATGCGTGCCCAAACATAGCATCTCGTATGCCGCATGCTCTCTTTGAAAGGCACTGTTTAATAAAAGGATAAGTTTAAAACTCCCGATAAGTTCTAAAAGTACTGTTAATGAATAAAGAGTGATATAACCCTACAAGCTTTCTCTAGAAAAAAAATTAATACTTTTTAAGCTAGTACGTTTTATCACACAGGGCGCTGAAGGTGATTTGATCTGTCACTTAAAGGCTTTCACTAACATCTTTATCATGGCGGGATATGAATGAAGTAGTTTTTGTGTGAAGAAAACCAATCTGGTTGGCTTGGCTTTCTTCTTACATGTCTCAATTTGGTAAACTTCCATAATATGGATCGTAAATGGAGAATTTAATTGCAGCTTGTTTTGTGCATGCAACGCTCATCATGTTTTGATTTATTATTTGCTTTGCCAAAAAACCTCCTTGTCGTTCATTTAAGATCACTTTAAGCAATCTGATTAATTATCAATCTGGTTACAAAAAAAAAGAAAGATAAATGCGATCATTTATTATCACAAAAGAAAGTTTACACTCCCCTTTCTAACTCTTCTTTTATCTAACCCTGATTTGGCTTTGGCCAGAATCAATAACTTTTCATAGTTCTTCTAGCTTTTTTTTAACCAAAACATGTATAAACTCTACACGTTTACTCCTCAGGTAAGTCATTAATCGTCTTTCATGGTGTCCGACCAAAACCAGATATCACACGCCGTTGTCATAGAAACCGCTAGCACCGACTAAAAGTTTATTTCATAGAGACGTGTGATAGAAGAGGTTTATCATCCAACACCTAACAAACGTTGCCTTGGTAACGGAAATCCAAAGAGAGCACTTTCTGTACAATTGTGAAGAAACCAACTTGATCACAAACAGTGAATTTCTATAAACAACTTAAGGTTGGAAAGAGTGGATCGGATTATGCCACCATAGACGGCACCAATAAGAATCAAGGCATGTTTTGCATTTTCAACTATTATCTCTTGGACACTTTAAATAACATTAAGTATTTCAAAATACTTGGAATACTTGGAAATATTATGCAAGTGACTTTTAGACGAGTTTTTCTGTGTTTTGGGATTCTCTTCCTCTTTGGAATCTCTTAAGAGGATGAAGAAATAAATTACTTGAATTAGAGTTTATCTTAATGTGTCTTGATTAAAAAACCTTTTATCACCACTACTAGTAGTAAATACTTACTGCTAATGAAAACGGTTCATGATTTATTTTAAACAAGAGTATTATGGTGATCTAGAGGTCAGTACAGGTTGCGTGTTTCTGTACAAGAACTTTGGTCGATTGAGATCCGACGCAATTAAGGCATTAACGCCAGTGTATTATTTTTGTAAACTCCACATGCACTCCATGCTTATTTTAACTGTTTTCTGGGATAAAACCCTACCTGTCGTATGAGACTCGCTAACACACCCTCGTCACTTTTATAGGTTTCTCTCCTCCTAGACCGAAATTGAACCTAGATCTTTCGAACCGAATGTCAGTATCACGACATTCGGTTCGAGGTTCTCCGTAATGCACATGTACTGGCCACCTAAAACCCTCCCCGCCTTTCTGTATGTGTCTTCAGGCAGTTCAGGCGTATCATTTTTAAGTTCGAATGCAGTTGGGATGCTAACTGCCATTTTTTTTCTTTATTCGCTTTATGCTTACTAAAATATTGGGGCAAATGATCCACTTCCAATCGGTTACGACGATGCGATCTGGTTCCCGACGATACGATCCCTTTGTCTCCTAGTTACTGTTTCTGCAAATTAAAGTTAACTGAAAAATGGCTCGATACAAGCACATAAAAGATAATACAATTTAATAAAATTGTTATTATTGTATTGTATTTATGAAGAGATAGCAATGCTATAGCTCTTAATTTTAACCGAATTTTAACCAATGTGGTAATGGCTATTATATTGAACCATTATCTCTAGAAAGCCTTCTAGACTTCGTACAAACAAAATGTAATTGGCAACGAATTTCAATAAGTAAAAGAGAATGTACAAGTGCCTTCCAATCCCATTCTTGAGACAAAGGATCACACTTTGCAAGAGTGATTTGAAAGAGCATCAGACAACTGTCACTTCTCGGCAAGTACATTTTTGTACTTCATTACCACTACTGATATTGTAATTAAGAATATCAATGAATAATTTGTGTGGGTAGTGATTGTTCTCAAAAAACGAAAACAAAAAAGGAAAAGTAAAAGTCGGTATGCCTATGACCATAGTGTTTTTTTTTCATTTCTCATTAATTTTTGCCAATGATATTTTTCCGTAGCTGAATAACTTATTTTAAACATTCCATGAAGAGAATGTGCGTCGTTATGACTAGCTTTGATGCTTTTCACTTGTATTGTAAAATATCATATGGAGAGTGACGTTTCGTTAACACTCGAAATTCATGAATCATCTGAAGTTTTCGAGTGAAACTTAATATTCCTAATTCAATTCGAATTCATATATCATATATTAAAATATCAGGAGATAAAACATTGATGAATGAACAAAGATATTCGTTGTTTGTATATTAAAGAACACACGAAATTCCGTATTCATCCAATTAAATCTATAACTTTACATAAATCTCGATATACATACCGGTACTATCCGACCACAGATGCGAGATCCCTCAACACTTCTGCACATGGCAGAAGAAGGAGAATCCATTCCGATAAAAGGTTAATGGATGATGAGTGTTTATTATTATACGTAGAAAAATTAACTTTTATTTTATTAAAACTCTAGTTTTTAAAGTGATAACTATTTTTCTTGTACAACAGTAGGAAAATTTTACGTATGAAGTACGTCACATTGTCTTATTCCTTTCTCCCTTTCAACACGAATTGACTCTTCATGGCAATCTGCCAGCTAAGGTTCTAGCATCTGTGATTGGACAGTATTTGCCTATTACTATATAGCATCTATTAATACAGAAAAAAAAAGAAGCCAAAAGAGAAAGAAGCTCCTAGCATGATCTCATGATCTCTCTCTCTCTCTCTCTCTCTCTCTCTCTCTCTCTCTCTCTCGTCTCTCTCTCGTGTGTGTGTGTGAGAGAGAGAGAGAGAGAGAGAGAGAGAGTTATAGATAATTTAATTCATCAATTTTTTAATTATTATGATAAATCTATAATTTTTTTTGTCTTTATACACTCCTTCTAAATAAATTTGACTGTTTAATATTGTACAAAAGCAATTAAAGTAATGCATACGTCTATTAATTTCAGGTGTTTTACTTGACTGTGTTTTGCGGGAGTTTAAGAATGGCTAACTCATCTTTTTGAAAACCCTTAACAACTTCCTCCCTTTACTGAAAAACTGAATCTATGTTTTTTCGATCAAACCCAGGAAGATGCATTCTGTATTAGAAATCACAAATAATGAAAGTAACAGTCCATATTCATCTGTTAGTGAAAAATCCTCCTTATGAAAAGTAAATATGATCTGTTTAATCTTTCTAGTAAAATAAAAAAGGCACACCTGATATACTTGACTTGCTGTTTGTTTCCTTAAAGTTAAAGGTTGGTGAGTTAGCAATGATACTTGACCAGGGAATTATAATAAAACCAGGTGGTTTTCCGTTGCCTTCTTTGCCCATACAAGTATTTTTGTCTGTTGACGTGTGTTCACGGGGCCCGTTTTAGGAACGAAAACCATACTTTTGGGGTTAAAACGTTCACCTCTTTATGAGATGTAATTTATCTTTGAGTTACCCAGTCCTGAGCTACGGAGGCTCTGTAGTCTGCTTAGCTCGTTAGATGTACGGCCGAAGCAAAGATGTGAGATGAGTGTAAGTAATGTCTATTAATTAATGTGCTGTGGATTATGACCTTTATGGATGAGAGTGGCATAAATTTCTGTGTGTGTGTGTGTGTGTGTGTGTGTGTGTGTGTGTGTGTGTGTGTGTGTGTGTGTGTGTGTGTGTGTGTGTGTGTGTGTGTGTGTGTGTGTGTGTGTGTGTGTGTGTGTGTGTGTGTGTGTGTGTGTAAAAATTGCATACAAAATTTCAAGTTAATGATCAGATCTTATGAAAACAAAGTACAGTACGCAAGTGGTAAGTGATGCGCCGCTGCGAAAGAAAAATGCTTTGTGAATAAACCCATATGGTTAACATGCTCCAAAATTGCACAACGACTTAAGTACATTAGAACAGTCTACTGCACCAAGAGCGTTGTTGGATTTTTTCGTTTGTTTTTGTTTATGTCTTCCTTATTTTAATTTTCCATCCTTTTTTTCAGTCGTTTGCATTGATGATTCTAATTTCCTTACCAAGTCTCTCTCTCTCTCTCTCTCTCTCTCTGATTAACACATTCTTTCATATTACAAAACTTTCACCGTTCGCCAAGTACTTTTCTTATCAATAGCCCTGGTTTTCATCTTACTTAGGCAGGCTCCGTCTAAGACATTGTTGCCATCATGACAAAACAAAAGCCTTAACATAAACCTGGATGTGTGAGTATATGTGAAAACACCGCCAAACATCTCCGCATTCCGTCGAGAGATTAATTTTCATCTTCAAGGCTGCAGTCGGCCATCTGGTCTCCGTAGTGTGACGCCAGCGAGAGCTAGCGCAGTAAGCGTTAAAGAAGGATGGGAAGAATGATGATAAAGAACGGTGGCCGCAGGTGGTTTTCTGAGTGCGTGTATATTTTATAAGAGCAAATGATTCTTGCAATGGGATAATGTAGACTCCATTGACAGCGATCAATACTTGGAAGCAGGAGGGGATACCATAGAGACGAAGGGAATATTAACCAGTTTCTTTGAACGAAGACTGAGATATGCGCAGTATCATAAGAATTTATAGTTCACTAGCGTGATAGTTCAGACATTTTAAGGGTTCGGGTAAATGATCACTTTGTGCCGAAATTTATTATAAAAAAAGAGTGATTTCAATGTTTTCTTTTATCATAGTTCATTTGTTTACGATTGTGTGAACAAATTCAAAGAAGAAAATGGATTATTTTGCATTGTCTATGATGCGGTCTACATAAGCTGCTTATGAAAAGAGTGCATTTTCTTTTAAAAGATGTATCACGCAAAAGAAAATACTTACTGTAGTAATGTGAGTTATGAAATCACTACGAGAACGTAACTTGGAAATTGTTAGTATATGCCGGCTTAATCGCTTAGTTTTGATATTTCGTGATAGTCTTATGAGAGGTAAGTAATCTTCATTGTGGTCTTTTGAGATGTAATTAATTATTACAAGAGAAGTGCCACAAAAAAAAGCGAAAGAAAGGAAACTGGGAAACATATTTAAATTGCAATGGCAAAGGAGAACGTATTTTCAAGATACTTATTAAAATTAGCGTTAACAACAAAAAGAGCAAATGAATCTTTCTTCAATAAAATCGCCTTGCTTTGAATACACATAATACAAGGCGCATTCGTTTTCATATATTTCCAGAAAAAACATCAACTAGGCGCCAAGTAACATATGCAGTACTTTCTAGTCTTGACTGAGATTGATGCAAAACGGAGACCTCTCCAAGCACTTTTGAATGGCCTAAATAGAAATGTTCCAATAGATTGAGCTAACACGGTATGGACTGTATGAAGGATTTCGGTAAGAGTCACATCTAAAGCATGTCCACAGTTTAGCATAAAGAATCCCCAAATTGTTATGCAACAACAGTTCAGTATATGTGTCATCAGTGGACAAACATGGAACTTTTTTTCCAAGACTTTGGGCTTCCACTAAGCAGGGTTGAGGACATGCATCAGACAATGAAATTCATCTATCAAATAAAATTGAAAATCTATGCCACAACGGAATTCCAATCCATATCCTCCTAGTTGCAAAACAGAAATTCTACTTTCTTCCATCACTCATGACAATGACTGGGATAAGGACTTTTTTATTGATAAGAGAGGTAAGGAGAATTTAGCACATCAATGCCGTGTGTGGATATAGGTGAAGGGGATGAAATAAGAAATTTCACGGTTTTTTGAAGAGTTGTCGGATGTAGTTGTTGGTGGACATTTTATGAGAAATTCAGAGGACGGTGGTAGATAGAATAAATGAAGAAGTGGTTGAACGGGTTCAGGTTGTTTGCAGTCGAAATGAAAAAAGGGTGTTGGGTAGCTGCTGCTCTTGTTTTAAGAGGTCCAAAATAAAGTGAAGAAATGATGGTTGTCATTTCTAATATAGTTCATCTGTAAGATACAAATTGAAATTGTCTATGAGAGCGGGATCATCTATGGATCGAATATCTCTCCTCTGAACACCATTTAGAATGTTTTAAGAGGTTCTGAATGGGTGAAAAATAGCACTTTCAGTGGAAAGGAAAAGAATAGTGGCTAGGAATCTTATGGTTTTCTTATGATTTGTGCCTGTTTTTTTCTTATGGTTTTATTGAGGCTAAGGAAACTGTTGACGTGATGTGTTGATGCCAGGAGAGGAGAGGCGAGAAGTCCCTTTCTGAAAAGGCAAGAGCGTATTTTCGTGGCATTGAAGGTAACCAAGTTATACTCATCCCATTGAAGGTCCTTTCAATATTTACAGCTTGTTGTAGATAGGCGCGTTGATCGCGATCTGCCCGTCACTGAAGCTATTCTGTATGATGCGCTCTTAAGATAGTTTTACATGCAGATAAAATAATATTGTGAAAACTTTCTGTAAAAATAGTGGCTCGGAATCATGGCTTATGGTTTGTGCATCTCCATGAAAACATTTCAGATGCGTTCGTTGATACCGATCTTGAGTATTTGGACTGGTTTTCATATTACTCAATTCAAACCATTCTGTTATGGGTATATGAGGTGATTTGGGTTGCATGTGTTCTTCAAGCCGGTTTTCCTGTTTTGAAAGATTAAAAAAAAAAGTCGAGATAACCGCATAGATGCCTAACATGAAGTAACAATCACCTTGGTTTAGCGCCTCCATAAATTTGTTATTATTGATTAGAGTTGCTGCTAAAACTTGGTTCTAATCCTATGCAGGACGTGACGAATCTTTATAAAGACTTTTCAAATGAGTCAGCCGGTTTCATAAGGCGGTAACAGGGTTTTTCTCCCTCAAAATAGGCAAATAGGCCACAAGAATATATGCAGTTAGCGCACATACTACTCACTGGTCATAGCCTTAATTCCTTCAGTCTGAATACCAAACAACCCAAATTAAAACACCTTTTAGATTCTCTTGTTAAAGAGAATCTAAAAGGTGTTTTAGATTCTCTTGTTTGTAAGGGCAGTTTTCTGATAAGAAATGTGATACAATTTCGTTGTATCACTTTTCTTTTAGATACTTTTAATGGGTCTATTTTTCCATTAAAACTAATCATGATTTGAATGGCGATGAAATCCTCGCGAAACTCCTTGTAAGTAAGTTGTTGAGAAATGAGCACAGTTCGCCAAATTAAGTATAGCTAGAGTCTCGTTCATTCTGGAGAATCGGAGCTGATTCAGCAAGCTTTCCATTATGAAAGTTTTGCTGAAATCGTAATAATCAAAGCTCTTAAATTAGCTGACTTGTTCTTCTCATTGTATTGAGAAAAGCTAAAAGTTTTCGAATATGTAGAGAGAAAACCATTATTCAGTATAAATTTATTAACGATCACTATGTCCACAGTCATCTCTGATTTTAAACAGTATTTTCAATTATTTATCCTTCTTGTACACTATCTGCTACAAACCTGAAGTTTCGCTGAAGCTCTGTTCTAAGTGGTAAATGAAGTGATAATCTTGTAAACAGTATAGGAATGAAAAAAATGTTGGGAGAATTAAAGTGCTACGTACATTGAAACCCCACACATTAATTTTATCCATCAAAAAAAATAACGGACTTTCGGAATCTGCAAAATGCGAAAAAAAATCATTACGAAGAAGAAATTACTATTAAAAGACAATGCGATAAAAATTGCTTACGATACATGTATAGATGCTCTTAGAAGAGTAGAAATATCTTTATTCTGCCATCCATGTTATGTGATTTCATTGATACACCTGTTTTTCTCTGGGAATGAAGGTCTGTTGATTGGAATTACGGACTAAGCAGCTAAGTCTACGAGACCAGTGTATTTATTAACTGCATGTGTTCCTCTGGCTAATTTATCTGTCTTTTAGGATGAAAAATCACTTTACAGGAGGGGAAAAACTTTTAAAAGTACTATTTTGTAAGGAAGCGTGGAAATCCAGTTGGAAATCCAGTTGAAAAAACGTTGGACGTTTCAAAACAATGAAGAGACAAAAAACGTGACATAAAAACGTTTCAAATTTCGGCTTATCTTTTTATATATATAGAATAGATTCCGAACTTAAGAGAAATAATAGCAAAAAGCTGAGTAGGACCTCAAAAACTAGAAAATAAACAAGAGTCCCGTTTGATCAGAATTTATATTTTTCCAGATCCAGATTATAGTGATGTGATCTTCAGCCGAACACGTCTAGTGTTTAGGTTGGATTTCTTTCAACACAGTGCAACAAAAACCAACTTAACTACTTACTAATCAACGCTAAAATATTCATTTTGAACGACTCGCAATAAAAGTGAAACCTGCATATGGGATACCTCGAATGGCACTTTTTTTGGGGGGGGGTGTGACGAGCCTCTGCATGTGTGCGAACATTCAAGCTCGCGAGGGTTTCATTTGTGTCGTTCTATCTGTCGTGGACTTCGCCAACAAATTAATGAACGAGCTGAGATGACGACAGGAACCGCGACGTCTGGACGGCTATCTGCGATTAAAATATCGTTGTGACCAACCTGGTTGGATCAATCCGTTGTCCTTGATGTCACCGGAACGTGTCCGGAGTGCAGAGAAGAACGCTGTGGTAACAAATGAACCATTTGACGAGGAAGGTAACGTCAAGGAAAAACGGATGAAGAAGCGAAAAAGAAATGCAGCTATAAAGTTTGTCATTTCTATTGCCCGAATACACCCTAAATGATAGATTGTATCCTTCTTCCCACACAGTAACTCAACTCTCCATCTAATGGTTTCTTTTGGGGGAAGTAACTAATTATAGTTCTTCCTTCCTTGACTGTAGCAGTATCACATCTAAGCCTACGAATGCTACGCGTGGTTATTTTGGTGGCAGTCAAACTTCACTTATTTTCTAGAGCAACTCAAACAACTAATGTATTCTGCTTGTGTCATATACAGTACATACCTCTGCCCACTTAGTTTTCGTTTCTTTGTCCTCGGGGCATTGCCAACTCAGTAAATTTAGTGATAAAAATTATCACCAAATGCTACGTAAATTACCGAATAGACAAAAAAGAAATTATGTATAAAATATTTTTTACAGAAAACTCCAAAATCCTATTTTCTGAATTGAGTGACTATTTACTCTGTTTGTTTTTTCCGTTTTTGCTTTGGTATAAGTGCAACTAGAGTGAAATGCATTAGGCTGTTGCACTTACAATCAATCAGGTGTTTGTGGATAAGTTTGTTGGGTGTTTTTTGTCAAGATTTTTAGCAGTGAGAGATTACTATTTGTCAGAAAGTAAGAGTTGAAAAATGGATGTTATTTATTAAATATGTACTGATTGACTCTGTTTCTTATAAAACTTCGTTCCTACTAAATCAGTCTCAGTCTTGGTTTGCTGGATAAACATTCTTTTAATATTGATTAATAATATTGATATTAATGACAGTTAATGTAGACTCAAATAAAACGCGTAAATACTTCGCTTCTTTGACTCACCTACCAGATTGATAGCAGAAGCAACTCTCTCTCTCTATTGATATCAGGCGGGAGCGACTCCTTTAAGATCACTTCGAAAAAAAAAAATGAAAGAAGCTAAAAAGCAAGGGAGCATCTAAAGTGCGAGTGCAATCTCGCCACCTCGTTTAGCTTGACAGAACTTTATAGATTGTTGGCACAAAATTATGTGCTTCGTGACCTCCCCCTTTCATCTTTAGATACTTTCTACTTCGCTGACTATTTGGAACAAACGTCTCTATTCACCTGAACTATTATTATTTTTTTTGTACCGCATGCTACTCTATAAAACTGAGAGAAGTTTCTAAAAGTTATAATTTTGTATTTATTCGGTGATTTTCTCTGTCATGCTTTATTTCTTATTATTCTTACGAAAATCACACTCACTTGGTCTAAAATACAGATTAGTTTACACAAATTCATGAAGTTAATGATACATTGCGTTCCATAGATATTATAAGTGTTAAAAATGCTACAATCTTACTATCTTTTTTCATCCTCGAAGGATTGTACAATAATATTAGTATTGCGAGCGTATTGGAGCTCCCTGTACTAATACATGCGCTACAATACCTGCAGGTATTGGAGGTCTGCAACTGCAAGCCTCCAATAAGCGGGGGTGGTCTCACATTAGATGACCACAATCGTCTGCCACACGAAGACTTTCACAAGCGTTCATGCTCAAAGTGGTGTTCGAACCAATAGCTATTGACAGGAAAGCTAGGCCAATACGCTAGGCATTTGGCTTGCCAAGCCAACAACGAAAAGATGAATCCCTGTTATACATTACTATTACTTCAATGGCTTTTTCATTCCTGATGGTGTTGAGATCATGAAGGAGGTTTCCTTCTTCCTTCCGTGTAGTTCATCGTAAAAACACGAAGAACTTCCGCAGCTAAATTGGTTGGAAATACGTGGGTTTGAATCTCATCTACAATGCAAAGAAGAACCCTTTTGAAGACCTTTTAAAATGAAATAAGTTAGTTGTTCAGCTGATTGTTTACATCGAAACATGTATTTCCACCAAGGAGAAGCATACCATATTTATGTTAATCTTATTTTTTCATCACTCATTTTAGTCAAATAGGTTAGTTATCTTGCCTATGAATATAATTTCTGCAGATCTTTACCAATGATATGAAACATCTAATAAATTTATCGGGTCCCTCAGCAAGAAAGATAGAACATTTACAAATAGACTGAGCTTGTAAATATAACTATAAATTTCAACTGATAAGTATTGCAGTCTAATTATTATTGATGATCTACTTGCAGTTATTAATGGTTAGATCATCAATAAGTGCTAGTGAATCATCAATAATATCATCTTGCACGACGCTCCGACAAGCGGTGTCTGATCTGTAATAACTGGCTGTTTGCACTCCGTTCGAACAAACTCCCCGTGTCGAAAACGAAGATTGGACACTCTATTGCATACATCATTGCTGTCATTGATAAAACGTGAGCAGAAGACCCATTACAAAAACATCTAGACCTACATCTTCAGCAATATAGAAGTGAATACTTGCATGCATGTTTGATGAAACGTATACTGCAGCTATATGGTTATCATCGCAAATTTTTTAGCCCTGTTTAACACAACCTTTATTAAAAATTGTTAGAATCCTACTTAGAATCCTCGTATGGATATTTAGAATCAAGCACTTCGATATTGTTAATGAATATCACTCATGAGAATTTATTTGATGGCCTTCAGTTGAAGCTTGAATGTCAGTGGTTTTGAATTCGATAAATGTATATGCTCTATTAGCATACACGTAATATCTAATCACATTTTAGGGATACCCACAGTGTATCATTTGATATTTCGAACTATTTACCCTCCAAGTGTAATTAATTTTTAACATTGAGCAACTGAAATAGGGATTTTCGGATCTGATTTATAAATGAATCATTTGAGTGAAGAGTCAGCCTGTCATGAACTCTTAGATCATGTGATGCCAGTAAGGACTTCTCGTGTTTTATGTACCAAAATACTATATATCATAGCTAACAAAACTGAAAATATTTGTCAAAAGAATTAAGTATAATGCTCTCTCTATGAGGGGTAATCAAGTATTATACATATATTATTATCTATGTCATGAATCTTTCCGACATACATCACATCTCTGAAGACAATAAATAGTGCTGTTGAAAGTATATTTATTTTATAAATATAAGATGACTTAAGAGATAACTTATATTTATCTGCTAAGATAACTAAGCAAATATAAGATAAGAACAAAAACGTAAGATAAAAATTATAGCTATACTGTTAAGTCTGTTTTTAGTAGAAAATAAAGATAATGGTTGTTAGATATGTTGAATATACATCATTACGTTGTGTGTGTGTGTGTGTGTGTGTGTGTGTGTTGCAAAAAAAAAAGTTAAAATATTAAAGGCTAGGGAGAATATTGAAATTAATATAAGATGGCTGTTTAAGCTTTTTTCTTCAACTGCCACACTAGAGGTTTCTCTACCGTTCTTCTTACAAATCCAATATTGTGCTGTTTTCTCTTTTTTTTTTGTTTCGTTTTTTCTGTAAATGATTACTTATTTCGTGTTGCAAGTTTTCTTTCCTTTTGATTGGATAATGCAATTACCTGAATTAAAATGAAGGCACTTGCTGTAGTTGCCAAACTCCTTCGCATTGCCAAGCTTCTAGGCTTAAATATATGTTCGTCTAAAGAGAAAGAAATGCGTTAAGGTGCGTCTAGAGGTCGAAATAACAGCCCCGAGCTGCGTGCAATGTGCAATTGGTAAAGTAAGCAGAAAATGAACAGTAGAGCACGTCTGATAAAGAAAGCACGCAGAACGACGAACTAGAAAATACCTCACGTGTCACAGAGGGGACGTATAAAACGAACACTGAACACATCTCGTGCAGTCCACTGCACTGCAGAACAATGGAATGTGGAAATTAGAAAACTGTTAAAAGGGGAAAACCCAATTCCTCGTTACTGAGGCTTGCAGTACAAAGATAGATTAGCTTTGCGTTTTAGGATCAAACCGTCAGATTTAGTCTAATAAGTAGGATGGTTAGCTTTTTTTAAAAAAAAACATGAGTCATTTGTAATGCTGTATTCGTTAAATTAAACTTATTTGCTTTAATAAGTAATTCTTTCTAAAACCAACACAACAGACGAAAGGTCGCTAGAAACAATAGTTTTAAAAATGCAAAAATAAATTGTGTTTTCCTTTTGGTAAAGCGAGAATAAACAGTCAGTGCTGCGAGTTAGAGTTGTATTGTTGTAGTGTCAATGACACTCTATAAGCAGGATAAAGTACAGTACTTTGGAACTTTTTTTAAAAAATAGAAATCCTGGCCGTGAAAAAGTCGAGGATCTGTAATATGTTAGCGTGGATGGACAGAGAAAAGGAAGACAATAGAAACTGTCTTCCTTTTCTCTCGTGATTTTTTTTGTAATGTTTTTAGGTTTTTTAGGAGTAAAGATCTTTATCACTGATAACAGAAAAAACAACAACAAATTATTTGTTTTCGTACTGTGTTCATTGCGTTATACATCTACGAACACTGTTCAATTCTCGTCTGTCCTTAGACGGTTGTCCTAATGAGAGTTTTTTTAAGTAATTTAATGCAGCCGGCTTACCATCCCTCTGTGGATAAGTATCTATGTCTGTAGGCACGTATTTAGGGGGCCGGTTTACTTTTTGAGGAATGAAGAACTTTCCAACTTCGTATGCGACAGGCTAACTCACTTTTACACGAAGAACCATTTTCAGGATTTTTTAACATTTAAAACATTTAATTATAAAACGAATATCTCCTTGTCATTAGTGAAATCCATATGAAATCCCTATTTAAGACTCATAATTTACTTAGAACTGATCACCGATTATAGATCACATTCTGATTAATTTTAATCATAAAATTCCAATATTTCATTGCATAGATACTTAGATCCGAGCCCGGTTATTACGAGTGTATTTGACAGACTTGCAGCAAGTTGTGACTTCGTGATTGTATTCAGGTGATTAATTCATTCTCGCGTTCATTAGCATATTGAATAACAAAACTACAATTTGCACTATCAACATGAAATTAGTCATCACCAATACCATAGAATATCTCTGGGTAACTACCGTCCAAAATGCTAATCACGTACGTCTTCGTATGTATTTAGTGATGCCGTCGGTTGTTGTCCGCTTATGCTCTGTACCATGCAGCGCCCATTTTCACAGGGATTCTAGAATGACCATATGAAACAAAAGTTCAAATCTGTGAATATTACCTTATTTCTATTCGAGCGTTTTCTCCTCTTAGTTATTAATCTTTTTTTTTCTATCAGTGGCATAATGAATTGATCACTGCAGACTTAGAGAGAATTAGAGATTCTCGCTGTTGCAATGTAATCCCACTCTTAAGATTAAAAGAAAGAAATGGCCATGCTTTTCAGATAAGCTTGTGATAAGCCGCTTAGATCTGATACCTTCGTAGTCATCGATCCTTACTGGCAGTAAGTTGATCCTTTTTTCAACGAAAAAGGTTTTCTCAAAGTTCGAAAAGGACTACTATAAGAGTTATATAAAATTCATAATATTAAAACTGCAGTATTCAAGGGTTTGTAAGTTTTATACATTCATCTCACGTTGCCTCCATGTCATAATTATAATCATCACCTCTCTATTCCAATTCATGTGAATTAAAGTTCTCTTTCTGTCTTCTCACAACCTTTCTTTGTGATCATTATTTCATTTTGTTTTTCATTCTTATTCTTTGTTTTCATTATTCCACTTGTTATTCCACTTTGATATTCCACTTGTTCTTCATTATTCCACTTGTTCTTCGTTATTTGTTCCACTTTGATATTCCACTTGTTCTTCGTTATTTATTCCACTTTGATATTCCACTTCTTCTTCGTTATTCCACTTTGAAAAACATTGTATTTCCACTTTTTATTTTTTTTAAAAAGCAGGCCCAAGACGCTGTGATACGTACTTCTTCAAGAAGGATAAAGATTATTTTATTTTAATTCATTAGCTTCATATGAAGTTACAAATGTTACTTTGTGCTTCTTTATCTGTGATGTAAACTGAATGAATATGCTTGGTGTTATTTTGCATTAATTGTAAGACTTTAAATCATATTCAAATTTTTATTCTTTTTTCCCGAACCATTATTAGCATATGAAAACAATTTCCTTGACCGACTAAGTAAAACACTGCTCCTTTTTTTATTCGTCATGAATTCTTGGACAAAACACTTTTCTCTTGTGCAGTTGGAGACCTTGCAAATGTGCATGTGATCTCGACAGATGTCATCATTAGAGTAGAAACATCAGCACTGCTTAACCGATTCCTGGGATTGCCGCTGTTGTTCGAAGGTCATTAAGAAACTAGAGGAATGTTTTATGTAAACTAACGGGTACCAGGACAGGTGTTTAGACCATTATCATTCATAGAGCGTACGAAACATCAAGGACAGTGTTGAAGCGCATATTTCGATCTCTATTGCTTACCTATGCTGTAAACTGTGTTGCTATTCACGTGAAACTTCCTGCACACTTATTGGTTTGTTATTTGTAAAGATCATAGCGTAGAGTATCAGAAATCTCATATCTTACAAAATATACGGAAATAAATGGTACTGTGAACTTTTTTAAAATAAAGATACTATGATTATGCAGTTGAGAAGAATTGGCAAAGATACACGTAACCAATTTTTACAAACTCTACTTTATTAGTTCAGTTTTGTATATAGAGATTATTTAAATTCAAAACGCTCATCATATTAACATCGTGTTGGTTGTTGGAAGACTAGCATGTCTTGAAATAGACGATTCCACAGTAGTAAGTTTCCAAATATTTCATCGGTGAAAAAGCGTATAAAACAATCGCAAAACCTACGTAATTTACCCAAGCGAAAGTAAATAATAATTTTCACGACAACGCTGCTTGTATATTTATGATTATTTTTTGACCTCCAGGGAGCCCAAGACTCATTGGGGGAGGGTACCTACTCTACAACTCTCTGTCTCCATCACTCAACCTCATCTACCTGTCATCCACCAACTGCATTATCTACACCAACGCCATCTACTGTCCACCATCACCACCACTAGTATTTTCACAGCCAATCACAAACATCCATGCCCACGGCAGGATTCAAATCCCCAGCCTCCTTATGACTGGAGAGCGGATACGCTAACCACTCGGCTAACCACGCCGGCAACGTAAATAGCAATTAATTTTATATCCAGTTGTCCTAGTGTCACGTAATGAGTAACACACTCTCTTCACAGGCGTATGTAAATGAAGCGGTGCATTATTTGAAGAGGTGTTACCCTTCGTATTGAACATTGTTCAAAAGTCAAGTTAGGTTACGAAAATCATTACAGTTCTCAGAATTCTATCAGTGCTCTGTGAGAGATTCTAAAAATATCATTCTACTTGGACTCCTCTAGTTCCTTGACCTTACTGCCAAATAGAACGGTTCCAAAACTCGGCTGGACTCACCAGCATGAAAGAACTTGTCACTCTGCCTAACATCGGTTTACCGCAATGAGCTTTATCATTAAAAGCCAGACCCTGGAAATAGTGAGAACAAATTAAATAGTAGAAAGCATATTTTCAGATGCAAGTAGCAAAATGGTGTACATTCATTATATTACTATGATAGTGTATATTATAAGAGTTCGAAGGGGCGATATTCACCTCTTGTAAAATAAAGATGAAAACAAGAATAGAATCCCTTGCCAATCATTTAATTACAATACTTTATCTAACATGACGATCTCTCCATCTGAGACTGAAAAAAGAAGTAAACAGTTCTTGATGTTCTCAGTAAGACGACAAATACTCATATCCATGAAATAAATAGCTGGAGATAAACGAACTCAAATCGTGATTACAAAGTTTTTCTTCTTTGGGGGTCGTAAAAGTTACTTTATAATAGATCAAAGATTATATAGGATTATAACAGGATTGTTAAATGGTTTGCTGTTGAATTTTCTTACGTCTGAATTGTGAGAAAAGGATAGATTTGGCGAAATTATGCGAATGAAGTCAATATAGTCGCTAAGCAGAATTTGCTGCAACTTTTGGATATGAATAATTTTATGTAATTTCATTGCACATTATTATCATAACAAACCACTCAAAACGAAAATTCTCGAACCCAAACCCGTTGTATTTTTATCGCTTCCTCATTATTCATGAGAAAAAAATATCGTTTGGTCCTTCTCTTCTGTTTCCGTTTTAGTTCTGAAACTTCTTCTCCCTCCAACCTTTTTTGGGAATATTTGTCATTTTTCTCTTAAATGTTCCAAAAGCTAATAGATGACAAAGTGCCATCTAGTAGCTTCGTCTTACTATATCTATACACGTGACGAGTATACGATGGGACTCTCTCTCTCTCTCTCTCTCTCTCTCTCTCTGTGTGTGTGTGTTTCATCTCAAGATGTTGAAGCCCCCTGGTTAGGAGTGTACAGACATTTTTAATGCAGTTGGCCATTGAAACTGGATAAATCACCTTCCTTTAATTAATTAGCCCTCATAAAAGTTCCTAAATTCCTAGATAACATTCCTTCATCATCTTTCCACCAAAATTTGTCGTTATTTCGGAGGAACTTCGACTATTCATGACAGTGACGCTTGCATTGGACTTGCTCTCATTAAGGAATAAAAACACTAACTGTTATCAGCTAATACTGAAATCTTTAAAGAAAATATAGAAAAACATTATGTAGCTTTTTATAAAGGAAATATCGAACATTGATAGCGCATCATTATAATTTCCTTCTGAAATTTAAAACTAAGCTTGCCTTGAAAACATCTTTAAGGATAATTTTTGGTTAGGCCATTTTTATACGTTTTTCAAGGCAAGCAGGGTTTTTTTCGTTGTGAACTTTTGACATTATATTCCGGCCGACTAATTTTATATCAGTTGCTAGCCAATCGAAAGCCATTGCGCCATATTTTATTTATTATCATTAAATAATTTCGCCAGTTCTGTACAGCGCATTTATTGCTGCAATGCAGGTTTCAAATAGTTCTTCATTCAAACAAAGAGCTCCACTTTGCTTTTCAGTATGAAATCTTAGAAGAAAGAATGAATGAAATCAGTTTTTCTTTTTTTTTTTTCAGATGGTTTTATTTATGAAAGCAATGCTGAGATGAAACGTGTGTTTCCTATACAGTGCATGACAACTTGTTAAGATATTAAAACTACTACACATGCACGAATGTGTAGTAGTTTTAATATCTTATTTAGAAACCGTGTTAAAATTAGTCGAGTTCAAGTTTTAATTCCAGGAAAATAATGTCTTTATATGCTCCTCTAATCGTAGCCTTTGATGAACTTATTATAACGTAACTGGAGTTTAAAGAAGCGTGTTGACGAAACAATTCTTTTATTTGTTTCGATACAAAGTCCAAGAGAGAAAACGAACAGTATTGACAAATAAAACTAACATATATATTCAGCATAATTTCTTAAGAGGTAGCATTAAATTTGAAATGACTTGAGAAATCTGTATTTGGCACATTTCTATTCCCCCAAATGCTTACGAATATTTTGAAAGCAAAAAGGTTAAAGAAATCTTTCCCTGCTTTATTAAGGATGAAAAATAAAAACAATGAAACAGACGGGCAGAGCCACACTTCCATTTTGTTGGTACAGGAAAGACAAAGAAATCAATAATTTCGCTACGACTCCGTCTGTAGTAGTTCCTCTGCCCCCCCCCCCCACTTCCTCCACACATGGGTGATGGATGCACTAATATTTGCGTGATCCGAATGCATAGGTAGCTAGAGGGTACAGCAGCTGTGCGTGACACCAGAGAAAGAAGGGGTTGATGTAAAACGGGTTGGCTCTCATTCGGAACTGTTGGTTGTTTACAGTACGGATGGCTGCATGTTTCTACACAGCCAACAACTTTAGTTTCTGTCTTCTGCAAATCTAGAGCACAAGGAGTGTCGTTCTTTATTTTAGTGTTCTGCGAGAGATGTGAAGGGATTTCGATATGAAATGTGTTTTTCTTTACTTGAAACCAAATCTGCAGCTCTGCGCTGCACGTTGAATTATTATTTCTTTAGCCAAGTATAGACACCAAAGTCTTATATTCTAATACTGCTACATATACGTATGTTACTATGCTAAAAAACAGGATGTGTTTCCACAACATACCGAGTAGAACGATAAGGGTTATCGCGTGCTTTTTAGTGTGAAGTGGTTTCTGCTTAGTATTCAACTATGATCTCCATTCAGCTTATTAAATATAAGAAGGAAGTATAATCATAAAACAACAAGATCTCTCTCTCTCTCTCTCTCTCTCTCTTTTGCGCGCGCGCGCAAACACACACACATATGAAATATGAAGCTTCTGATACTTTGATTTCATGTAGGACTCACAATTTATTTATTTATTATGAATAATGTGCCTTTGGATGCAAAGTTCTTTGTTCTAATCGCATTCATAAAGGCGAATAACATTTTAAACTCATTTTACTAAAGATAAATTGACAGTACTCGGTATTATTTAACATTTTATCTTTTCTTCCTTCCGAAGTTAAACACTCAAGAGCTGGTGAGTACATATAGTTGGCAAATCAGCTCAATCCAGTAATTTAGTCATCACTGTACAAATTACTCTAAAATATTATTTAACATTTATCTTTTCTACGTAGAGTAAAAAAGATGTGTTAGAATCTCATTAATATATGAAATCATGCGTGACTCTCAATTCTACACATCAATTCAGTACTAATTACGAAGACATCCATACTATCAAAACCAAATGTATTCGTGTATATAAATGCACGCTCAAACAAAAAAGCACCCTTCTTTCCGACAAGAATAAACGAACAATACAAGCTTTTACATACATACACACACACACTGTGATTCTTTATCCTTGTTTCTGGTTCTAATTTCATCTTCTTTCTTACATATAGAGAATAGAGAAACAAATTCTATTTAGCTGATTTTCTTGCGAAATCACTGGATAACGAACAGCTTTCTCTCACCATTTAGATTCATGATTTCTATTTCTCTCAAGATGATTCATCATTTTTATTTCCCCTTTATGGATTACACTTCTGATTTGCAAATAACATTTTATTGCATTTCGATCAAAAGTCGTTATCATGTTTGATTTCTATTATGCAGAGATCTCAGCTCTGTAAAATATCTTCAACCCATCCGTAGAATCCCCTGATTAGGGATCACGACGAATTAATGCAGATGACCCGTCACCCCTCTGCTGAATTCTCTAAGGGCAAGTATTTATGCCTATAGATCCGTGCTGGGCAGATTTTTCTGTTTTGAAGACAAAAACCCTGAGTTTCCGGGAGAAAACCCCCTTTGTATGAGCGGTTTTCACGTCATAGACAGGATTCGAACCACAGTCTTTCCAACTAAAGGGCACATCTATACCAAATGAGCTACTGAGGCTCAACGAAATATCATCTCCACATGTACAATTATCACCAGTCGGCGGTTTGATAATGATAAGCTAGTCACATGCCTATTTGTTATATCTTCTTCTTCTCATCCGCTTATGGCGGGTTGAGTTCCTCAAAGACGAATTTTTGCCATTTCTTTCTGTCTGCTGTTTTTATGTACTTCTATTATGGAGTTTAAGTGGGTGATTTCTTTAATGTCGTCAATCCATTTCTTTCTTGATCTTCCTCTGCTGGATTGTCCTTCAGGTAGCCTTTCTGGGTTAATTCTTGAAACATGTCCAAACCAGCTTAGTTGGTTCTTTTTAGTGCTGTAAGTATTGTTTCTTTAAAGTTAAGTTCTTCTCTGATTTTTTCATTTGTTTTTCTTTCTGTCCAGCTTGTACTATTGATTTTTCGTAGGCATTTCAAAAGCATTGAGTTTATCCATTTTTTTCCCTTAATATCCAGCATTCTGAGCCATAGAGTACTGTGGGAATTATCATTGTTTGTTATATATCTTTAGTTTGAGTTCTGCTTAACCTTTTATTGTTACATATTTTTTGCATATAGTGTCCATTGGTATCCATCCATTATTGATTCTGTTTTATGGCTTCAAAATAGTCTAGATCTTCAGTGATCATTGAGCCAGGTAATTGAATTTCTTTACTTGTTCTGTATTATTATTTCCTATTTTAATTTGGATTGTTTCTCTTTTCATCCCATTACCATTAGTTTTGTTTTACTAAAATTGATTTTCATATCATATTTGTTACTTGTTTGATGCCCCTTGGTCAATAGTTTGTCATTTTTCTTGGCTGTCTGTAGTAATAACTATGTCGTCCGCATACTTTAAATGTGTTATATTTCTTCCATTTACAGTTATGCCCTCACACATCTGTTGTTCTTCCTCTACTACTTCTTTTAGGTACAGGTTAAATAAATATGGTGACAATGGTAAGCCTTGCATAGCTACTGTTTTAATTGCTATTTGATCTGTTTCTATGTTTTTGTATTTCACTACTGCTTGTATTTCTGAATAGTAATTCTTGATACAATTTAATAGGTATTTGTCGATCCCTCTGTTTTCAAGAATTTTAATGAGTTTGCTTCTGTTTGTTGAGTCAAAAGCTTGTTTGTAGTCAATAAAACAGCAGTAGAGTTTTTTTATTTTGTCTCTCATAATATCTGCTAATCTGTTTAATATGAAAAGTGCATCTATTATGCTTCTCCTATTTCTAAATCCCGTTTGTTCTTCTTCCATCTGTTCTTCATAGGAATAGTTAACTCTGTTTTAGAGAGAATCCTGATAAATATTTTATAGCGGTGGCTTTTATTTGTTATATATATATTGGAATAAATAGTTATATTTATATGCTTTTCGCTTATTTTACTATCTTTTTGGTTCTCTTATTGGTTACTTAGAGGGCGCTATAATTAACATACGACTTTCAACGATAATGCTATCATAAGCCTATCAATTTTACAAGCCTTTATTTTTCTCATTTTATCTTGATGCGTCGAAGCTCTATGTTTGGGATATATCTGTACTATACACATAGAATTATGAGTGCATGTAAGCTTTCTATAACCTGAGTTTCTCGTCTAACAAAATATTTAATAAATGGTTACGTCCTTAATTATTTAAATCTCTAGTGCTACACATCAGGGTAAAGTGGGAGTTTTCAGCATACGAAATTCGTTTTATTTACTTAAGTTTATTGCGATATGAAGCGATCGATTTTCTTAGTAGATTTATTGGTAGCTACTTGGAAAAGGATAACTCGATAAATTTATAGTGAATCATTGGAAGGAGAATGCATCGAGACAACACTTACTGATGTCTTCTAGCAAAAGCAAAATGCATCCGCTACATATCTCCATGACAACGCGACGTTGAGTAAATACACTGGAGTAAATATTTGATTCTGCCTTATAACTCCCAGCCTCACACAGCAAGTGTACACAATAGCTGACTGCTCTTACTACCGTATATCAAACGAGTGAGTCTTCTTTAGTAGGTAAGGCAGGTCATATTAATGGAGGCACGCGTTTGTTGTATGAGAACGATGTATAAAATGCTCCAGAATATATAATGCGCTCGAAATATACGCTGTGTTTTCCCATATTTGAGTAAAAGAACGTTATTGTACTGATAATGGTTTGGAATTTTATTTCACATGAAAAGCATGTTCTTGAAGATGAATCCTTAACCTCCATAGCATTTGTAATGTCCTCTCTTCTTTTCCTCAGTCCTTTAAGTTTCATCTGCAGTTCTGAAGAGCGAATGTTTATATCAACAGATAACACATTTTCCTATTGGGATTTTGACAAAACTCCTTTTCAGAGAAAGAATAGTCTGTATTTACTGGAGATTTTTTTTTCATAAAACATGCATGGATGGATTCTCATAAAATGTTTAATATTCATCTATCAGCATTATCATCATGATTCAATCTAGACAAGACTTTTATATATATTTGTAAATCCTTTTATGTCGTCTAGTGGTGACTTCTGGTGAGAATATTCCTAACATGTAAAGGGGAAATAGAGCGTGTATGTTTGAACAAGTAGAGCATGTAATCCAAGAAGTAATATTCTTGTTTGATCATCCTTTAAGAGTGATATTTAATGATAGAAGTGGGGTGGGGGAGATTGACATCGATAAATCATTCTGACTGTAGCTGTTGTTGTTGTAAAATATTGATCTTAAGTATTTCGAGTTCGCTAGGGAGAGAGAGAGAGAGAGAGAGAGAGAGAGAGAGAGAGAGAGAGAGAGAGAGAATGCACATAGAACTTCCTCCTTTTTCCTGGTACAGTGATCAGATGAAAACATGGATGTATACACAGTCGATTCCATGTTTTTATTATATTCTTATGAAGTTATTTTCTGTGTACGATAAATACTGTCTTAAAAATGCTGCTAGTGGACAACGTCATAACTGCAGTAAACGCGAGAAAGTTCCGATAGTTTAGTATTTTTTTCCAGTAGCTTATCTGTGTTCCTGGCCACTCGATGTAACAGATTTACCTTCAGCAATTTGATGTGTTTCCACACCATCATCCATATCTCTTTCTGTTTCTATAGAAAGCATATCATGAATGTACTTAACAGACGATGTCTTAGAAAAATGAATGATAGAACTGAAAAAAAAAAAAAAAAACACTTCGCCATGTCACAAAAAAACCTGAAATACTTCAATGAAGGAAGAGATTCGTGTGAAAGGTCTCTTTGAGTCAGTAAATGTAGTGTCATATTACGCCAGCAGTCATTTTAATTACGAAAAATAATAAGATTGAGTTTATTGTGGTAGGAAAGAAAATGGCACATTCTTCTTTACGTTTCTTTACTCTGCTTTCCTATTAAGGGAAAAAAATTTTTTTCAGTACGACCTTCGTGCCAGAAAGGCCGTAGTGGCGACCCCATAATGAGATTTCTGCGATTGAAATTCGTAATTCTGTTCGTGAGCTTTCATCTAAAGCTGTAGATGTCAATTTTCTATTTTCATAAACACTGACAATGCTATATTGTTTCATGAAAAGCTGGAGGTAGTATTGCTGCTGGAAAAAAACATGCAGAAAACTGTTCATTTAATCATCTAATAGGCACACTGGAAGACGGGGTAATGATGGATGTCAGCTCGGGGAAACAGTGCCCTTTGTAGTAAAACAAGCCGTATGTGAAAAGTGTTGTAATAGTGTGTTATCGGGTGAGGGGGTCATCGATCATCCGGATAACCCACTATAGGCGAGCATAAAGTTATTTTTTGTTGTTGTTTTTTGGTGAGCCAGCAAATATGGGCACAGTGGTCTAAGGATGGGCAGATTGTGAGATTAAATTTTTAAGCTGACAGGTTTTAGAGGCCATGGAAAAGGAATTGTCCATGTCATGTGGTCTTGCCAACAAAGAAAGATAATATCAGTCCAAGAAGGGAAAAATACGATTACGCCTGGTGATTTTGGTATTATCAAAGGTGTAAAGGTAATTTTAGATAATGTTTGCGAGAACACAGGTCAGACTTCGTTTGATAGCATTGCAGGTGAGGTGACGAGGTTATCCTTGTCCATTTAAAAATATCACGAAGGTTTATATTTAAGGCTCTAGACAAATATCACCTGAAGTTTGGGATCCTTATGAATCGCAGGACTTATCAAATTAAAATGATTGTGTGTCCTGTCATCAGCAAAACTATGGATAGGCTTACTAGTCAGCGAGAGAAGGAGGCGGTAATATATTCATAGGAAAAAGAAAGTATATGGTAGAACAGTACCCTGGACGATCCTACATTAGTGGAGAAATCCGAAATGAGAAAGTATTGACCATGAAACGTAGTGATCGATTAACGAGAAAACTTGCTACCCAGTTACCGAAGAAGAAAGGTACAAGAAAGCAGGGAAGCTGCTCATAAGGCAGAAGATCCGATCAAATACTCTGTAAATGTCAAGAACAAACAGTACAAAGTTTCTCCAAACCTCTCCTTGAAACGTGCTAGAGGCGAGTGATGTAGATCAGTAGGACTTATTGGATCTAAAGGTGAGAACATCCACACTGGTGATCACTGATTAACTTGTGGGCCTCCAGGTAGTGAAGAAGTTGACTGTTAATTACTTTTTCCCATTATTTTAAACAGGATGGAGCTAAGAACAACCGACCAGTAGTTTGACCACTACTTTTATCTCCTCTCCTTTTATGGGATAGACTGAAGATAGATTTATTTCCCTGAAATGTAGTTGAATATATGAATACAGAATGAGTTTGAGTTATGGAGCACAAGTTTTAACCATGATTCATGAGATGTCATCAGGACCAGAAAACGTTTTTCGCATCTAGCCTAATTAAGATTCGACTGATGGCTTTATGACGAAAAACACAAGAGGAATCAACAGATGCAATGCATCTGTTGCTAGTAAAGTAAAAAATCGTTTTGCAATTTGATTTGCTTTGTTATATATGCAGGAGAATGAAGAGTAGAATGATGATAGGAGATCAGCTTTATCTTTAGGTATTATTATGGTTGTACTAAATTGCATAGAAAGATTGAAACTCTGATGAGCATAAGTTGCATCCACTGACCCTTTTCAAGGAATTGTAATTTGTAGAAGAGCCAAGATTTCTGTATTTGGTCCTTCCCCAACCAGATTTGGATCCATTTATAGTTGTTTTGATTTTGTTGACACTTTAATGTAAGCTGTTACTGGTATACGTGCAGCTTATGAGCTTCAACCGCCATAATGGGAAATTGCTCCAGAAGTCTCAAAGTTTCTTTCTGACATTTCCTCCACAAACTCGGCTACGTTGATACACGCCCTTACCTTCGTTTCGGCTACCCACCACAGAGCAGAGTCCAGACTTTTCTGCATCTGAAATTGTCTTTTTTCACAAAACTGAAGAACATTTGAAAGGACATCACTTCGTGTTAGAGGACGAAGTCAAGCCACTGATGAAGACGTATTTCTGACGACAGTGACAGCCCCCAATGTATTATATCTGTAATTTGTGTGTTCTTCGGCCAGTTTGCCTGCTGCTTTGGTAGAATGTAAAACCCTTGATTCCAGTAGACACTTCGGCATGAATCGCTCATGCTAGACGGAAATCAAACCAACCCAAACGTTTACCGTTTTCCCTAATAAATACAGTCTCATCTTTGCAAGAAGCATATTAAAATATTGCTTTGTCTCTCTCTCTCTCTCTCTCTCTCTCTCTCTCTCTCTCTCTCTTTCCCACATACGCAACGCAACTGTTGTGTCATCAAAACTTATACACAAACACACTGCTTGGAAACAACATGCGTAATGCCAATTTCGTATTCGTAAAATTAACTCGGTGATCGTAGACACCATCTGAAAGCTGTGGTTTAGAGTATCATTTTACGATAAATGAGGTTGATACTTGTTAATGCATCATAATATCCTATAGAGCTATAGTGTGAGTAAATTGGCAGTGCAAGGCTTAGACTATTCAGCAAAAAAGTCCTGATCTAAACTCTGTCACATACGATAAGAATGTTCGGTAGGATTATGTTAATCTATAACACGTTTCAAATAAATGTGATTTCAAGACAAAATTGAGAAAAAACTCCGACTTGCTCAATCACACTCAAAGATTGGAATAAATTAATGCATTAGTTGATTTCCATAAAATGCGTATGTAAATTAGAAATTCAGTGAATCATATTATACTGGTGGATATTAAAGCTTATATAGAACGTGGAAATCGAGTTTCATATAAAAAAATCAATTCGCTAAGACGATTCCACTTTGTTTGTAATATTTTTTTCAACAAAAAAAGAGATATTTTGATAAAACGTGTTATTTAGATTTATTTCTAGAATCAGTCAGTAATGTAAATTCTATACATATTACATTTTATCACATAATTTAACTTCTTTATTTAGATATTTCTTTATATAGAAATTTATTTTCCTTCTTTGAGAGTTGCAAAGAAATAACATATTTGTTGGATTATGTGTATAATGTATTTTGTGTTAAATATAGTTTAACACTTTTACACAATCTTGTAAAATCTAGATTTTACAAGATTTACATCTGTTTCCAGCTGTTGCTGAAAGGAGAATTAAAATTTTTCTTATCCCGCACGTTGGATTTATAACTCCACAGTGTGATGTGATTCGAACTCATGAATTGGACATAACAGCAAATTCGTCAGGCGAGAGAGCACTGCGACATTAACCGTTTGGCCACTGGAGAAAAACCTTGCCACTTTTTCATAAGAATAGATAATCCACTTGTATTTGAAATTCCTTAAAAAATCTGCTGGCGTCTAAGAAGGAAACCGAACCTTAGATTTTTACAGCGCTACTGAAAAGGCGTAGCAGAAATATAATACATTAATGATGGAGTACAGGAAATCGATGCTAAATGAATTGTTCATTTACCTGATTGGGCAATAAAAGAAAGCGTGAGATATTTTTAGATCTATAAAAATCAATTCCCTGCGCTACAAAGAGAGTCCACACACAATGAAACTATTCATATACAGTGCGGTTCTGAAACTTCTGATTGAAATGATTAAATCAAAACTAGTTCCAGTTCAAATTCATAGGACAAATTAACGTTTTTGTTTTCTTGCGAAAAAGTTTTTTTTTCTATTCTTTTGTAGAATAAAATATATAACTTGTAATTGCTGCTTTATTCAAAGATACTACGAAATAGATGAACCTGAATAATATTCAATTAAAAGAGATTAGCTAACTCCTAAAAACTCTGACAAACCTAAAATCACCAAGCACGCATACCAAACGGATATAAACTATTGAAAAACAAAAGCTAAAAGTAGTCATTTAGGACGAAGTTAGAAAGCACACAAATATTGCTTTTGATTGTTTATATATTATGAATAACAAATTACCTCATAGTAATTTGTAAGCATAGTCTTCTTGGCATACTGTACTAGATTCGAACCCAGATTTTTCTACTGGTCTATTCTGTTACATGCACGTAAATATAATACTCTCAATTCCACTGCTATTCGCTTTTCACACCTAGTTGTGTTTCACTGTAATATAATAATGACGTGAAGTTTGGATTTAATTAAACATTTTTCACCCAAACTCAATGAGGAAATAAAAGAGAACAAACACTTCATTTTTATAAAGGAACATCGCATATAATTTTCCATCGGTTTGTTGTTTCATTTAATTAAAGATTTCTTCTTCATCTCTATATGAGTTGGTTTCATACATAGACGTCAATTAAAGTAGTCTCACCGCTGTTGAATTTAATTACATTTCTACCTCGTTAGTGTACAGTAACATGCATTTCATCCTCCATCTAAAATGGTTTTCCAGATGATTATGCTACGTAGAACTGTTCGCTTTATTCAGCTCCACGTATTGTACATATTTTGTTTACTTATCAAACAGCAAACTATACTTTGGACAAGTGGCTAGAGGGCAGCACATCCGCGTAAATAGCTGATCAGAAGTTGGGGCTTGCCCACATTTCTATTGTGATAAATTCATCATCATTAGCATTATAACCAATTCTAATTACTGCTTGTTTCTTCATAATCGTGCAATTCGTCCCGCGGCTTTGCTTTTTGCGTGTCATTACCTGCGGAAGAAAAACCCCAGCACTGTGTCCATGGCGAGTGATTAACGACATCCACTAAACCCAAGCGTCGGCGTTAATTAAAATTAACTGGGGGGAGTCATTACCCGATAAGATTTAAAACAAGAAAATAAATAAATGAGCATCAATGTCGTAAGAGATGAAAAATGAAATATATAATTTTGTGGATAACTGTGCTCGAAGATTAATGTTGAAATTCCTCCCGAAACTGATTGCATTTGAATGTCAACATTCCCTCCTTCATCCTCGGTCCCTTAGAGAAAATATCACGTCTTGTGTATGTGTGTGTGTGTGTGTGTGTGTGTGTGTGTGTGTGTGTGTGTGTGTGTGTGTGTGTGTGTGTGTGTGTGTGTGTGTGTGTGGCAGAGTATTTTAATTATGTACAGCTGAAATATCCATCTACCAATTTGTGTTTAGATAAAAATAAAAACTTCATGTAGTAATTAGCCTGGTCGTCCTCGGCAAGGTACAGCAAAAACTTCAATTTCCTCTTCTGTAGAAAAGAAAAAAATGTAATCACTCTCCTTTCACAAACAGTACATACACATCATCATGAGAGAAACACCCCGGAGAAATGTATATTTCCAAATATTTGGTATCGATCATTTATATGAGACTTAGTACATGATCGCTTTGAATGACTACCGCTCATCATTTAATATTTGCAATGATAATTTTCCGAACTACAATAACAGGAAGTATTACTGATATTTGAATAAATTAATAAAAAGAAAAATGTTCATTAATCCCATGAATAATGATGACCACCTCAATTTGTTAAAATCAAAAACATTATATCACTAAATAAAAATTTTTGACTTGACGCCTTCTGTTAGAAGCGACTATAAGGTCTTCAGATGTCACTCTATTGATGGCATCATGAGAAGAATGAATCCATATAAAATACCTTCGGAAACCTTCTGCAATGCGTTGGTATTCTAACGTTATGAAAAAGCATCGACGTATGAATTTTTATCTTTGCGTGTTTTCATACCCAAATAATAAAATGTGCTGTTTTTCCCCACAATGTGTTAGCGGATACAATCGGTTCGCTGTCACATATACCAAAACGTTTCAATGTAAAGACAAGTATTCAAATTTCACTGTCGTTGAATAAAATCCCTTTCTTCCAGTGTTCAATCACGACGTCTTTTTCAGAAACAGTTGCAACGTTATTTAAGATGTTATAAAATTCGAGAAAAAATCCATGATTAGGCAGTGTGTGTGCTTTTATGTTGGATCACTGTGTGATGAACTGATTGATAATTGTTCCACCTCCACCATTCTGCATCCTTTATACTTCATAACCATCTTATACAGTGTTTTACTAGAGTTCTTTGAGAATTATTTGTGAAATTATGCATCTGAAGTTTTCTAAAATTAATCTGCGGTATATTTTCATTTCTGTCTTAATCTTGAACGGAAGAAAATATTCCATAGCAAATATTTCTGTTTTTTTTAGGATATTAAATGTTTTAATCAGCCCAGATAATATTCACAGTTCTATCTGGTTTCTCTTTTCATTTACTCCCCTCTTCCCCACCGTCAAAATAATTATATTGTATTCTCTTATTCAAAGCTTGATTCTTCTCCCACCTCTCTGTGCTGTGGGTGGTTGATATTATTTACAACGTCTTATGTCCATCTTTTATTCTCGTTAAGTGGTGCTGTTTTATATTTGCGAATTTGATAGGTGGATTTGAATCAATAAATCGAATCGTTTAACCCAACAAGAATGGTCTACATAAATGTATTTATTTAGTTTTCATACAAACTACGATTGTTCTGTTCTGGTAATTATCGCCACTTTGCAGTTCTGACAGCAGTATATGAAAAAAGCAGTTTTACTTTAAAAAAACATTTAACACTAATTTAAAAGAATTGAGTAAGACAAAAATGTATTAATAAAAATTATCGATGGACAAAAATGAATATCTACTGACGAGCATACAAAGGAACAAGAATGCTTAGACGCCCAGAAAGAATGAAAACGATGGAGATTATTGGAAAACTTCGGCATTGAATGGTCTTCCATAAAGAAAATGGGGAAGATATCTGACTAAAAATAGTTATCAAATAACTTAAAAGAAGAAGAAGTTATTAATCCTATGCCATTGTAACAGTTTTTTTTTATTTTATTTATTTAGGTTTAAACATTCTTTGAATAAATAATAGCAGCAGAACCTTCATGGAAACGTTTGGGTGAGCTTTAAACTTTCTGGGTAAAGTACCAAAAAGATAATTATCCGCGTTATTTTTTCTTGTACTTCTGCAGGTGAAAAAAATGACCATCTTCTGCCCATATTGAAGCAGCGGTGCCAAAATGTAAAACTGAATTCAAATTTATTTTTGGTTTCGCATCGAATTAATAATAAACAAATCGATCTGCCAATTTGTTTACAATGAAATGTATACGAAATTGAGTATTTATTTAAAAAATGAATTTTCCGTGGTATTAACTAAGCACGTGTAAAAAAGTTAAAATGAACATCATGGGATCCTAGATAAAGCTTTTGATTAGAAGTAAGTTTTCGTCTTGACGCAATGCTATCCTAGATAAAAATTCGATTTATATTTAAAGCAGCTACCAGATAAATTCAACAGACAATAACTACAGGAAAGTATTATGGGATTCGAAAGCTCTATTAGTCGTAAAGATTTTGTTTATTCTATCTTACAGAATAATTTGCGTATTTTACAAAGCACTCGATCTGGAACACCCACACATATTTTTTCATCATCAAATCACCGAAGTTAAGTGGTATTAATTCGAGATGCCAATCAAAGGGTTAATGACCACGCATTAATTCCAACATTAAACTCTGCTAATCACTACACCTTTATTTATATTAAGAATAGAAAGGCGGGCTTTACTTGTTATCTCTTCTTGATATGTCATAAAAACTACATGGTTTGCTGTCGCTACCTGAGATTATGAACTAAGACAATCTTTAATTTAAGGAAATGTCAACGAAAGAATTCTCACCCACATTGAACTAATCTCAAACCTACAGAATTGCTGTTAAGACTCAACAGGAACACTTTCTCCGTTAAGTGTTTAGGAAAACTATATATTTCAATGTAATCAGGAATAATAACACTTTCTAGTATAAATTTGAAATGAAATATTTGTTTTGCAGATTATCTCAGAAAAAAATAAAACCGAATTCTGTTAAGCGTTTAGATTCGTGCACGAAAATAAACGTAGAAAAAATCGAAGGATGCGAGCTTCCCTCCTAGTGGGATTAACAACAAAACCAAGTAGAGGGGATAGATGAGTTCTGTGTGTGTTGCGATTGTCATTCATAGAAAATAATAAAAATTTAAAAAAAACTAGCACTTTTATTAATCCGCCTATGCGTAAAACATACATTCCCTTGAAGTCTATAAGCATTTTTTTCATGATTTCAGTTTAATATTCATGTAACTGGAAACGATGACTTCCATCATCCAAAGTTATTCCAGTCACGTGTTCACTTCTGCGAATGTAATTCCTCTTTTGACTTCTTTTCCTCCTTCTATGACTGTGCTTGTATTCTGCAACAATATCACTCATTTCTGCCATAGAAACTCATCGCGGAGTTACGGTTCATCATTTGCATCGTAGCCTTTGTAATAAGTCGAATTGTGCACAGAAATAAAGCAAATTTCGAGCTGTTTGGTTGAGAACCCTCTTGTGATTCTACTCACGTATAGGATGGGAGAGTAACAGCGAGAAGGAGAGAGAGAGAGAGAGAGAGAGAGAGAGAGAGAGAGAGTGCTGGTGGATGATATGAGTTGCACGAGGCGAAACATTGTCAACTGGATAGATGGGCTCGCAAGCGTATCGCTTACATAGGGGCGGGGGTAGTGGGTAAGGTGACGTGTCATTGCCGCTGTAATCCTTCCCATATAGATGGCGAGGTGGCTATAACAGAAAGTATGGCGCTGTTTTCTGTAGGCGCGTTAGCGGGAGAACACGGTCGTCTAAAAATGTAATCACCTCTCCCATCCGGAAATATACCGACCATAAACCTTAGGAGAGACGCGCTTCTGCGACCTAATGCTGTATTAATGAATATTTACGGGTTTTGTCGTCTGCCAGCTAGGAGTGTGCAGATATTTTACTCCAGTGGGGTCTCCTCCCCTCCTTTCCTGCACCACCGAAAGTGCCGAAACAGGTATTGGTGATTGTTGCGATGCGAGTCCTGAGATGTAAATGCACTGTGGATATCCTCCGCGGCTAAAAGAGCAGGGAGTAAGTGAAGCCTAGCCAACTCGTAACTTTTTTCCACTGACATCTAGAAAGTATGAGGTGCATTTTCATTGTTATATGCAACTGAGATGTGTACATTTCGACTAGCGCGGAGAAGCAATGCTAATTCTTTTAAGTCCTATAGTAGAAATAATTGGATTGCATTTCCGACCTAATACTTCATTACAGAGAGAATTCTGTTCATGTTTTAGGTATATTTAATAGCACACTAAACTGTGTGGACCATTTGCCCTTCTACCTAAATGTAATCATTTTGGATACTATTTAATTTAAATTTTCATCCAAATTTAATAGAAATCTATGCATAAAGTCAATCACACTAATAACTTTGGCTAGATGTGTAATATCGGTTTCCAATAAACACATTTTTCCCTTAGATAACTTATACTACAATGAAGTATTGAAATTCAGATTCCGATTCCACTTGCGAACAAAGAAAGAAACTTAAAAGCTTCATTTAAAACGGTCGTGGACATTAATTTTAAGAAAAGACTGATGACGAAAAATTGATTCTACCAATATAAGAAGAAATGAGAAGCAAGAAAAATGACTTTGGTGAATTACAAGTTAGGCTACGAATGTATAGTGAATAGTTCTCCGTGTCTCTTGCTGTTTTAAGAAAACTGAAGAATTATAGACACTAATTCAGATAAGGAAAAAGACTGAATCTGTGAGAGACACTGGTCGTTAATTAACCTAATTGTTTCCGCTTTTGAAAAGAAGAACCAAGGACACCTCATCCATTATGGAAACAGCACTGCTATATTTAGGCACTCTGTTTTATGCGGGATATATGTGGACCACGTAAGGATGAAGAAAAATGGAGAGCCAGATATAATAAAGAACGGTCATATCTCTTTCAAGAACCAAATGTAATTACAGTGATTAAAATATCAAGGTTACCTTGAGCTGGTCAAATTGTTAGAATGTCAAAACATGATATGCCAAGGAAATTACAACCGCTGTGGATGTAGACGTGCAGGAAACCATTGTTAGGATGGGTGGATGGCATTAACAGTGATATGGTTAAAGCAGATGTTACCAATTGAAAGAAAGTAGCTATGGATTGACGGAAATTCTTGACGATGTGAAGGCTTATGCACAATCACTTAAGTACCACTAGTGATGATTATGAACTATGATCATGATTTTCTTGTATTCATATGTTCTTGTTTGAATATATATGCATAAAAGCGTAAACATTGGTGCAAATATTTACTCCGTTTTGGGAGAAATGAGAAATTTTTAAGTTTCAGTAATGTTGAAGCAAATTGAATTATTATTATTTGTCCTCCTACTGAGATTAGTATGCAGATAGATATTTAAATTGTTGACGGATATCCTTCCTGGTAGCTTCCTTCTTTGTTTAGTCGTTATTAAATCAGAACTGAGGCAATGTGCACTCTCATCAGAATCAATTTGTTGAAAGAATACAGTAGATAAGTTCGGCAATATTAGAGAAACCTTTTTTAAGACTGAAATATTCTAGTATACAGATAAATCAAGATTTTTCTTATCTGTCTTCGTGGAAATATCAGATGATATTGTGGATAAAATGGTTTGGTAGGATAAGATGTGATCATGATATTTGCTTCTATTATTATTATTATTATTATTATTATTATTATTATTATTATTATTATTATAGGGGGCGCTGTGTAGGCAGACGGATGTACGTACGCTTTACTGCTGCTCCTGGTTTTATAGGTTTAAAGTGTTAATTAACTCATGTTTCTAACTTGAAAGTGCTACTGTTTAATTCTACTAGTCACGCTGAAGACAGACACGTTCAAATCACCAAAATCGGATAAGTAAGATTCAAATTTTCAGTGTTGGAACTTCATGGAGTGTGCTTTAGTCACCAGCTAACGAAGAACAAAGGACGTCGCCATTTTAAAAGTCGCACTATAGTCGCTAACGGGAAGAAAGGCTAAAGGTCACCGAGACAGCGAAGTTCAAGCAAAATGAGTTGTAACAAATGCAATAAGCCATTAAGCGATGAAGGGGACGGGCCGCATTGTTCCAGATGTAACAAAAAACAACACTTCCACTGTTCAGGGATCTCAGAAAGCACGTGGAAAGCAAAAGGAGCCGTGAAACGGACCGAATGGCGATGTCAGCAGTGCCGTGAGAAAACGAAGAACAAAGACCAGACACCAAAGAAAAGCAACGACGCACATCAAGGTAAGCCGCTTCCGGATCCTAAAATTACAGATAACTTTGATTCATTTAAACTCATGGTGAAAGACTTATTAAATGCACACATGGAACAAATTAACAAAAAATTCGAGGAGTATGAACATTACATACAGTTCAATAACGAGACCTCTGAAGAAATGTTAAGAACAGTGCGAGAAATAAGGACGAAATTAACGGTAGCGATAGAAACGCAAGAAACACACCAACGCGAAAATCAAGAATTGTGGAAAGAGGTAAACACACTGAAGTCTCAGATGGAACACATGCTACAAAAAGAAAGAAAAAAAGAACTTCAAATTGAGGGAATAACGAAAGAAAATACAGAAGACTTAAGCAACATAATGCAACTGATCGGCAGCAAAATTGGAATTCAAATCGCAACCACAGATATCACTTATATCAACCGAGGCCCACAAAAAAATAAAGAGAGACCGCCACCAATCATCGCTCGTTTTACCAACAGAAATCTGAGCGACTCCATTCTTACAGCAAGCAAGAAAACAAGGCCGACAACAACGATCCTAACTGATAGGAAACTCCCAACACCAATCTATATAACGGAACACTGGACTCCGTACTTCAAAAATCTTCTATAACAAGCAAGGAAGACAAAAACAGAGAAAAACTACAAGTTCGTGTGGACAAAGAATTCCCAGATATTTTTGAGAAAGAATGAAAACACTCGAGTATACATAATTACAAGTGAATCCGACTTACACAGCCTACCAATAAAAAACACTAACTTTTCACATCCTTAAGAATAAGATTAGAACTCATTTAAAAACTATATAATGGAGATCTCAAACATAGGCGAACATATCCAGTCAGACAACATAAACTTCAAGGTCTTTGACTCTTTGAAGAAATGGTCAGACAACATTTCCACCAACACCAACTTCACAATCATACACACAAACATAAGAAGTATAAAAAAATACTGGCTTACATTGATAACACAGCTCAATTATACCATGATAAACATAGATGCGCTAATACTGACCGAAGTTGCAATAAACGACACAGAAATTTACGCATACAACATAAATAATTATCAAACCTACAACTTATGTAGACCAAACAAAAGAGGAGGTGGCATTGTGGCATTTATCAAAGAAAAATACAATGTGACAGAAAAACAAACTCACTTCGAACATGCAGAAACACTAATTTTGGAACTCACAAATAGCCACAATAGTAGCAAATACACAATAAACACAATATACAGACCCCAGATAATAATCTAATCAGTTTTCTTCACGAGTTAGAAACGTGGCTAAGCGGCATCGAACTGCGTACAACACACAGACCTCATCCTAATAGGAGACATTAACATAAATACCCTTGACCACGCTTCTTCAACCACTAACACATATCTTGATATACTAAGTCAGTACAACATAAACCCTACCATTAACTCCCCAAGAGAAGAAATACTCAATAACTCACTAACACAATCATGCATTGATCATATCAGCATACGGGCTCCCATCCATACACATACATCATCAGTTATTGACGTAAAAATTGCCGATCACTACATTGTCTCAACTTCGTTTTATTACGTTTCCTACCCCCCCCCCTCCCACCATCACAAAAGACGACAAAACTCGATCATACTAAAGAGCATTGTCGATAACCAAGTAAAAATTAAGAGTGGAATTCTCTACTTAAAATAAACGATCCTGTAACATTATACGAGAAGTTTCAAATAAAGTTTACAGAAATATACAAAAAAAGCAACAAAGCCTATACAAACGAGGCGACAAACAGACAATCCATGGATAAATGACGACATACTAAATACTATTACTGTAAAAGAAAATCTATAGAAATTACTTAAAAAGTCACCCTGTGACACACATTTACAAACTCTATACAAAAACACAAGAAATAAACTAACAACAAAAATTCGTAGGCCAAAAAGACGCTACTACTTCCAACAATTCATGGAACATAACGACAGCATTAAGCAAACATGGGCTACACTCAACGAATTAGTAACCCGAAAAAAGAAAACTTCAGCACAAGATTTTATTGTAAAAAGCTTCGGTCAGGACACAAACCAAGAGGAACTAGCAGACTCATTCAACCATGCTTTCACAAACAACATCACACAACTCAAAAAAGACAAACTATCAACCATCAACAAAAAACTACCGTCACAAAGTCAACAACAAACGATGTATTTTCCACCCGTAACAAAACAGGAACTGAAAGAAGCAATCCTATAACTAAAACCAAAGACCACTCCAGGAATAGACAAAATAGGACTCACAGACCTTATAACACACGAATACTTTTGAAATTCGTGAACATAATATTCGACACAGGCATTATTACACAACAACTAAAAACTGCAGTAATTACGCCAATATACAAACACGGCAAAAGAAACGATACTCAGAACTACAGACCAATAGCTACACTACCAGTCATCTCAAAAATTCTAGAAAAAATAACACACACCAGACTACAGAACTATTTACAGAAGTACAACATCATCTCACAAAACCAATATGGTTTCTGCAATTCCTACATTGAAATCCAATGCAGGAATTGCAGCACTTAGTGCTGAACCCTGTAAAATTATAAGGTGCAATGTCACACAAGATGTTTATTGTATGTATAAATATTTTAGCAATCAATAAAAAAATTATTATAACGGTGTCTCCATGGAGTCAAAAGACTCATCGCGGACATCGAAGTATGACAGGTATTATTCGCACAATACCTGTCATACTTTCCCTGAAACTCGTTCACAGACGAAGCATTCACAACCACCTCTGGCAACGCATTCCACCCATTCACAACTCTCCAAGCAAAAAATCTAGTCCTAACACCCTTGTTAACCACACTCTTACACAATCTCTATGGATAGTCCCTCGTTCTCTCCTTTCCTGCACTAGTCTTAAAAAAGTCATCAATATCAATCTTGTAAAACCCCTTTAATAATTTATATGCCTCTATCATATCTCCTCTCCTACGTCTATCAGTTTTGGAGTCCACAGATCTTCAATCTATCCTCGTAGGGAACATCCCACAGACCTGCAACAATCTTTGTAAGTCGCCTCTGAATTCTCTTCACTATTTCTTCATCACCAAAAAATCCAGATGACCAGATCTGTGCGCAAGTCCAAATGCGGTCTTATTAATGCCTTATAAAGTGGAACAATAACTTTCTTATCCCTGCTTGTCAGTGTGTTCTTCAACAACCATATAATTTGATGTGATGTTTTGGCAACTTTGCAATATGCCCTTTAAACTTAAGTTCTCTGTCCAAAATAACTCCCCAGTCCCTTGCCTCGTCAACTTCTCAGTTTAACTCCATTCATTTAGTAAACAGCTATTTACCTTAGCTCATACCGTCAGCCTATTTAAGTCATCCAGCAAGATATCTACATCATCTGAATTGACTAAAGCACTAAGCCCTGAGCTACACCACTAGTCACGGACTCAGCTCCTCCATACTTAATATACATAGAAAACGAAATTGGAAAGTCTGTTTCAAGCAATTTTGACGTAAATGATTTTTTTCCCGCTTAGCATACTTTGAGAGTGCCTAAGATGTTTGGCCAAAAGACTTTCAACTGCATGTTTTACTTAAAACCGCTTACGATTATACTTCTTTACTTGAGATTGTGCAAGATCACACAGAGACCTTCAAATGCATTGATGGAGTGCGACTGCAATTAAAAAAAATTTTTTAACCAAAAACAGGTGTCAGCTATTCTTATAAAATTGTAATGCCATCGAAGTTAATCATACACCATATGGGTTTTATTCGATTGCACAAAGTTTAATTTATTAAAAAAAAAACACGAAAAAACAGAAACAATGAAAAATTACTTCTAGTTATAATAAACGTAGAATTTCCTTCACTGCGATGATTTGAACCTCTTGACACATACGATGCTGAATACTCAATAACATATGCAGCACGAGGATGGTTTATTTTCTGATCTCCTATTCATATCTTTCTTTTAGATTTCAAGAACTTAGTTCAAGACAAAAAACGAAAAGAAAAAAGAGATTTATTCAAAATAGTGCTTTCAACTTTAGGAAATATAAGCCGTGAAAAATCAATTGATTTCTGTCTTTACGTCTTAAAGTTTTCGTGCAGTTTATAAGCACAGTCTGTGAATAAGATGAGGCTTCTTCCACATCTGAAAGCAGCTTTCATAATTCTATGCATGAGAAAGCGATGAATTCGGAGTTAAAACATCTAAATTTATAAATAGGAAAACAATCCTAGCTTCATATCATGTTCGATTCCGTTGGCTATCTAGCGGAACCGACCAATATAGATAACCTCTCGATCTGTGTCTGATGTAGCTGCATCCTGTTGGTTAGAGATGGACACACCAACCACTAGGGCAGCCAGGTCAGCACCTTTTAATGTTAAGTTACCATCTTTACATGTTAGAACTCTTCCAAAAGTTATCGAAACAGACCACAACACACACACACACACACACACACACACACACACACACACACACACACACACACACACACACACACACACACACACACACACACACACACACACACACACACACACACACACACACATTATCCAATTAGATCAGCCCCGATAGGAACAATAACAAAAAAAATGCATTCAGTGTTTGGAAAGCTAGACCGGAAAAAGTCAAGATTTAAAAGATTAAAAATGGTTAGATAGTAGTAGTGATAGAGGGAAAAAACGAATCTGTCATTCGAAGATAAGAAGTTGCAGTTACTCAGCAAGTTACAGTTACATCAGACATTGAATATCATCCAAGAATGAAGATATGGAAAGCGTAGCATATTATTGACCTACCATACCTCAACGCTGAACATGGCTAGTCTCTCGCAGCATATTAAATCTTAGATATCTGAACTGCATTGTCAGAAAAATAAATTCAAATATGCTAACAATTACAGCGTGATGTAGACAAACGAGTTTCAAGCCATAGTATAAATACTGTTCCCTAAGTTTCTTGAGGGTTCTTTTCAAACTATCTCTAGAAAAAAATAGTTTTCCTGTCGGAAACTCAAGTATTTTATTCCTCGACCAGACAAACCGTCAAAGGCACCCACCCGGACACCTGCTTAGACATGACTAACCACACTATCTTAAAGTTTCTAATTTCTATGCGTCTAGATAATCATTGGAATCGTCGTTCTCATCCATTCGTTCTGCAAAATCTCTGAGTCTCTCTGTGACTCACCCTCTAGTATTCAATAATGCTATGCAATCACTTGCACTTGTCATTCGAAAGTTCAAAGGTCAATCAAATTTTCTTCCTTTGAGTTTATCACAAGCAAAGTAGTCTTAGGAAATGGTCTTTAAGAGAAAACAAAGTGATTTTTCATCCAAGGAATAAACAATTTGATATTGAAGTAAGTTCTTGGAAGAGTAAATTTGCGAAATCATTTGACCTAAAAGTCAAATGCTACCCATCCATCCAATAGGCAGAAGGAGCATCAATATCTCTGAATGTCATTAGGCTGTGGATGATTTTTATCACGCGATGTAATAGGTGATTCCGTTACCGTAGAGAAGGTGCATATGCATACAACGTAGCATCACATAACGATGTATAATGTAACCTAATCTTCAAAACACTGCGAAATGCATATTTCACAGCATCGGTTCTAAATAAAATTTAATTCTTTCATCGAAGAGCTAACGACTTCTCGGTTAAAATTCTGTACTGTGAGAAGATTCGTGGTATCAAAGAATACTTCAACTCGAAAATAAATAGAATTTAGACACACACACACACTAAGTTTGAAAGTGTAACTAAGTTATCCACATTCATCCCATGCCTCAAGAACGTCTCTGAGGTACAGAACGAAGTTTGGAAACTACAATGGCTGAATCAATAAGGAAATGGATTCAGACTTGTTCTTCTCGTGACCAGAGAATAAAGCAAACGCGAACTGCTTTTTCGTTTACGCGCTGTAGCATAATTCACTTTTCTACTTGTCGTTACAAACATATGCAAACCACTCTTGTTTATTGTTTACCAAACTGAAGTGAGTTCGCATGCAGTGATCAACAGTGGAACTACAAGCAAGGGACATTTTTTTTATCCGTTTTCCTTTTGTAAATGGAAACGCATTTGATTGCCACGTGTGGTGAGAATAAGACATTTGCATTCACAAATAAATTTATTCAAAAGATCCTTAGTTTTGAAGTCATGAATAAATTAAACCGCACAAAATGTTAGATGATTTAGTTTATTTGGTAATTTTTTTTTCTTTACTTTTCATTTCGTTTGCCCAGTAATGCCAATGTATCTCATCAATGGTACGCACGAGAGGTAACATGCACGCAGTAGATTGTTGTAGTTCTGATTAGCTGCACAGAAAGAGATCGATTCACAGAAGTTAAACTCCTAACTCGTTTGTCCTTCATATGTAGGGAACCGAAGTTGATTTTGATTTAATTGCAAGAATGGACTTAACACAGACATTTAGTTTTCGGGTATTAGGAATGCATAGCTTTACGAAGTTTAGGAGAATTATTAGGAGAATAATTCAACTGATGAGTTGATGAGATTTACGTTGGTTTAAGAGGAAACAAGGATAAAGTTTCGGTTCAACATTATGTGAGTTTATCTGAATTATTCACGCGAACTGTTTACATTAGTCTAAATTATTCAATATCGGTGTTCATAGTCTGTATGAATCACTAGAAATGATTCATGCAAAGTATGAATAATGAATACCAGAGAAGTGGAATGTGATTTCTTGAACTGTGCTCGGTATTCGTTTAACATCCAAACAGACACAAATGTTTCTGGAAATTCTTATGCTAAAGGATCGCACGCATCCATAGATGGAAGAAGATAGAATTTTCTTGACTATTTTTATGGCAGTGCCGCTCACGAAAGGTTACAAAACTATAGTAATGAGTATTATGGACTTAACGTATTATACGAGATAAACCAAAAACATTTATTATGAAGGATATCTAATCCAGTGCAATGCCAGAAAAACAATCAGTAACTAGTGTTAATTTTTGTAAAACATTATTCCATGCAAGATGTTTCGCAAAACTTCTAACACGAGTGCCATGTTGAACCGCATCTATGGGGAAAAAAGTGAGATATGGACTGGATCAGTCTCGTGTCCTTGCTATTCTCGACACTTCGCAACGGGCGGCATGCAGTAAGAGAATAAGAGCTTTTGTGAAATGCATCGATAAGTTATAAACTTAATTATGTGGAGACCAAAACTTAGAACTATCCCTTTTAGGGAGAGAAAAATCAACAACAGAAATTAACATTTACTTGAGCATAATTATCGTCAATTTAGTAAGCAGTATGCAATTTGAGAATTGATCCAAGTTGCAAAAAAAAATCATTTTGTGAAAGCGATAGTTTTAAAATTTTCTTGATATTCTTAAGGTAAGTTTTAAAACTACGAAGTTTCTTTTTTGTTTTCTTTTTCCTTGAGCTATTGTTATTAATATAAGTAAATCAGTCACAATAATGTTATGAAGTCCCCCCCTCAGTAAAATAATAATTCCAAAAATGCACAATTATACATTTACCCCTATATTTAAAATAAGGAAACTAAAACTAAAACATTAATTAAATCCTAGGTTTTGAGCATATTTTACAGGAAATCCTAAAATAATTAGCTTCAGTCTGAAAAAGACTGAAAGAAGAAAATTCTTTCAGTACTTTCAGATCCTCCTCATCGGCTGCCTGTAAAGGACGTGTCTTTTACAAAGTGCACCGTTGCAGGTTTTGGATATAGCAGCAGCCTTCATGCTGACTAGATTTAGAATCTCTGAACTAGAGGCTGCGATTTCCATGAAACCTAGTTTTATGATGCGAATGAAAACATGTTGTCGTACGCACCATTTCTTGTCCAGAAAGATAAACATTCATTTTACATTCATTTTCATGGAATATACGTGGGCTCATCGTCTCACATTCTTTATGTAGCAATAACTTAAAGTTTCTTTAAATGTCTTGAGTCTATTCTCACATACATACAATCAGTTACCGGTTGCTGGTTTGAAGTGGGCCAAATGTATGACTTTGAGGCGAATAAGTTTTCTTTACACCTAATATTCTGCGGCTAGTTTGCATATTTTACAGAAAAGAAAGGGGGTGGATCTTATCATTCTACATGAGACCATTTAATTTACCTTTCAAAAAGTCGTCATAAATGTTCGTTTATTACTTCCACTGGACTTTAGTCCAAGTATTTCTACCTAAAGATAATCAAAGATAATTTCTTATTTATGATTGTAAGTCATCAAGAGAGTGGACGATCCACATTTGCACGTACAACGTATACTCGTAATCTTTCAGGTAAAATCAATAATATTTAATATTTTCAAGAACAGCGGATTCAGAAGCACTATTGTGATATGATGAGCAGTTGATATCATACCATTTTTATCCCTAAAAATCTGTATTTGTTAAATAAAAACAGTTCGCAACCAATCAACAGAGATATTCCGTATCGAATATCTAACATTCGGCTTGCCATATGTTAAATTCAAAATGTTGTTTATCTTCGAATCTAAATGAAACATATTCTGCATTGCATATTTTGTGATATTAGCAACCTTATGCTGAATAGATATTACATTGAAGAAAAAAAAAACTTTACTTTTCTCTAAATGTTAATTCTCAAACCAAAGTCGTTTTACTTTGTTATGACACGGAAGACAAACTACGAATAGAAATGAATGTGACAACCACACAGTTTAATTCAATTCCAAAAACAGACGTATTTCTCATAACTAACCACTCCATCCAAAACAACTTTCTGCCAGTGACACGTTAAAAAAATAATAAAATTTTCATTGATTTAAACGAACTGAATAATGTCCTGTGATAAATATTAGCACAGAACATCCCAGAATGATATAATTACCTCACATACTTTTATGTTAAAAGGAATTTAAAAAAAAAACTGAATTCATTTAGAATCTTTTCCTCGTTAAATGCGTTTTGGTTCTGATGTTTACAGGAGAAAACTGGGAATAAAAATCAGTCTTAGCGGCTTAGCAGAAATTTATATTAGTTAAACTCTGACAAACTCTCTGTTGTAATGTAGAAAAGATATTTCTACATTAACATCTGAATGTTTGCATTTCAAATGAAAACTTTGCATCGAAGAAAAATAATGAAAGGATGTAAAGGAATTATACAAAGCTAATAAATAAGACCATTAAAATGGATCCAAAGATTACCCGATGTTTGAAGACGTGCAAGTTGATAATAATAACTTGAAGGCATGAAATTCTAATAAATTAGAACGAATAAGTGCGAAATTAAAGTAAATGCGCCACTTTGGAAAACGCATGACGATGTTGAAATTATCTGGGAACCCCCCCCCCTCTTCTCGAGAGGTACTTTTTCACGCCAGTGTAAGCCTCCGACAATCAAAGTGGGTCACACCCGTCAGTAAACATCAGTCTTATCCAATATTCTGAGATACTCTCCACTACGTCAATCAGAGCAGCTCTGAGCGCATTTTAAAACTTTTTTCTCTGTCAAAGTTATTCCTTTTATCATCATATTTCGTGAAATATTTATTGTATTTTACTTATTATTATTTGTAAATTATTTTTCATTTTGATTTATAACGGAAATGTGCCATGATTGAACTTCTATAATTAAAAACTCTCATTCGTTATGGAGGGAGTTAAATTATAACGCTATTCTATATAGCTCCAAAATAAATAATTTAATTTAGATTGAAATTGTATCAAATTAATCTTCATTTCTTATAGTTTTAAGAGAATTGTATGGCTTCAAATTAAAAACACAATGCTAATTTGGAGATTTTTATGGTACTTCCACCCAAGAAAGATTGTAAACCTACCTTGTAAACCTACCCGACACTACCTTGGTGTCGGGCTGAATGTTTTTTATCATTATTTTTATTTAATTTTATTTTTTGTATTTGTATATACTTTTTACGTAATCCAGTAATATATTGGTCTAGAGACCAAACATGGAACACTTTTAAGCTACTCTAAGCCTTTAATGAGCGGAATACTGGGAGATAAAATTCGTCTCCCACCTAAATACAATCACTAACATTCATGCTTAATGCTAGATTCTAACCCACTGCCTGTTAGCTGAACGCACACATGATAACCACTGAGCAAACGATAGGCTTGTTAGACGTTTTATAGGAATTTAAAATAAAAACAGACAGATTTTGAAGAAATCGTCGGTAGTAAAAATTATCGTTGCTGAGCACACTAATATGTTTACCTTTAAAGGAGATACCGTGTATTAATTAGAATTTCTAGTTATACGTTAATTGCCAAGAAGTTGAAATATATACAGATAAAACATTTGATTATAATGATAATTATGAAATATTAGAATCAGATACAAGCTTAATTTTATGGGACGAATCATTATTTTGCTGGTAAAGGAATGACCCAGCATCATAGAATTCCCAATGGATATACAAAGGACGCTTTCTCCAAATTGCGTGGATGACTTCGTTAAGTAATATTACTCCAGCAGTATACTTGAATCCCTAGACATTCGTCGATCCCGAACTTCACTTCTGAAGCCTGTTGCTTTGTACATCGAGTTGTCGCTACAATTCAGTTATAATAAATAATCCAGTACTGTTCCAGTATTGGTTCTGATTAGTGTCGTAAGAGACTTGTAAATTGTAACTTTATATAATTTTTACCTTAGGTGATCCATTCTTAAATCTTGTATTGCTATGCTTTTCAATATTTTGCATCAAGTACTGTTGAATTTAGAAGGTTCAAATGGTTTGCTGTAAGAGCAATAACAAATTTCTAATAACCAAACGTCCTGGACTGTCTTCAGATTCCTTAATATGTAGCATTTTTTGGGTACTTTTAAATCCGTTTCTTATTTCTTTATAATAAGTTCAGGCTATATTGTTCAATTTTTTCAGAGAGAGATATCTGAATAATTTTGAGGACATATTGAATCCGAGTTTAGCCTCCAGTGCAATCTTCATCTCTGTCATTGCCTGTTTCCAAAGTGAATGATGCTTGTGGCGCCATCTCACGACAATGCACATTTTTTCCTAATAACTAAACATTGGAATTATTAATACAAATAAATTATATTTACGTTTCACATGATGGTTGTCCAGACATATAGCATCGAATGCATTAGATACATTACAGATGGTAGAATTTACGTACAAACATACATTAAAATTAAGAATTCATTAATGGTGATAAATTGCAAACAGTAACCATTACACGAATCTCGTGTGATGAGATGCACGTTCACAATAATGCTGAATTATGCTTTCCAAGCAAATTCTCACGTTACTATAGAAACAAATGAATGCCGGTGACAAAGAAAATACATCGTTTGATCAAGACAACATCGCATATGAATATATCATCATTTAATATATAATGCTACGGAAGGCGATGTACAGCAACCACACATTCATTAGTCAAACGTCACTGGAATAATAACAAATTATGGCATGGCTTGGCAGTTGGGAAGTTGTCAACGTGTGTGTTTCTCGCCTGACGTGTGGAAGGATATTATACTAAATTTGCTACTGCAGATGGTGGCATTTCATCATCGCGGACTATTCTAAACATGCTTTTTTCAACATACTAAATCATAGTCCTTGAATTGCTTAATGAAGTCCTTTGGTCCCATCGGTTCTGTTTAAACTTAATATGTACTGTAGGTCTTATTTTGGTTTACTTCAGCGTTTAGTGATTAATAGTACTAATTAATTAGCCAATTAGCTTTTTTTTAATATTGTATATCATTTTTTTTATTGTTTTTTGTATCATTTTTATTATTTCTCAGATAAATTACATACATTATATGAACACAATTATGCATAACAAATATTTTCTCGTACATAAAGCTTTTTTAAATAATAATAATAACAATAACTGTTTACAACGTATATTATTATAATATTCATAATGATGATTATTACAGATGTTTCTTTGCAATTTTACACTCTCTATATATACAATATCAATGGATATAATCACTCTATATTGCATACTTTTGTTACAGTTATTACATACATTACATACATTTGATTCCATATGATACATTACTTACATTTGTTTACATATAATACGTACATTACATACATTGGTTTACATATAATACATACATTACATACATTGGTTTACATGTGATACGTACATTACATGCATTTGGTTACATATGACACATCTTGGATGAGAACTAATTTCTCTGTTTTCATCCTCGAAGCTTATATGTAAGCTTATCTGAGGATAGCACCAGTTGGTTATTATTTATTGTTTTTTTTTGCTGTGTTGGGAAGCTACGAAATCTATGATTGGGAAATTCGCACGCACGCACGCACGCACGCACGCACGCACGCACGCACGCACGCACGCACGCACACACACACACACACACACACACACACACACACACACACACACACACACACACACACACACACACACACAAACAATAACTTGTAATGTATTGATGCGTCGCTGAACTGGAAGCCTGAACGAATATATTGTGTTTCATTAAGTTTGTATGGTATTTTGGATGCGTATTTCTTGTTCACAGTATGTCCTTAGAGCTTTTTGTCAGGCTATTGTAGTTTGTAAGGCTTCTGTATTCAAAAGGCAATCTGTTCATCATGTCTGGAATGTAAAAGTTTCGCGTGGCCTTTTCGTAGTGATTATTGTATTTATATGTGATATAATTAGTTGTCTGAGGTCTTGTTATGCGATATGTGTTTCTGACTGTCCTGTAGTTGGCATCGAAATAATGTTTTAGCAAGGCTGCATAGGGACATAAATGTTTTGCTGTCAGTATTTTGTGTTCTGACATTGCAATGTATATAAGGTCGTTATTTTCTCTTTGTTCCCAAAAGGTCAGTTTTATCATTTTGTACTGTAGCGACATTAATCTATTTAATTTGTAGGGTGCACAGAAAGCATACGTTGTTATAGCGTATCTTAGTATATTTTGGCATAGTGCTTTGTATATTAGTGTTTTTAGGCGTATGGGAACTATGTCTTTTAACCTGTAGAGTTTGCCACTTATTGTTCGGAGTTTGTTAATAATAATAATAATAATAATAATAATAATAATAATAATAATAATAATAATAATGTTAATTGATAGAAGAAATATTTACACACATTCAATGAACATCTTGAATAACATTGCAGTATAATTTTTAACAAAATTAGCGACGTAGATTAGGCCCATGTGGTGGATTTCTCTGTTGCTACGGTAACCATTATTTCCGTAATTGTTTAATATGATTACACAGTTTCTAGGATTAGATCTGCTTAGAATTTCATGTGCAGCCCTTTAAAGAGGAAGACAGAGATGCCGGATAACTTCCTTAATGTTAATTGGTATCATATGTTTTACTAGGAATGATTTAGAGGCAACAATGCGAAGTTTCTCATGAAAGCATTCAGTATGTTTAGCCCAATTAAAGTGGCAGTTGAATTAAAGGCTGAAGTATTTAGCATGTGTAGTTTCGGGACAATGCCATGTTTAGTTCAAGGTATGATTCTTGGGTTTTTAATAACTAGCACTTGAGTTTTAGTGCTATTTATTATGAATGACTTATTGTTGTTAAATGCAAAAAATAAGTCATTAATGTATTCAGATCTTGTGCTTTTCTAGATGATAATATTGAAGTCTTTTTAGTAGTGCAGTGGCTAATATGTCCGTCTAGGTATGGAGAGAATGTGAGTATGGCTTATGTATCCGTGACAGACAATTCCTGAACCGGAAGTGCAGCTTTCGCGAAGTCCAATGGAGTGTAATTTGTTCAGTAATACACTGCTTGAAAAAAAGTCAACGACCACCCCAAAGAACAAAGTGCATCATGCCATTTAATAATCATTAGTCTAAATTGCAGGAATATGATGCTCCCAAGTCAATGCAACTGGGTTCGGGTGAAATCGCTCCGCTAGGTAACTGACGGAGTTTGAAAGAGACGATGTGATAGGATGCCATATTGCAGGCCTATCTGTTGTGTAACGTGTTGACAAATTGGCCCATCCCAGGTCAACAATCAAAGATCCCAAACTGAAATGGATGCGCAGGGAGTCAAGTACAAGTGCTACTCGCAATGACGACTTGTCACACTCGCCGAACGTGACAGTAAGGTGCTACGATGAATAATACGTGAAAAATAGCCATTCGTCGTCCAACATGTGTTGAATGTGGAGTTCTGGGAATCGACTGAAACAGGAATCAGCACAAAAACATTCAGAACCGAAGCTCATAACATTGGTTTCCTTGATAGGACAGCAGTATGCAAATCCCGCATTACCTGATCCAACTTTAGAGTCGTCTTCAGTGATGTAAAGAGCGCATGCAATGGGACATGGAAGCTTGGAAAGGCGTGGTATTGAGCTACGAATCAAGCTAAATCCTCTACTAAGCAGATCGATGGCTGTGGCGGATGCCCAGTGAACGTCTCATACAAAGTGTGGAACCCAACTATGAAATTCGGAGGTGTGATGGTAAGGTCCTGTTTTTCCTAATTTGGTCTCGAATCTTTGTTTATGGTACCACGAACATGAACTTTCAGAGGTCTCTCGAAATTCTGGACAATGCAATGCTTTCTATTTTGGAGCCTTTCTACGGAAATGAAATGACCATTTTCTCTTTCAGCAAGGCAATGCACCGTGTCATAAGACTTCTGCTGTAACTTTGTGGTTTGTGGACATGAACGTCACCACACTTGATTGTCTTTCACAGAGCCCTAATCGCAACCATAATGCGGGATGAAACAGAGCGTCGACTGACGTCAAGAGAAGTCCGCCCCACAGCAGTCCAAGACCTCGTTACATGCCTACAGGAGGAAGTGTCCAAAATTCCCATTGATCGTTATCGTACGCCTCTGGAAAGTATGCCCCGTAGAATTTCTGCAGTCATCGCAGCGAAAGGAGGTTTTGCATCTTATTAAGGTGGGTGCCATGGCTGTTTGTTCTTCAAACTATGGTATCCGTTGACTTCTTTCCAAGTGGTGTATTTGGTTATAATATAGTTTGCATGTATTAACATGCTAGTATATTTATTGATATTTTTGTTAAAATTTTTGTTAATAGCTTATTTATCATTTAGAGAATCATATTCAGGGGATGACTGCGTGTATGGTGTCTCTACACTACAACAAAAAGAGCTTTAGGTCCAGAATAAGGTAAAAATGTTACTGATGTCAGTGCAAATAATCTCTTACTTTCTTGTCTTCAAAATCGGAATAAACGTTTGCGAAGAAAGCAGGATTAAACACAACAAGTGTGATTTATGTTATTTGCTGCTTAACATAATTTGAAAGCGCTTATCTCTTAACTCAATATCTACGCTTCATATTTCATGCTTTTTTATCGGCTAAGAATGAGGTTTCCTGATTAGTACGTATCCAAGGACTCATAATTATTCAGTTATTTCGTTAAATAGTATAAGTATGAAAACTCTCTCTCTCTCTCTCTCTCTCTCACACACACACACACACACAGCTCACTTATACCATATGAATTGTTCGGCATTTAGTTCTTAGTTACGTAACGGATATTCTAATAGTGTGCATTACGAAATATGCATCGTGTGGTTCGTTAAGATAAAGAATATTACACAGGCAATTCAAATACATAGATAAACAGTTCTCTAATATTCAGATATACATAATCATGCTTGGTAAGTCAATAATAAAAGTGATGGCTGCATAACGTTATGTCTTCTGAAGAGAAAAAAAACTTTCTTGAAAAGAGAGAGAGAGACAGAGAGAGAAGTGAAAGTCAACTGTTTAAGTTGTTTGAAGGTGTACGATATGCGAAGTAAATTTATCGAAATTAGATGGCTGTGGCGGATGCCCAATGAACGTCTCTTACAAGAGTGTGTAACCCAACTATGAAATTCGGAGGTGTGATGAAGTGGGGAAGTTACAGGCTAAAAACTGACAGCCACCACTTAGAAATGTAACAAAAGACTTTCTGCCTCACAGCCAGATGACACTACTATAGCCATGTACCAAGCTTTGTTATATTTCAGTTTTCAAAATGGTTGGTCAATATGAAATTTAAAGGCAGCATTTTTGCTGTTTGAGTTTAGTGCGATAAAATGTTAAATATAGCTTATGACCTAATTGTTGATCTAAATTTTATACAGATTTATTTCTTCTGAATTACCTTGAAAGATAAGAGGTTACTTTTTCGTGTTATTTTGAATCTAAGTAATTTTCGAAGATTAGTATGCAAAATTGATGTTTAAAATACACTAAATTCTCACTTTATAGGAGCCATCAAGTTTTCGATAGTTCATTCTCGATACAGCAGAGCTTTAACTCTACACTGTTCCAAAAACAGTCCACGGATACCTTATTCCCAATCAGGGATAAAATCGTTCAGTTCTATAACATTAGTGGCGGTGTTACCTGGCATGTACGAACGTCTGGTTCCTTCACATCCTAGAGATTGTGTCATGGACTCTTGAAAGTGGTTAGACAGTACATGGATGGTTTTCCGTTGTTAAATATGCAAAAATATGCAAAAACCAAACATGCAACATTTTGTTGATGTGATTATCATAAAAAGTACATTCTGTTATTTTTATTTGTATTTTATTATTTGTTTTGAATAGTGATAACATCAGCAGTCTTCTTTCGTCAGTGGTTAAGTTACAAGAGAAAGAAAGCCGAATTATAACAGATATGGAGGTAAAATTGGTTACTTCAAAGGAAAATACAGTGTTCGAGAAATTTTCGTAGTAGAGAAAAAATCTACATTGCGCACATTCCGCCCACTAAATTAGAAACTTTTATTTAATACCGGGTTAGGACTCCTTTAGCCGGAATTACATCATATGTGCGGTTTGGCATACGTTCTTCAAGGTGTTGGTTTGCATCCACATCTAAAATATACCAGGAGTTCACAAGACAGTCATTTAATTGTCTCAGATTTGATAGAAGCGGACTTTGCTCCCTGATCGGTTTATCTAACATACCCCATACATTTTCGATGGAGTTTAGGTCAAGGCTTTGTGGGGTTACTGAACAATTCCTGCCCAATGGACAGTAGCATTGCTGTCTATGAAACAACTCGCCTCCTGGATAAAAAAAAAAAAAGTAAACATTGCAGGTTAGACTTGATCGTCAAAATGTTCAGTTATTCCTTGAAGGACACCCTACCTTATAGCAATATCAGGGAACCCGTTCCCTACCAAAAGAACATCTCCCACACAATGACACCACCCCCATAGAACCTTCAGTTGTGTTTAAAAGGTAAGTTGGATTCATGGGGCTCCTGCCAAACTCTCGGCCTATCGTAAGTACAGAACAAGGTGTACCGTGACGAGTCAGACCACATGACTTTTTTTTCAGTCTTCCAGTGTCCAGTCACGATGTTCTTGACACCACTGTAGACGAACTTTCCGGCTCTTCGCAGAAATTAGTGGTTTTTGTATAGGATTGCGACTGTCAATACCAATTCCTTTCAATTCCCTGCGCAGAGTTTGGTGAGATATGGGTCTGGTCAAATACTTCGGTCAATTCTGCACACACGAGAATTTAAGCCTTCTCAGACTAGTGTGATCTCGTTCTTCACAAACTGTCTTAGGACCATACAGTTATGCTTCTTAGACAAGAAATATGAATTATTTTGGCACTGATTAAACACCCGGATTATCTCGCCTTTTGAGAAACCAATCAGTTCTGCTGTTCTCAAAATCGTTGCCGCAGCCAGACGGGAACGCAATAAGCTTTTTATCGAACTCCGAAAGATCCTTTGTTTTTCCCGTTGTGATCAACACTATTGACGACAGCAGCATTCTTAAATAATTGCGTAGAAAGCGTGGTGACCCGCGTGACCAAGTATTTTGTATACATGCTGCGTAAGTGACGTTTAAATACATTTGCATAAATGTTTTTAATTCAGTGACCAGTATGTTTACCACTTATTCCATTTCTTTTCGTCCCCACATCTTTCTTTAAGTATTCGTGAACATTTAAGAAAAATCATAATCTAATGATACTTTTTCTTAAATAATAATTTTAATAATAATTTTAATTTTGATATTTTATTAAAATAATATTTTAATAATAAAATCTGAATGAAGCTTAACATATTAACGGTTTCTGTGGATGTTTTCTTTTCGGAATGCGAATTCAAATTCATTGTATGCGAATTCAATGCATGCCTGCTCTTCTTTGAAGGTGACCATTTTTGACAAGAGCTGATAATAATGCAACTAGAATGTCACTGTCTCAGAAGTGTTTATACTCACTCGTCGGATAAGCTTTATATCAACTATAATAGTGTCGTCTTGCGTTAGTTCTTAAATTTTTGGTTACATTTCGTGCGTTTGAAGAACTTCTGTTTCTTGAACGTTGTAAAATAAATAGGTTGTCAAAATATATCAGAACTAGTTCACAACTTCGTACTGTTTCCGATATTCAATTTTTAAAATATGATATTTAATTAGTTACTAAGAAGTGTAGAAACAAAACATTTTGTTTGTAGTCATTCATAACCTGATTTGTTAGACGATCAGACTCGTTGATATTTTGAGGATGTACTGCATGCTTTTCTATGGCATCAGCATTATAGATAGCAATTCATCATTTCTAAACTACGCCAGAGAGTCACATAGACGTAAACTAGAAAAAGAATTTATAAACATTAAAAAATTTAGTTCTTTAGTTCTTCCATACATGGTTTTATTGCGATGCTGTTTAGTACTTCATACTTCATAATGTGTTTATGGTTAAAATTGTTTTTTTTTTCAGATGCTTTGGCAATATTTCGTATGTCTGTAAATAAGAATTTTTATAAAGTTATTGAATCATTTGCTTCATTTAAGATCGCTTGCTTTTGTGAAGTAATGTCTTGTAAATGTCTTGTGTGTGTGTGCGCGCTGTTTGCGAGATTAAAAAAAAATCTTGAGTTTCTGGAACAAAGAAAACTCTTCCACTTCCGAATGTGGTCGGTTGATTCAACTTCTTTAAGGATATGGAAAATGAAGACGCGAAGTATATGTAGGAATAATTGCTAAGAAATTGGGTCGAATGCTATCCCAAGAAGTTTTGTCCAAGAAAAATTAATTTAAAAAAAAAATGTTTTACTTTTTAAAATGCAACTGCTAGATAGGACCTTGTTTGCATTTCAATTTAAAATTTTATTTTCAATTTAAATTAAGTAAGTAATTTAAATTTATAAAGTAAATAATTTAAATTAAAGTGAACATAATTTATTGTAGACTTAATTTAAACTATTTCAATGTTTTCAGTAACTGGAATTTGCTCGAAACGAATTCGGAACTTCAAAAATATTGATGAATGTTAAGAGCGACTTTTATTTCCTGTAATTACAGTTACATGGGGTGTATTCAAAGTTCGCCGAAAAAGATAAAATATTAATATATCAGCAAGTCCGTACAGAGACTGAAAGATGACGTCTAACATCCTGCATAACGCACTGCACATGCTAGATCTAATGCATAATGCAGATCACAACCAGAGGAGTAAGTTAAGCTTTACAGGATCTTTAAAAAAACTATTCATACGTAGTTTATGAGTTTCTTCAGGAAGGTTTCAAGATATTTGCATAAGATGTAAATAAAAACAATATATTTTGTGTAGCATTCACCAATATTACATTTTTTTTCTTTTATTCTTAAATGATAATCATATTGATTAATCCGTGATATTTTCAATTATTGCATACTGTATTTTAAAATAATTTATGAACAAATGTGTGTGTGTGTGGGTGGGTGTAGAGAGAACTAATATATATATATATATAACTTGGTAAGATGTGAGTTATATATTTGTTTTTGTGTGGATCTCTTCTCATGCAGCCATTCTCTTGTAATGTTGCAAGTTATAATGTATGTCATTACAAATATGAATGAATCTTATCAGAACTAGTAGATACGAAGTATACCTATTATTTGCGAGTTATTATTAATTCCAAAATTAAATGTAAAATGGCAAAAAAATAACGATTGTCTTATATTATAAGGGGAATTAATACTATTTGGTTTAAAAAAAAACTCGTTAGGACAAGCAATTATTTTTATCAATATTATTTTACTTTATCACCCTGAAGATGTCCTGCTACTAACCTATATTTCCGATAATCCTATATTTATGATTTATGCTAAACACCATATTTTGATTTTTGCTCAGAAAAATATTCTGTCTTGATACTCGGTACTGATTCTTTTGCTCTGTGTCCTTATAAATTCTATTATTCTATAATTTATATTTCTAACACGTACATCCTATTTCTGAACAGGTACCTACTGTCTTTTTCGTACTTCATTTTTTTCTAATATAATGGAGAAATCTTTTATTCACGCAGGAGGAGATTTTTTTCATTCTTTCAAAAGTTTTGTAATTCATTATCACACAAAAACCTTCCTTTTCAGTATGTCTCCATTCTTAGAAATACCATTTACTTCTTGGGCGTTTACATTTTTTTTTTCCTTCTCTTTATCAAATATTCTCTCTCTCTCTGACCTATTCTGTTGTTCGGTGGTGGTCCGTTCTACATTTTTCTTTGTTACTTTATAAATTTTATTGTGCACAAAGCAAATATTTTTTCGATTTTGTTACATCATCATCCAATAATAGCGAACTCCATATTAAATGATTATACTTAAATATATGTTGGATAACCTCATTTCTATTCTCGCTCATCTACAATGACACCCACATCCTAAGACACGACTGATTTGATATTCTTCCGTCTCCCCCCATCCCTCTCTATCTCTCTTGGAAAGATTTTATAAACCTATTTATAAATATCGTACTGGAAATCTGTAACGTAGCGTATCATGCTGATCGAATTTCTTGTAGGGGAGATTTCTCTTTTCCTTTTCAGTCATGGATTTAATTTTTATTCAAAAAACATTAAAATCCTAAATCCGTTCAACTGTAGGATATTATTTCTTTCTGGGATGGTTTCCTCAAAACCACATTGATAATATAATTCTTGACTTTCTCGTATAAAGCAGTCAGCTCTCTTTCTCTCTCTCTCTCTCTCTCTCTCTCTTTGTATCTATCACTTAATTGCTGTTACATTTTCTCTCGTTGTTCACTCAACTTCTACCACAGCTATTTCTGTGGGTATGGTTCATCTAAGAATCGGCTTCTATAAATGCACCTCTTCCTTCTAATTCTGTTAGCACATAAGCAGCTAAGACCGTTTTATTTACATTCCAGTTCTAAATTTAGCAAGTGACCTTTCTTCGTCTTCATTCATCTCGTATACATTCAGTCTTTTGAATCAACCCTGTCTCTCTTTCTTTTACACTTTCATTATTACAGTGTTCAGAAATTTAAACGTGATTACAGTAAGTTCTTTGGTTGTTCTGAGAAATCTATCATGACAAAGTAAACGAAATATCGCATCATTAAATTTGGATTTAAGATTACAAAATAAACTTGGTTTTATATTGTAGGCGTTATATTGATACCGTTTACTAAATTTAAAAAATCTCTCAAAGAAGATCAAATACTAAAAATAATAATTTTGCATTTGTGTATCACTTGGTGAGACTTTTAGTAAATATACATGAAGAAAGATATCCATCCTTTCAACTACTCTTCTCAAAAATGAGTGTAAAAGGGGGGGTGGATGAATTTGGAAAAAAATGGAATGTTCCGCAATGAATCTTGCTACTGACAGAATAATGCTTAAAACAGAGAAAATAAAATTCATGGAAAAACGGAATTATAGACAGATAATCATGAGCAATGCCCATAACAATATTTCTATAAAATGTATAATCTTATAAAATCAGTGGGAATACGATGATTACAAAAAAAAAACTGATCTCTCTCTCTCTCTCCCTAAAATATGTAAGGAATTTCTAAGAAATATAATGATAAGAAAAGCAAAGAGAAAATCTTTGACGTTGCATATTCGATTGGCACACGCCAATCTTCGCTCAAGACTGATTGGCAAATTTTCTTTTGTTGTTTTAATTCAGTTTTCACAGCAAAACACTTTGAAATGATATATATATATTTCTTAATTTTTCCATTCCCCCCCCCCTTATTTTATTTGTAAAACTTTGAGAAATGATAATCATACTTCCTCTCTTGCTTGTTATCGAAATTTGTTACTTAGGATCAGAGCTTGTTATAGAAATTTGTTACTTAGGATCAGAGCTTGGTAACGAAATTTGTTCAAATGTTTCATGTCATATTGAACTAATTCGTGGCAAAAATTATTAAAACAAAAAATGTCTATGGCGAATACGTCAAAATTACTCCCAAGTTCAATTGGTGTATGTAAACGAATGGTGTCGATGGAATACACTCTGTATTCCATCGATACAGATGGAATACAGTGTTACGAAACTCTCCATTTTGTGATTTTTTTTACATTCTGGTTTAATATTAATCCATGTTTCAGTTTCTGCGGCTTCGTCTGCTGTTGATAAGTGTTTATCGCTGGAAATATATTATTTAAATATGGAAACAGTCATAAGTGAAAAGACTCATATCGTCGGCAATGAAACACTTTTGATGTTTTATTTCCAAGCAAACTACTCCGTCTTCTTTCACAAAGAAGGCGATGATGCGTTTTCTAGAATAATAGAACAGACTATAAGTCTGAGTAATGCCGAGAATAGTGACTCATCTGTTTTTGAGAAAATAACGTTAAGTTGTTGTCTTAATGTACGATGACATTGCTGAAAGACATTTGGACATAATCAATATTTGCTTTCTCTTTTATTTAATTGTAGTATCCGCTGGTAGAGAAAATCTAGAAATCATAGATATCACCAAGTAGCATTAACATCCTGTAAATTGGTAAATTCGTTAATTGATTTCTGAGTATGCATTTGTTTCTTTTTATTCCAATATTTTGCTTATGGCTGTTCACGATTTGGTTATCGATTTTCTATTCTCTCAGCGCAGAATATCCAAAAACGGCTAAAATGTTAGTCATGCCAGTAAGCAGGTCATTATTAAATAGCTATCAGTGTTGAGAGGAAAAAAAAACCAGAATAGAAATATATTTTCTGTGTTTTACTGAAGAATATTTGCAGTCATTTTTTTTTAAACTAACAATCGCATTGTAAGTAAAGTATTTGTATTCTTTAAACTCGTTTGTTTTGAAACAATCACACAAAGATGGAGAAAGAGTTCTAACACTCACAGCGCTGGATGATGAAACTAGAGATGTTGTACATTCCTATGGGAGAACGATTAATAAGGCGGAAGTGAATACTCGCCGGAAGTGGCATGTACAGGAAAGAGAAACAGACCAAACTGCTGCTTTGTGCTCGAGAATGGTGAAAACTATTATCAGATCGTATTACAGATGGGGGTAGAGGAATTTCAGACATAAAACCTAAAGAGAAGAAAAGAGAATACATAGAGAAAAAAAAAGACTAACTCAGCATCTGGACCAATCAAGATAAACGTACCGTCTGTTCGGATGATGCTTCCTTTCTTTTCTCTCTAAATTCATTTCCGGAGTATCCACTCGTTTTGCAGCGTCAGCATCTTTCCGCCTAAACTTTATATAGCCCTCTGGAGACCTCCGATCTCGTTAAACGTCGCTCCTCTCCGAGAGGTAATGCGCTTCTCCCAGTTCTATTGCTTTCAGACCTTGCAGCATCCTCGCTGTGTGCCCGTAGGCCATACGCGACCGCAGACTGTTTGTGTTCCTCATTCAGCAACCAGAAAGCAAACATCTTTCGTTCCCTCCCTCCCCCCCACTCCATTCCCTCCGTGTGTCTCTAGGGTCCGAACACAACGACTCTTCCCCTACAGCCACTGGAAATAATGGCTCTTCCTAATTCCAGGACGGAACGTTTATCTCGGCCGTAAAAATTGGATTTCTCCTCTCTTTCTTCCTTCACCCTCTCTCTCTCTCTCTCTCTCTCTCTCTCATACCGCTATCCCTCCTTTGGAACCTTCTGCTATCTGAATTCGCTTTGTCAACACTTTTATTAATGCACTGACGTCAAAGGAATTATTTCTAATCAGGGAATACCAACAGAATTTGTGCATCAAAAAAGGACTCAGAAAATAAAGCCCCGTTTCATGAATTTTCTTTAAAGATGTAACAGCATTTTTTCCGAGGAAGAGTGGTTATGGTTGTTATTAATTTCAACGTTTACTTTTTTTAAAAAAACCACATCATAGCCATTAGGATGAAATGCTTGATTTGTTTGCATTCTAAACTTACTGTGTTTTTTTTTTCATTTTCTAAGTTGGTTAGTAATGCTTGTTTTAATTATATGAGTCCTTTGCCTAATCACTTGTTAAAAATGTAAATTGTCAAAAGTGATTATTTTAACAAGTATTCATTCTGACCTAGCAGTAATTTTAATTTAAAACTTAAAAAAATGAGAATGTAAATGCAATACCAGTTACAGTTACAAATCATGAAAATCCCGATGTATGATTTGAAATGTCATTCATGACATTTCAAATCTCGTGGCGCATTGCCTTCTGTAGGTTAAATTATTATTATTATTGTGTGTGTGTGTGTGTGTGTGTGTGTGTGTGTGTGTGTGTGTGTGTGTGTGTGTGTGTGTGTGTGTGTGTGTGTGTGTGTGTGTGTGTGTGTGTGTGTGTGTGTGAATTTCTCAACCTACGGCTGTAGTGGATATCAGACATCAGCCTATTTCAGTAATCAAACCAATAAATAATAACTAACCGGTGTCATCCTCAGATAAGCTTAACAAATAAGTTTCGAGGATGAAAGCTGAGACATTACATCTCAACCGAGATCAACAGAAAGAAAAAAAAAATATTTATTAAATTGAAGTGCTGTAGTTACAGCGCTAAAATACATTAAAATCAAAAATTGTAAAATAAGACATTGTTGTACTATAAATGCTGTTAAAAATGTAATCTTATCCAATTGCAAACTATAAATTACTATCAATAGTAACTATTATTAACACATTATACAAAAAAAGGAAAATTTGTATGAAATTCATTGTTAAAAAAAACAACTGAACAACATGGTTTGTAAATGCATAATTTTAATAATAAAAATCATTGAATTAAAAAAATACTATTATTATATGTATGTAATTTTCAGAATTTTTAAATTTTGTAATTTCTATAATTTTATAATGTAATTATTATATGTATGCAAGACATAATAAAGTGTTTTAAAAATAAATAAATAAATAAAGTTTATTTAGAGCCTGTGTAGCTCAGTAGAAGTGGCGTTTGCACTCTACAGCGCTTGACCACACGAAGAAAGGATTTGGTGGTTCAAATCTAGTTGCCGACTAGAGGAAATTTTTCTAAGCCCTTTTTCGACCGGTTCCCGAGTTAGTCGATCTCTGGCATGGGCTAGCAGGTTTTTTCTCCCGGAAACTCGGGTTTTTAGTCCCATAAACTCAAAAAATCGACCGTCAAACCCACACTATTTTCAGACATTAAAACTATTGTGTTAGGGTTAGGGACCACGAGATGGCGGCAGTAGCTTGCCGCCTTCTTCACTGCGTACCGATGAATCAGTGATAGCCGTGGGCCAGCTATCTCTCTGATTGGCTACCAGTGGAGATTGAATTGCCCACTCAGTCTTCAAAAGTTAGATAGGGTAAATGGCCCCGCCTACTCCCTATACGGGAATAAATAGGCGTTAGCTGATTTTTTTTTTGAAGTTTATTTAGTTTATTAAATAAAGTTTCGGTGAGGACATAAACCAAGAGAAACTAGCAGATTCATTCAACCATGCATTCACAAACAATATTACACAACTTAAAAAAAAATAAATAATTAAAAAATCTACCAACGATCAACAAAAAATTACCGACAAAAAGTCAACAACAAACTATGTATTTTCCACCATTAACAAAACAGGAACTGATTTGTTCATCGTATAACTAAAACCAAAGACCACCCACGAATAGATAAAATAAGACTCACAGACCTTTTAACACACTTTGAACAAATAAATCCAATACTTTTGAGACTTGTGAACATAATATTCGACACTGGCATTATTCCACAACAACTAAAAACTGCAGTAACTACGCCAATATACAAACACGGCAAAAGAAACGATACTCAGAACTACAGACAATGGCTACCCTACCAGTCATTTCAAACATTCTAGAAAAAATAACACACCCCAGACTACAAAACTATTTACATAAGTACAACATCATCTCACAAAACCAATACAGCTTTCAGAAAACAAAAAGCACCATCACATTATTAGAAGACATCGCCGACGAAGCTCTCGATAAAAATAAGTATGCCATCCTTATACTGTTTGACTTAACCAAAGCATTTGATACACTTGAACATGACATACTACTCACCGAACTATACTCAATAGGTATAAGAGGAATACTGCAGACATGGTTGAAGAACTACCTCTCAAACAGAACACAAGTAACAAAAAATAGGTTACATGTCACAGCCGGGGTACACAAATAAAACACGGTGTCCCTCAAGAAGCCATATTATCTCCCACTCTATTCAACATATACATTAACGATGTTCATAACATATCCATAAGAAGTTAAATATTTCAATACGCAGATGATACTGCACATATCCGACCAGCACATGGCGATACACAGAATTCTGAGCATTAAAAACCTGAAACACTACATAACATTAACAAGGAATTACTTCAACATCGCCTATCTAAACAACAGAGACACATATCGTATAACATGACTTACAACAGCTCTCTACATCCCTGCAGCCTTCAACAACTCATACGGTTCTTTTGTGAGAACACATCAGATACCCACGCTACTCAACAACCTACCAAGATATTTAAAACACATGGATAACTACAGAACATTAAAACACGAACTCTGGAAAATATACCAACAAAGTTAATATACCATTAACACTAATATACACATCACAAATCACCAGCATCCAATGCCTACATCCCATCCATAAACAGTAACAACAACATAAATAGTGAAGGCTAATCCTACTCTCTTCATAAAAGCTAACCCAAGCTTCGAAGTAGGTGGGATTGATAAGGCTCATTCATCTACACGTAATCCTCATAATCAAAGACTCCAGATTATGTAACAAAACAGTCAGTAAGGTGTATAACAGCAATGAAGATACAGATAACATTATTCAGATAAGCTCTGCAAAGCTCGAGGAAGAAGCCACCCAAAGACACAAGTAAATATTATAATCGTCTTAACAAAAAAGGAATCATTGTAAATTTAAATGAGTCCTTGTAAACATGAATGTGAAAAAGGTGTAAAACACATTGTTAATATCAATATTTATGCAATTTAAATAAGATGTTTTCCTAGCATTCTGTACTAAATATACGTATGTAATTTATCAGAGACATTATCATATTATTATTATTATCCATTATTCAAAAATTATGTGCAATCTTCATTGTTAATATTAGAAGTACACGTGTTGTAAATAAAGATCCAAAAAAGTATTATTATCAAAAATTTAATTGAAATGCAATGTAGAAAATGAATCACATAAAAATTATAAGTTTTGTAAAAATTATAAGTTATAATGTTACTCAAGATGGTTATTGTATATGTGTAAATATTTCAGAAATCAATAAAAAAATTATTATTATTAAAAAAAGTATTATTATTATATGTATGTGTGTAATTTATCTGAGACATAATAAAATGTTTTAAAAAATATTATTATACGATCTCCATGGAGTCTGCATACACATTTCAAGATTTCGGGTTTACTTTTATTTTTATTTTAAATTTCGAGCTATTTACTAACTTCACACCGACTGCCTCCATCAAATGTCGGATTTGTATTTCTTCAAAATGAAACAATATGCGAAGACAATAAAACACGCACGGAAGTTTAATTAGCTGAACAAAATACTAAAAGAACAACAGTGGATATTTCTCAAAACAATTCATCCCTACATTCCTTTCTGATAAGCATTAAATGCTTTCAGAGTAATAATAATAGTCGATTGATTCCAATTGGATGTTATTGGAAATATTTCTTAATTCGAATATTCAGACAATCCTATGCTTTTAACATTCAACAGATGTCGATGGTGTCGGCTTTACACCCATCGACAAATAAGGAAACGACTACAAATACCCCCGCTCCCTAAAAGTGCTGTTCATATTCGCATTCATGCATAATTTGAAACGGTTCTATTCTGGACATCATTTTTCTTTGCCTAATCTTTCGATTATGAATTAAAATCCTGAAAAATTTGAATAAGCACTTGAATAGAAAATTTAAGTAATTTTGCTAAATCAGGGAGGAACTATTTTATTATCTACTAATGTTTTCTACCACTCAAGATTATTTCGTTATTATAATATTAGAACTGGTAGCATCCCCAGATTGGTATGTTGGTCTAATTTACTAATTACTCCAACACGATGTTGTGGAATCCGATTTCCTCAGTGGGCATGGATGCTGTGAATGTCTTTATTTTGGGAAAATTTCATCGCTCGTGTAAGACCACCACCCCTGTGTTTGGAGACGTGAAAAAAGTTACCCGTTTGTTCCATAGTTTCAGGATTACTTAACCAGTAGTTAAATAATCCAGTATTAAATTAAAATATTCAAATCATCGTGTTTCTGGTAGATTTGTTTATGAAGAACAAAACCTAATTATAACGTAGGGATTTAAATTAATGAAACTGCGTTATAAAATTGCACTTCCAACATGAGATGTCCCTGAAGGTCTTTCCACAGGGAGAAATGATAATGATGTGCACAGTGGGACGGAATGATCCAGGGGATTAAAAGCGATTAAAATACAGCAGATTCATTTTTGTCCACAATTCACAAAAAAATCACAATAATCCTTTGGGATTAGAATAATTTGTAAAATGCGAGTGTGCACGGAGGGAAAAAAAAAAATGACCGCAATAAAAAAAAGTCGATTAAAAAACCCTGAGTGGTACCGCCCAAGTGGAACCACTCTGCTAAATTAGCAACAATTCAATATCACGGCTAAATGGATTTATGGAAGAAGATGGAATGGGGCGCGTGTTTTGTGATTAAAGATTCAATTCTGCTTTTAATACAAATTAAATTATGCGCTCAAATAAAACATAACGGTAGAAGTTTATTAACAAAAAAACAACAACTGGAATTGGGAAACTTTGCTATCAGGGCTCGAACATATTAACTCAATACTGGGATGGAAACGATATCGAATATTCCTGTTCAGGTTATCAATAATCCACCAGTTAAGTTCCTTTTCCCGTTTTCAACAAATGCATTAAGGTAAATCGTTTCTCTCTCTCTCTCTCTCCCAAAATTCGAAAGCCTTTCATCGAAATCCTGTAATGATACGAAATGATTACAACACATTTTCTACAAACCACAAGCTTCGTCTTTACTACTTCCTGATCCATAAAAGAAGGGGGGAAAAATCTTGATTAGCTGCTCTGAAGTTTATAGCTGTTTGCTAGCTACACCACCTTCCCGTTACCGCCCTTGGCCGTCTGACATTTGGAAGTGCCTGCCGACTTAGAGAGTTGTCTCCTTATCACGGGCCAAGATCACACGCTGATTTACTTTAGCGACTAAAAATAGCCTGCACGTGAGAGTTTCACGTGGGGAAGCGGCACTAAATTGTGTACGCAATCTGGTATAATGTAACAGGCCTCGCAGCCAGCGAGCCGACCAGGAGACTGTACTGATTAGCTGCTGTCTGACAGGTAAAGTTTTGCTTAGGCATTAGTGTCGCTCGTTCCAACTTTATCGCAGTCAAGAAACACGAAGCGAACTTCATAGTGCAAGGGAGTGATTTGGGTACGCACAAAAATATGTCTGCACGTCCCACGTAATTTTTAAAGCTATCATTTGATTCTTTGCCCTGTTATGAGTCGTCAGCAAGTAGCGCGATCTATCCCATCCATTTTACATTCGCGTGTTCCACACTTTGCTTTATACAGGATATCATTGCTTGTCCAATGGCTCGCATAATAGCGGATTTTAGGTGTTAAGCTGAAAGTCACACGAAATCAGCTTCAGATTATAATTGGATTAATTCTACACTATAATAAGATCATCGAGATTTTTATAAGAATCAGAAGCGATACATAAAATTCTGAAAATCGTAATCCCCTGTTTGATTCACATCTGGCAATATCATCTATTTTTCGGATTTAAAAAGAAAAACGTAATGTATGTACATACGCCATTTTTGTTTATAAATTATTTGTCCATTTTATATGCCTGCCAACCCGTAGTTTAAACAGCCAAATTTTAACTGTTCGTTGGATATTTTGATTATTATCCATTTTTCGAGATTTTTCTATTTTTCGTAAAAAAACATTCAAATCCCAACCTGGCTAGTCAATTGAAGGTAAAACCTTGAATGTGTGCAGCCATGTCGAGTTCATCACAGCCACTTGCTACTATAACTGGCAAAATAAATATTTATGTTTTCAAGCATTTGATTTATTAACTGAATACGTTATTTATACTATATGTAATTCAAATATTAATTATAGATATGGTAAAATATTATTCTTATGTAATATTTCTCATTATTACTTTATAGTTTTCAAGAATAAATCGATTCAATTAATAGAGAGCTGCAAGCCAACTTCAAAACAACTTGAGACACGCAGCATTCTGATTGGGATTTTAAAGAAGTATTTCAAAGCATTTATTCACTTGGGAGATTTACATACTCACAGTTAAATACTCTGTGTATCTAACTCTCCTGACATGAATTAGATCCTCGAAGTTCGGCTGTCATTCTTGCCACAAAATGGCGCCGCTATCAATTGAGCCTTAGGCATAACGTTTGTTGCTTACCATTGCTTTGGAAGCAATAACAAAATCCACATCTATAAAATCAGCCCCAAATAGCAAAAATCTGCCTTAATCGAGTCTAGAATCTAAATATACTCCGCTTAGAAAAGATCCAAATAAATCATTCTTTTATTTACGTTTTCTATCGGGTTTTTTTTTAACTGAGAGAACACGTTTTCTGAAAACTTAGTACAGCAAATTCCTATCTACCATTGAAGTAATCAAAGAAACTTTTATCTACAGAAATCTCTGAGGAGAGCCAACGAATTCCAAACAGTATTCTAAGATCAGTGGAATCCTTAATCAATGCATAAATAAAAAATAAATAAATAAATACAAAACTGTCGTGTGTTTTAAGTAGTGCGATATTACAGCAATTCTGCTGATGGTTGAATGGTTTATTTTACTGATTCTATGGATAACTTTATCTAAAGGGACCAATTATTATTTTATGTAGCATCGAAGTGATCATGTGCGTGAAAATATTCTTGTCTGGTGTGTATGTGTGTGTGTGTGCTGATTCTTATGTCTAGCTCTGTAATGCTGCCAAGATCTTTAAGGAGAAAAAGCGTAATATTTTCTTTACCTTTTATAGTAAAATAAAAGTTTTATCTCCCTCAGTTACCGACGTACTAGCGCTGCTGTCTAACAGTAAGACGCATGTTTTGTTTCATCTCTAACTGCCTTGGAAGTAATGAAAATTATGCCTACTCTTGTTATGACTACATAACTTGCACTTTGTTGAATGAGGTAGAGGATACTCTTTTTTTTTACTATATTCAGATACTCTGGATTCGAATCTCACTTGTATTGAAGTTTGCAAAATCCTTCCTATCATCAGAATTGGTGAGAGTTGTCAAGAAAAAAAATTATTGTATAATAATAACAATAATTTTAATGAATAATAATAATATTTTATTTATTATCATATTATCATGCAGATTATTTAAATATATGCAATTAAAACATATTACATTTTATGTTTAGTACAGAATTCAGTACTCAATGTAGTACACAATGTACATTAATTTATTTTTTTTAATATAAATATAAATCTTTTTTTTTTCTATATCAATATCTTATTATGCACCGTATTTACATATATGCAATTAAGGACATTGTTATTCCATTTTTATTAGTGCAAAAACTCAGTATACAAATTACTGAGTACCTTCATTTTTGATAAATAATATGATAATTCTTTTGACTATAGAGTTTGATATATCAATAAAAAAATGTTAATTTTCATACATACTATTTACAATGTGTACATGTGTATACAAATACATATATAGACAGTGCTTATATACATAATAGGGTAACGTGATGTAAGGAACGGAGGTGATATATTTATGAAAATGAGTTAGGTTCCAATATTCGCAATAAAAGAATGATGAGACAGAGCAATCCACTGACTTTAAAGCTAGAGTCAGCTTTTCTGAAGCCAGCGGGATTAATCTAAACTTTTTTTTTTGTTTTGTTAGAGTTTGTTGCTATGGTTACTGTATTTTATGTGAAACGTATTGGACTTTCTATGGCCAAGTTTTGAATGTCATTTATATGTATGTTGAACAGTGTGGGTAATAATATTGCTCCTTAAGGGGTGAGGGGTGTGTATTTGTATTCCCCGGCTATGATACATGCCTATTTTTGATACTTCCTTTTTATCTGCGAGATAATTCCTAAACTTTAGTTATGCAATGTCCTTGTTATTCCGACTGAGTATAGTTTAGTTAGCAGTATTTCACGGTCAATGTGTCAAAAGCTTTGGTAAGATCAAGCCGTATAAGTATAATAATAATATTATTTATTAATAATAATAAGATTATGTTATGTTATGATAATGTTAGTTATTCTGCAGTTAAATGAGTCCTTCCTGAAAACTCTCGACTCTCCCGAAGACCACGAAGGGAAGGAAAAAAAAACTCATTTGGAAACCATACATCAATAACTAACCTGTTATGCAGTCGATATTCTTAATAACCTCATTTCAACAAATTCTACATCACCATTAAAACGCATTACGGTGTCAAAAGAATAAATGATATCACTCCCGAGAGATTTTACTGATCTAATTAACTCTGCCTCAGATAAAAACAAAATTGCTATCAGTGTTTATATCAACTTCTTTGAAACTTTTGATACACCCATGGATGAAACTTTGCTAGATAAGCTAATACATACTGAAATAAGCTCTACACTCATGATTCAAAATTTATTAAAGAGAAAATAAATGATTCATATCTGATCTACAGATCGCAGTAGAGAGTGATCTGCAATCCGCGCTGTTCCAAAGTGTTTCCAGTTGTTTCAAAATTTACATTCATGGTGATAATCAGTTACTACTAAGACGTTAAATATCTCACGGTCATGATGTCCACCATAACGACGTACGCATCTGCTCATGCAAAAATGCACTACGATGTTAATCTGTTCACCATTTTCACGTGTCTTCTATGCAGTTCCATATAACTACAGGAAAGGAACATTATTGAACAAGGAAGGCAAGGGGAAACCACTTTGTTCTATAATAATTCCCCAATGAAAGTAGCTACCCATTGAAGGACAACATACACACACGTGCGCACATAACAATTTATGCATTCTGTGTAGACTAAAAATGAGCGGTGAATATAACTACAATATAAAATGATAAACCGATCATCATCGTCACATCAAATTCCTGAATGATGTGCCCTTAACACTTTCATTGCCAAGCTGAAAATTGGAATTTCGTGTGGAGGCCAAATTTTTTTTTTATTTAGTTAACGACGTCCACGCGATAACGCGTGATCGGCCGTTTGGTGAGGCCTCGCATCGCGCGATATCGCGTGTTTGGCAATGAACATGTTAAGAGATGTGCGGGATATGACAGTACTACATGAAAAATTCACATCATTACTAACTTCCTATCTACAATTTTCTTTCAAATCAGCCTCTTACCGGTCAATACTCCAATATTATCAATTCTTATATCTCTATCCTCTAAAGCACTTTTAATTGTATCAATTCACCTATATCTCGGTCTTCCTCTGGGTCCTTTTCCTGCCAACCTGTCAGAGAACATTGTTTTGTTAATCTTTCCTCTCTCATTCTTGCCATGGGAGAAGAAAGATTAGGATATGAAAAAACATATTCCTGGATGCTGACAATGTCAAGTTCTTTCCTAATATCCTCGTTTTTAATATGATATTGCCATTGACGCCATCTGTTCTTTCTAATATCTGCGGTCTCTAGTCTTTGGTCAAGTGTTTTACTTCTAACCCAACTCTCAGATCCATAAATTAAAATTAGTTTGAACACTTCTTGTATACAGCTAATTTAGTGTTCTGACTAATTTCTCTCTTATTCCATATGAATTTATTCGAACGATTTCCTACCATACCAGCTTTGTTGATTCTGTTGTTTATATCCATATTTAATTTACCATCTTCACTAAAAATCGTGCCTAAGTATCTGAAATGTTTTAACTGTTCTACGGGTTCTCCATTCACAATGCAGTTGATATTTTCAATGCTTCTGCCTATTTTCATTGATTTTGTCTTATTATAGCTGACCTTCATACCATATCTATTACAACAGTTATTCAATTTAGTCAGAAATCTTGCAGACTTGTACCAGATTTATTAGAAGTATAACATCGTCCACATAAAGCAAAGAGTCCAGCTTGTTCTTCACCAAACTTTTCTTCCACAATCCTTCTCAACAGTTTCTCGAGTGTACTTGCGTAAATCTTACCAGGAACACTCAGTAAATAAATACCTCTGTAATTCTCACATTCATCTCCAATTTTGATATCATGTGTAATACCACTTCCCTTCATAATGTGATCCATATAGATATGAATAAGAGAGGGGATAATGTACATCCTTGTCTGACACCAGATTTAATATTAAACCGTCTTCCTGTACTTCCTTCAATTCTAACTGCTGACTTACAACTCAAATAAAGACTAAGTATTGCTTGATATAATGCCCCATTGACACCATACAACTGTAGCGTTTTGAATAGCTTCTCTCTTGGCACCTAGTCGTATGCCTTTTCCTTTTTACTAAAGTGACTTTTAGTAAAAGTCACTTTAGTAAAAGACTTTTCAACTATTTGTCGTAAAGTGAAGATCTGATCCTGACAGCCTCTATTTGGCCTGAATCCAGCTTGTTCTTCACCAAACGTTTCTTCCACAATCCTTCTGAACAGTTTCTCGAGTATACGTGCGTAAATCTTACCAGGAACACTCAGTAATGAAATACCTCTGTAATTCTCACATTCAGTTTTATTTCCCTTTTATATATGGGTACTATGAGAGCCCTACTTCAATCATCAGGAATTCGTTCCTCTGTCCAGGCCTTCTGAACTATGCAGTGCAGCCATGTAAGACTTTTATACCTGCATACTTGAGCATTTCTGGTCGAATATCATCTACTCCTGCTGCCTTTCCACATTTCAGACTTTTGATGGCTTTTTCTACTTCAAGTATGAATATGTTTTCCTGATCGCATACCTGTTGAGTGTTTGTTTACCACTGTGCTGTCATCACTGCTAATTTCATTTAGCAATTTTTCAAAGTAATTACGCCATACTTCAATGATATCTTTTTCTCCAGTTTTCATATCACCTTTATCATCTCTAATTCCTTTTACAGCACTCTTTCCTCCATTCCTAAGCTTCTTCAACAACCTCCAGAATAATTTGCCACCTTCTTGATATTTTGATATGAAGAACTTTTGATATGTTTTCTTCTTTTCCTTCACTGCTTTTTTAACTTCCTGTGTCCACCATGAAGTTCTGATTTTTCTATCCTTACAGACAACCGCACCCCATGCCTCTCTGGCTGAATCAATCAGGGTTTTCGTCAAGGCTTGCCACTGAATCTCCAAGGTTTGGTTCCTTTTCTGAAACTCTTACATTTTTTCTTCGATAATCTTTGTGTATTTTAGTCTACAGTTCACATCTGAGAGCTGCTCAACTTTTATTCGCTTTAAAACCTTCTTACATGTTTTTCTTTTCAATATGAAATTCAGTTTTATCCTGCTCACGACTAAATAGTGATTACTTCAAATTTCAAATCCTCTGTACACTCTGGTGTCCTGCACCAGGGAGAAAACATCACAATCAACAATAACATAGTCAATAGGACTTTTCGTATTCCTTGCCTCTTCTCTCCATGCGAATTTGTGCACATTTTTATGTTGAAACATGGTGTTAGTAATAACCAGTCCATGTCCTGAGCAGAAATCCAACAAGTATTTGCCATTATTATTAGCTTTGCTCTTTTCTCCAAATTTTCCCAAAATGTATTAAAATGTCGTACTGCAATTGTTATACTAACACACTACTTCGTAAGAATAATCATATTAGATAAGAAGATCTTAGAAAACTAACTATACGAAAGATGTAGTCCTTACTACACATCACATCTGAACAACTATAAATTGCTAAACAGAGCCTGCTCTCCGGCTCAATAACCCGTCATTATTCGAAGACAACCGGATATGTATACATAACTGTTTACTTACATAGTTCCATCTTCTCTCTCTCTCTCTCTGTCTCTCTCTCTCTGATATGGCATTTATACTCTCCATGCATAGATACCGAATTTATGAGGAGATTTTCTAGCCACTTCAGGTCTCCAGCAAGCAGTATGGCGGTTTCATACCTGACGACGAAAACAAAATAATAATATATAAGGTTGTTGATTAATTTATTAAACTTATTATTATTTAATATGAGATGCAGCAACGAAGCAAATTCTGGTTAACGATCAGAGTATGCGAAGAGACTGTTTGCGAATGAATTTCATTTTCAATAGAAGCAAAACTGAACCATCAGCAGATTCCGCTGCTGATTTCGGAATGTGAATGCGATTCTGTAGGGAGTCGTTTTTTTTCCTAAATAAGTACTACCTGCAGAATTATCTACGGATCTTTGAATTACTGGTGTGAAAGGTGTTCTTGGCTCAAGCACATTAGCGTTGAAATGAAAGGAAAAACATCTTCAAGGACATATAACACGTTAAAGACAGATGATCATTAATTACATCTTATTTAACGCTATAGGATTGCGGGCTGCTTTGTGTCATCCATAACTGGTTATAATAAACGATGATAGTAAAAGAGACAAACATCAATAACAACAAGATGTAGCAGCTGCAGCGAGAAGGATTAATTAACCAGCAATTCTAAGATACGAATGACCCTCCCAGACAAATAACCAACAGTTCACCTTATTGTACCAGCTCTGTTCTTTGTCTCTGTTTATTCAGCTTACTCTTGGCATCTCTCTCTCTCTCTCTCTCTCTCTCTCTCTCCTCGATTGGAGTACAGTATTCCATTTATCTTGACTTCCGCGTTAGATTGCCTGGTTGCCATGGTGACCCAGGCTACCTCAAGAACGCTTTCCGGCAGCCACAACTGTTTCAAGTTCAGTGCAGTTCTTTGGCTTATCCGAAGAATACTCAAAATCTCTTATAGCTTAGATGTTTACCTTTCTTAACTTTGTGGTTAAGTTTTTGTTTATTCTTACCAACGTTTTACCTGCCAAAAGGCTCGTCGACTGTTCTTTAATTCTTTTTTTATCTAAATTTAAAAATTTAGTCGCCATATTTGTAGAAACATCTGGAGGTGTCGTTCCATTTTATTTCATAAATACTTGATAAAAATCAATAATTGAGTATCAATATTTGTTGCTCGAGTTATTAATTGATATTTGTTCGTTTTTTAAGTATTTTTATGATATATATTTTTCAAATAAGTAGTTTTAGGCATTCATAGGCACTTCTTTGTGGATCAGATGTTAACAGATCAAAAAAAATAATCATAGAAAAGAGTAAATGAACTCCAAAAAAGTATTGAATTAATTTACTGAGCAATGACTTATGTATGTAAGTCAATATATGTTTAAGCTACATTTTAATATCATAAAACTGCCTTATACTCTTCATTAGCCCTGAAATCAGTTGCAGGATTAAGTAGAGGAGACGGTGAGTTGTATAGTGGAGTAGTGTACCCCACCACGATGAGTTCTTGGACCCCTTAGAGATATCACGTAATAATAATAATATTACTTGTTTAAATGTGTGTGTGTGATGTTTCCCATCGGCAAGGTGTTTCTTTTACAGCATTAAAAATAACGAAAACTTCAAAGCCTGCTTTCATAATCAGGCTTGTCATACCTAAAAGTCCCTTCATTTTCTGTCAGTTAGCAAACAGCGACTGAGTATTAACCTAGTTGCCAGGTCACATTCTCCCGAGCTCCTTAGGGACTTCTCCTATTACAAAAGAGAGAAGAAAAAAAAAAAACAGTATTTTTCCAAAAGTCACTTTCCTGCTTCTTACTATAACATCTTTAAATTTAATACTCTTGCTTTCCGAGTGTGTATTTCGGAAGACAATCCCTCATAACCCACGCAGTGCAATCTAATGAAATGTTTCTGACACTCCATTCGACGTTGTCAAGCAAGGTATTGGGGGGGAGGAAGCTACAAGGTGGTGGTAGAGGATTTAGGAAAACAGCAACGTCCAAAAAAATTGCTCGATAACCTACGATCGCTCTCGGTCCGTGCCAGTGTTCGACGTTGGATATTTCGCCCGAGGACCGACGAAAAACGAGATGATAATAAAACGACCGATCATTCTTTCTTCTGGCGGGGTGTCATGAGGCGCGAGGAGACAAGCATAATTGAGACAGGGAGGTGACAGTTTCCATGACACAAGGATTTGGTAGTTACGAGACAATGACAGCTACTATATCTCTGTTTCCCTCGCCTGCGCCTTGTGCTCTTCGGGGACAAAATTGAGCTCGACCGTGATACCGTTCTTTTTTTTTTTTTTTTTTTTTTTTTTTTTTTGCCAGGTCAGTACGTGTTACTACAGATTGGATCCGGAGTTGCCACTCTTGTAAAACTTGCTGAACACTAGAGAAAGTCTCGTCTAAGAGTCAGATTCTAAAGTCTAATAGGAAAAAAAGAGAGATGGAATCAAAGAGATGACATCGTGCCTACTGAAGGCATTGTTAACCTTTAAAACATCCCACAACAATTCACAAATTTGAAACTCGACAAGATGGAATTCCGTTTTTAATACCCGGAAGACATGGACCAATTTCTATCTTCCTTTTTTTTTTGGATCTTATTAGTGTCTATTTTTACATGAAAGTACGGGTTTAGGCGTTCACTGAAAATACCAGTAACTTTGCTGTGAGTGGGAGGGATTAATTTTATCTCGCATTTTCGCCTAAGATTACATCCTTATAAGTCTCGTTATGGTGTGGAATGGATGGATGGAAAAGAAGCCCAATTAAAATGGTAAAACTACAATATTTAGTTTGAAAGTATTAATATGACGGACACAAAGACATTATGATATGAATAATCTAATCAACTAAAATAATTTCTTTTTGTTGGAAGTTTATTTTTCACTTGGTTAGACTATAATAATTTTAGTTTAATCCTTTATCCAAGTATAAGCAAACAAAGTTTCGCCTGAAAATATCTTCAGGACTGAGGTAAGGTAGTGCAACACCAGGAAACTCCGAGCAAAGGTGGACCAAGCTCTCATCACTCCTTGTCTCAGTATCTCCCATGATGCAAAGCACATCTCCGTGTATACTGCTATGCATTTAGGGAAGGGCCACTATCCAGACTGGTTTCAACCTTTATTGAGGTCTCGTCAGTGGTAGGCAGACCCAAACGTGGAGATACTAAGGCAGAAACAATAGGAGAGGTCATAGTTACCTATAAGTGTCGCACTATCTTACCTCAGTCCTGAAGATATTTTCAGGCCCAAACTTTGTTTGCTTACACTTGGATAAAGGACTAAACTAAATTTATTATAGTCTAACCAAGTGAAAAATAAATAAATAAAAATAAATTCCAACATCTCTCTAAATCCAGAGTAATTCAATAATAAGGAGGGACACCTGTTGGCAACTCCTATAGGTAAATATGACCTCTCCTATTGCTTCTGCCTTAGTATCTCCACGTTTGGGTCTGCCTCCCACTTACGAGATCCCATGCTGGATAGATATGAGAAGCTCTGCATGTGGTAGGTTTTTGCCTGTCTCTGAGTAGAGCCACCGCTGAGATTATGGCTCTGTCTGGTGGTGGGGTGAGCCTGCCACTGGGTAGAGCCAACGCTGAGAAGTTCTTCTTGGTGACGGGGTGAGCCTGTCGCCAAGTGGAACAAAGCTGAGTTAGGCGATCTTTTGGGATCGTCTAATTTTTAGAGAGGTCTTTACTTAAATACACCTCAATAAAGGTCGAAACCGGTCTGGGTAGTGGCCCTTCCCATAATGCATAGCAGTATACATGTCCGCAAGGAGATGTGCTTTGCATTATGGGAGATACTGAGACAAGGAATGATGAGAGCTTGGTCCACCTTTGCTCGGAGTTGCCTGGTGTTGCACTACCTTACCTCAGTCCTGAAGATATTTTCAGGCGCAAAATTTGTTTGCTTACACTTGGATAAAGGATTAAACTAAATTTATTATAAAATAATTTCTGTTGTGGTTTTGAACAAGAATGGCAGTCACCCGAAATTCTCGGGAATTCCTGATTTGGTTTTCACACAATCTAAACAGCAGTCGTTAAACCAACTGCAAAAGCTTAGCCCATTGCATTTGTCTGCTGGCATTTTGTCATTCCCAGTAAGGTAGTTGGATGTTATTGCCCAGCTCTAGTCCATTTTGAAGTGTGGTCATCTGTCTTTGTTCACTCGCACGCATGCATACTAGAGAGTAACTGCCGTGTGGTTTTCCCCAATCTAATAGTTGGTGGAGTAGCAATGCTATATTACTAAGGAATTATTATTAAAAAAGTGGGTTCCTATTGCCTCTCTTGCCCAACAGTAAGTACGGTATTTACATCTATAGATATGCGTGTTCAGGGGCCTGTTTGCTTCTTTTGAGGGACGACGCACCCAATTTTCTGGAGATAAAACTCTCCGCCTCCGTATAAAGACAGGCCAACTCTTCTTTTTGACTGAAAAGCTCTGATAAAGGTTTTTCGTGTCATCGACTGGATTCCAACCCAGTTCCTTAGAACTAAAGGTTTCGTCTATGCCAACTAAACTACGCAGGCTCCGATTGCATTCCGCTTCCCTAATAGTTGTTACTCATCCTTTCCATGAATCATTTCTAGTGATTCATGCAGACTACGAGTTAAATCCAATTAACAAATACTTTACTACTTGCTTTTTAAACTGAATTATGTTTACTACACATCGTCAGATTTTAGTGAATTATTAACTCATGTTTATTGAGTTAATAATTCGTCTCGAGTTGCAACAATCAACCTCACAATGCAAATATATCACTATTGGTCTTTTTGCTAGCAACTTCCTTCTCGTGAATGTCTCCAGCACGCGAATAGTCGTTCCCTATTGGGAACTTAGCACGAGTGCTCACTGATTGATAACTTCTATGGAGATAAATTGAACATTTTTTTTACGCAAGATTTTCGCTTGTACGTGTGATTGCTTCCAGTGGCCAGTGCTGCACTAGAGAACAATGGCTATTTGTTCTCTCATCTTGTCCTTCACTCTCGTGATTTAGAAGGGAACGGCGATAATTCAGTGTCTGAATGAAACATGGTTAATCAGACTTGAGTAATTCATCTCAGTTCGTTTCACAACTTTAATTATTCCTTGCTAAAGTACAAACGAATCTTTTTCTCTTTTTCTAACACAAAAGCTACTGCTCTAAAACAATAAGCATTTTGTTGTAGTAGAGTAATTAAAGTATAAAAATTATAATGAGGTTTAACGTCAATATGTAAAATTGAAGAATGGCGAGTCTTTAAAACAAAAATTTGTAGTTTTTCCGAATGTTGTTAGATTCTTATTCAATGCGTTCCACACAACAATGAGTACGTTTTTAATTTTTATTGTTTTTATTATTTACTGTTTATTTTTAACTTTTCTCAATGATTATATATCTATATATATATATAGATATAGATTAAATACATATATATATATATAGATTAAATACAAATATATATATATATATATATAGATATAGATTAAATACATATATATATATATAGATTAAATACAAATATATATATATATATATATAGATATAGATTAAATACATATATATATATATAGATTAAATACAAATATATATATATATATATATAGATTAAATACATATATATTAGCTTTACATTTTACTTAATCAAACACAATTGTAAACTTAATTTCGTGTTTAATTCTGCGTTAATTTATTTTAGTTTTTTAATAATAATAATAATAATAATAATAATAATAATAATAAACTTTAAGCAATTTACAGCTCGAGTTAAGAATCCTGTATAGCGCAAATCGGAAAATGTATGCACTTGTTTGTTTATTTATCGTTTATGCATTACATTTTATTTTCTCGCCATACAAAAACAGTCTTGAATATCGCCCTCCTCAAATCACAAATGAATCTTGGTGCCGTGATCACTTTTAAGCAGAATCAGCACGTTTCATTATGATTACAACTTGTATTCTTCAATGTAATTAATCATAATGCGTGCTTTGTGTAAATCAGCAATTTCGTGTACGTAGTTTTCTATTTTAGCTCAGCTGTCATCAAGGATTTGTAACACAACAGAACAGGTCAATGGGCTCCAGGAACTTTAATTCTTTTTTTTTTTTTAATTGAACCTTAAAGAGATTGCTTTTCCTTTTGATGAAATATGTCATTTTCAAGCTTCTGTATTTTTTCTATTTTAAGTTTTCTGTTTTAATTGACGCATATTAATTGATAGTGTCATATTTGTCTGTCAATGAGTTCAAGAAGTGGTGTGATAGATGTTGTATGGATAGTGTAGATCTCCCGAGATGAGTCTACTGATTCCATGGCGATGATCGTATAATAATAATAATGATAATAATACGCATTAATATTTATAATCCGCAATTCTAATGTACTATAGATTGACAACTTTTCGTGGGTTCAATCACACACACACACACACACACACACACACACACACACACACACACACACACACACACACACATTATTAAAAATCCTTATAATATTTCTTATTATAAAATCTCTGAACAACAAATAATATTTCTTTATATATCAGATCCACACGCGGAGATCCCAAGACGTATGATACGACAATACCTTATGGTGGAAAGACAGAAGAAGACAGAATTGATTGGGCAGAATTGATTAGTCTATACTAGCATGCAAGAAAACAAATTATGAATATGTTATTTTTTAGCAATTAATTCCATTGTTTAACAGTCGATGGATGCATTTAAATGCTGGATTCAGATTTTATACTTTCCATTTGTAATTCTTCTAGCTCTTTTCTCGCGAAACGCTAAATTAGGATACTAACAAAAGAGACCAAAGTAGACACGAAAGATTCTGACTTTACTTTGTTATTTAGTTTTCTTCTCTTTTTTTAACATAAATTTATAACACATTTTTGCTTTTTTTTTTCTATTGCAAGTCGTGTATAAATTCAATTTCATCATCTTACTGAAATAGAACTAAAATATTTAAGCCAGTCCTTATAAGGACTATAGGGAGTGGAGATATTAATTAAACGTTTTAGTTCTATTTCAGTAAGATGATGAAATGAAATTGAGGACAGTGTAGGGATAAGGTGTTAAGTTGAGCACTTAAAGCTCTGATCATGGCAGGAGGGTAACAGCAATAGCCGAGCCTCAGTTAGAACTTCATTGGCTACAGCATTGCCATCCATTACCCTCCAAGGGTATTGGATTGAATGAATCAATCCCACAACATTATTCAATAACCAATATCTCCATCTGATTTCCATTCAAATTACTGTAGCTACGTTATTTTAATCTGTCATTGGTGTTCTTTCTAAAGAGAGTGGAACTCAGTTTCAACTTTTAGGTTTCCTTTTCCGGTCTGTTTTATTGATCATTTATTATAGGCATTAACCATCTATACACGTGCATTTACTCCCGACAGATTATGAGATAATTATATTCCTCCCTTAAACATTCTTCCAAGAGTTTTCATTACGTCACATTTTAAAATATCTCCTTAAAATTTCTGTTAATGTCCCTTTATGTAATTAAAATGCAAAACTAACATTTCTATTCTTTGACGATTGATGTACGGAATCGACAGTGTGAAACTGGTAAGAATAGTTACGGTGAATCTAATCAGTTGCAGGGATAAACGTAGCATTGGCGCAACTAAACCTCGTTATCAGCATCAGACTACAAGCAAACAGTACAGTCCAATACTCGAGTAAAACCGTCCATTTAACAGTGTTTACATCGGATAAACAAATAGTTTTGATACTGAGACAATTACTTGATTAGCTCGGAAGGAAAGCCTATAGCCATGTAGCAGAGAACAAGTGGATAACAATGATGCCGTGTGCTACAAAACAAGTTAATATAACGATACACTTTGTTCTCTAAAGTTTCAATTAGGCACAACTATATTGCTCCAGGCTATCATATCTTAAGAACTGAATTAGTTCAACTCTTTTAATAGCACGCGCAGAGACTGCTAAGATTACTATAATGAGTAACACTAATTACTTTAGCGGAGAAAACGATAGGAATTATGTGTGGTCATGAGCTGTAACATTTGAGTTTTGGTCCAATATTGTTTTATTTTGTTTACACTATTGTCTTCAATGGAATTGAAGCGTACATATAGCTGGAAATGAAGAACAAATTCGTTAATGACTCTCTCTCTCTCTCTCTCACACACACACAGAGAGATTCAGAGGATAAATAAATAAAAATGCCGTTTAAAATTTTTATTTTTATTTGAAAGTCAAAAACTATCACGAGTGTCCTCAATTTTCGATCGCTTTCTTTTGAAAAAATCCTCTCGTATATTTTTCCCCTTAGAGTTTATAAAATCTAACTGGAATGCATCGTATGTCATTAAAAAGAATAATCACTTAATGACACATACGGCCGTAAACAACTTTCGCCTGTTCTTTGTTTTCATCTCAGGAAATAGGTCATGCATGTTTTTAAACCAGTCTTCCTTCATATTTGGCGTCGAAGCTTGTTTGAATTACTAAATTCACAAAAAAAAAGCATCATACGTCAAGGAAGAGAATGTGATTATGCAGTGTTGTCTCCACGCGTTTGACAAGTTGCCTTTCATTAAATAAAGCATCCCCTGCAAACAGCTGCCTCGATGGTCCACTTGACCAGTCCCTAAAACATCTTTCGCTATCTTTCTCGGTAAGGGGAACTGTCAAAGTAATATGTAGCTCTATGACCGACCTATGAGTGCACCAAATTAGCTCGGGAACACTTTATTAAACATGTTACTCCAGGTGTCTCTCTCTCTGTTCCAGCTTGTTGCAGCTCGCAGTAGCTATATTGCAGCCAGTGGCTGACATGCAATACATCAGTGACAATGATTGATGGAGAAAATATTTCCTCTCTCTCATGGCAACAGATGGCGTTGTTTGACAGGAAATGGCATCGCATTGATATAAAAGGTCTATTATGGTCTTTGATGGAGGAGGATCAGCGCTTTTCCTTGCGAATTGCTACAAAGTTACGGATAGTCCTGTCAAATCGAAGAACAGTTAAATCTGTGAGATCTTTATTATACACAGTTTCAGCATTCAAATATCATGCAGATGAAATAGTGCATCTGTCTTTCTGCTTACGCATCTATGGAACAAATATTACTCTCTTCTGTCATATGATCGCTCACGCATCTTGAAGGAAATTGATTTAACAGGCGATGTTATTTGGCGTTATGTTGCAATGTCTAGTCGAACCAAGTTTCTTTATACACGGCTGCATTATATATTCTGTCCGGTGCTACTGCAAAACTGGAAAAAGGATACTCTTGCAAGCGGTGAATAAAAAACGTAGCCATATAAATCACTCATCAAATCACATGGTTTTAAAAATGATTGATTCAGATGAAAACGATGAGCTCTCAGCAAGCTGTATTCAGTAAAAATGGAATTTTGAGAATCAGTTGCATTTTATAGTAATCATTTATGGCCAAACGTCTTCATAGCTCAGGTTTAATGCTACATCGTCTCTACAGGCCTGTGAAGAATGACCCACGTTTAAATCCCATCTAGGAATATTTATAAGGGCTTTCATCTCAAACGTTTTCACCTGGCTGGTCTTGTTGGCAAGATTTTTCCGCTCAGAGACTTAAATCTCTCTCTCTCTCTCTCTCTCTCTCTCTCATTTTCCTTTCTTGTACTGTAAAATGGACAAGCCAGCCGGATAATATAAACACATCCAACAAGAAAAAAGTCCTCACATTTATGATGATGAGAAAATAACAAGAATGAATTGTCAATTGTCGTAGTTTACACTAAACCAACAAATACAGATCGTCATCTAAATGGGAGCTCATACCAACATCCAGCCTATTGATTTGGAGTTATTAGATAGCTCAGAGTCCTCACTACATGATAAACTGTTACAAATTCACTTCTTACATCAAATCGACCAATGCGAACATACTGTGTGAAAAGTAGTCTGAAGTTAACCATTTGTGGAGTTCTTGAGGCGGTTGTACATTGGACAGACAGGTCGGTCGTTTGAGATCAGATGAAAGGAATGACTGCCAATGAACATGAAACGAAAGAAAAACTGCCATTTTAGCCTTTTAATATTTTTTATTAAGAACTGCTTTAATTTTAAGAGGAACTAATACTTCAAAATCGATGATATTAGAAAGATAGCTACATATAATGCTACTGATAACTGAACTTTGTTCCCACCACAAAGTTAGCTTGCAAATATCGACATTCCGTCTAGTAGTCATGGACCACAGTCGAAAAATCTTAATGGATAACTGAAAGTATTATGTGATTAATGAACATTAATACTTTTACATAAATGTGGCTAGTTTCCCTGATGAAAAGCGAATATAAGGAAAAGAATTATAAATAAAGTAATATATAAAACATAATTTTAGTTTATTCGAATGAATACCTAAACAAATATCGTAAAACTTGCAATTTATATAAGAATTAGAATTTTGAAAAAAGAATTAAATAAGTAAGTTCAAATCCTGCTATAGAGATCCAACACGGAAACGTTTCAACCGACTTCAATCCTCAGTAAGCAGGGAAGTGGTATCACAGTGGTTGATGAAATCCATCACTCCCCCCCCCGCCGAAAAAAAAAATACATTCAGAAACCTCCTCGCTAAAGAGTAACTCAAAACTATAGCCTGTAGGATTGAAGAGAGAGAGAGAGAGAGAGAGAGAGAACGGAGAAGATATTCCACTTGACGATCAAGATAGCATTAAACTAGTCTGGATCTGAAAACTGCATTGATTTTAATACGACAGTATTAAAATCAGTGTCGCAGAAGATCGTTATCCATTCTATTTGGATTTCGCAATTTAATTAACCTTAAATTTGGTTTCATTGATTCTTTTTTTTTTTTTTGTATAATTTTTGAAGACTCGGAAAGTATGTCCTCTGATTGCACGTGACTATTTTAGTTTTAGTAATGCTTTTACTGTAGTTAGAATGTTCTGTGTATATAAACCTGCAAAGTTAGCCATGACCTTTTATTTGCACTATTTTCCAATGTGTATGGGGGGAAGGGGGGGTCGAGTTCCGTCAGGCACGCGTTTTACTACTTTATTATTTAAAATTCTTGATCTGCTTTGACTATACATAATGGAAATATTTCAATATTACTCGGAACGTTCTTGTAATTTATCCCAATTTTTCTGATTTCCATAATTTTCTCTTTTATAAGAACGTAATCTTAACATTAGTAATGCAAAAGTTTTATTCCTCGTGGACCATGTGTAAGAAAATATTTTCGTTTCTTTTATAAACTGTCTCCTATTAGAAGTGGAAATATGATAAGTTTATGCCATAAAACATTTTTTTCTATTCTGTTCGAGCAATTTCGTCGTAGAGCAGCTCATGTTTATTTAATGCCAACGTTTGAAACAAAGAGAAACCTTCTCAAACAATTCCCATTTCACAGAAAACTGTCTTATCAAAACAAAAACAAACATATGGTGATGAAGTTTTCTAGACATCTAATTTAATTTCAAATAATTGAAAAACATCTAGCACCGTTTTAAAACCAACCAACCAGATGATTTTCTGCTGAAACGGAAGTGAGATATTTTCATTAGGAAAGCGAATTAAAAACATTATTATTGTACAAAGTTTTTCATTTATTTTCACGTGATATTTTACGGGTTCACTCTCCCTAGTGATCGGTATAAATGAAAAATATCAACTCGGAAAAGCCTTTTTTTTTTAACTTTTGCTCCGTGAAGTGGAATAACAAAAATGAACATTATTTGTTAACAACTGGATAAACCATATAAATATAAAACGAGTAGCACAGTTAAAATTCATCTCAACTTCACGGCTTTTTTTATTTCGTCGATATGCTCTCTTAATTCAGTTTGTAATCACCATTTTAAATCATAAACTGGTAACTTCACTTTTCATAATTTTATTAAATTTTTCGTAATGTTACTTCACTACGTTATCATGATTTGTCTATAGAAGGAGCTTTGAAAAACTAACTTTAAAAAACAAGATTCCACATTCATTGTATTAATAATTTTGCCTTCATCAGATTTATATTTGTCACGATTTATTATCAACATTTCTTAGCTTCGAAAATATTGAAAATTTTAATTTTGAAACATATTTGAGATCGTTGTTTTTTAGATAAATTACGTATTACTTTGTACTACTAAAGAAAATCATATTTTTTCTTGTGCATAATCCTTTGATGATTAAGATAATGCTTCCTGAAACTACTTGTTCAAGCATGGCGTTATACGGTGTGGCAGAATAAGACATAGAAGTCGCGAATAATGGAGCTTATCATGTGATGTTGGTGAATTATATTCAACATCCTCGTAGCGCTTTTCTGTAACTCTGGTTTCAAAGATTCATCTTACTCCCGAATAGCTTTCTTAGTTAATCTCCTTGAGATTACGCATTCAGCTGGATTGAACTTCATTTCTTACTATACATCGAAGCTCGATCATTCGTTTCCAAAAAGCATCATACCAATCCATGAGGACTTCTAGCATATTCTTATCACACTAAGTTAACTCCTGGCTGGTTTATTTTTCATAAAAGCACATTTTCCAACAAACCTCCGCTCTTTCTTTGGATGCTCAATGTAAATTGTGGTTCCTATTATAATGCAAATGAATTGGAAGAATCTTTGGAACTTGGTAAACAAAATAATTGCTTTTTAATAATAATAAGTTGGAAGTAGTTACAAAGGTTGGATTTAGGAGTATTAGTATCAGTTTATTACTATACCTGAAGGAGAGTTTCACATATGATCTGCATCGATAACAGTCCGTTTGTATTGGATACATATTCTTCCATCCCTAAATACAGATAATGATTGGATGAAATGTATGACGGTAGTTTCATTTTTCCAGAGGAAATTCTTCGAACAAACAGTTCGAATCTACAAAAGTAACATGAGCGCAGTGAGAATCGCATTGCTAACAATAATATTGCTCAGATTATGATAAATATTGAAATGAACGACAGTACTGTAAAATTTGAACAGCTTTATTAACAAATGAACAAGCACAATGTTAAGACATTGACAAAATTATAGCAGTTTTCGAAAACGTATAAAAATATTACTGCCATATTGGAAAAACTGTATTAGAAACAACAAAAAGTGCATCGCAACTCCTGGGACATACCTTAGCGCTTGAGTCCAACAGTTGCTAAACATGAGGAAAAATAATATTGATAGCACTGCAGGGTTGGCAAACCATTCTTGAGTAAGGATCTCATATCAATACTCAATATGATTTGAGTGTTTTTTTTCTAAAATATTAGACCTACGCATTAAATTAATAACATCTCTGACGACTCATTGATTCACTAATAAGGGTTCACGTAACACTAAAGTCAAGGCCCACTGTCATACAATGAAAAGATGAAGAAGGACACATATCTTTTGATTTGAACATGTATTTGATTATTCAAGAAAAGGAGACTCGTACTAACTTGAAAACACATTTGTAAATATAATACACTATTACGTAGTACAAAGTCATATTGTCCTAAAAGATCGAGTTGGGAGAGAGAAAACAGATTAAAAAAAAAACACTCTGTTATTAATGCGAGAAATATATCGACTATGAAAAAAAAAAAACTAAACAAACAAAACTCTCAAAGCAAATAAAAAGAAAGTAAAAAAAAAAAGAATCTTTGAAGGTCATCAAATAAACAGTTGTAAGAAAAAGTACTCAACATAAAAAGTGAAAACAAAATCCAAATCACATTTGTGCATATAAAAATGCATTTGCTTTAACTAAAGGAGGTTGGTTATGTTGAAAACATAAAAGGACAGAAAGAGAAGTTGCCCACAAATCTTGAATAATTTGAAGTCCTGAAGTTTCAGGCAACAAACAAAATAAAAGGAACCAAACATCATTTGCGCATCCTATAAAAGTGATGACCAAACAAAAGGAAATTGATGCACTGATGCTAAAAGAGAACAGGTAAGTGTGAATCTCATCCCTTTCTCTTCCACAGCCCACGTAATGGCAAAGGAAGTGACAATGGATTTTCGGCTTTTAAAAGCAGACATCAGTACAATGTAGCGTATTTTGCGGGGACAGATAATTCCAGCTATTAAACTGTGAAATTTGAACAGTCCACATTACGTGACAATTTCTCCCACTTCCTTCTACAATGATTGCTTTTATTGTTTGTTCGTCCCATTGTGATCAAATTTTTAGCACCCGGATTAGAATCTCATCGACTACACCTTCATCTACAGTTATCATACTTCGTCATCTCGACATAACATTGAGCAATAGTTTACAGAGTATTTTTGTTTGATCAGTGGTAAAACCGGGGTTCAATAGATTGTGAATTTACTTCTTATAACCTTCGACGTTGAAAATTACAAATGCGCATTACTCAGCTAGCAGGTCTGGTTTAATATTCAAGAGCAATGTGTCGAACTTGAGTTTATCATAAATAATCTGCACAAGCCATTCAAAGCCATAGAACTGGAGAATACCATGGTACTTGATGTCCATGGTCATAGGAAGGCGGAGAAAATCGCGCCGTCGAACACACATCTTACCATGATTGAAATAGCATTCCCGTACAACTACATTTCCAATATTTACAATATTTCATCTACAAAACATGCTAGATTACGTTATGAATCCGACTCTGGTTCTTTTGAGCCATAACAGCAGGTTAATAATCTGCTGTTATGGCTCAAAAGAACAAGAGTTTTTCCATTAATATGTTTAGGGAATCATGATAAACTAAAGATAATTGCTTGAATGCGAGAGAAAAGTTTATTGATCTCGTGGGTATAGGCTCTGGTTTCATCCTGTTAATGGAAGGGTGTGGAAAAAGCAGCAGAAATCTGTGGATCAAGGTGTAGAATTAGTGAAATTTGGTGGACCACTCTAATGATCGTGTGTATGCTTTCCTGTAAAGCATTTGTTCTCCTCGTATCACTGGACCTACGCCTAAAGACAGCACGATCTATGTAATCGTTGTTACACACGGGATATACGTCTTCCTGGAATGCTTTCTTACAGAAATGAATTCACCCGTGAAAGGCATCCTGAAAGCTATCGTGCGACAAGTAAATGAAGGTATTGAGGCACTTGTCTTTCGATGGCTATTTCACCAAGTTAATGAGATATGGCAGAGGAACTCAATGTCGGATTGAATCGAAGAACACCGTTTGCTCATTGGTCTGCTTAGTTGCTTGATATCCACCCGAATGGTCATTTATAAGATGGTGTGGACAGCCAGGTGCAGTCATCCACCCAGCTTTGCAATTAGTTAATGGGAGATCAGAAGTATGCAAGCAAATCATAGTGACAGCTACAATGAGATGATATTATGAGAGTGTGAGAGTGTTCCTAATGCTGTTGACTGTATTTGCATATACAGTAATCCCCTTTATCCGCGGGCAATAAGGCACTCCACGGATACCTGAAACTGCTGATGGTACCGACCGTACATATGCAGTGTTTTTTCCTATACATACATACCTATGATAAAGTTTAATTTATAAATTAGGCACATTAAGAAATTAACAACAATAACTAATAATAAAATAGAACAATTACAACAACATACTTTTATTAAAGTTATCTGAATGTGAATGGAATATTTCCCTGGCGCTGGACCACCTCTGGGATCAGCCGAACTGTTTATTACTAAAAGAAAGAACTATACTGCTTCATTTCGGCGATGTAAAATTACTTAGGTAAAGTGGATATTAGATCCAACATCATATCAAAGCCGAACGTTTGTAGAAAAAACTATGAAAGTTTCGTAAGTTGACCTGACAGCTTACGAGAATACAGTCATAGACACCTCGAGTTGCACTACCTATTGTATTTAAATTAGCTAAGGCAACTCGGGGATGCCGATGATTGTATTCTTGTAAGCTCGCAGGTCAACCTACGAAACTTTCATAGTTTTCTACAAACATTCGGCTTTGAAATAATGTTGGATCTAGTATCCACTTTTCCGATGTAATTGTAAATTGTTTATTTCTGGAATTTTTCATTTAATTTAAAATGAACTCGATTCTTCCTCTAGAAACATTAGATCATCTGTCATTATACGAAATATTTTTAAATACTTATTAAAATATTTACTTCATCTTAACCTTATGAAAAATATTCATTCTTTATCTTGAGATCAAGAATATAACAAAAATTAAGCAAGATTAAATTGCACCTGATAATTATTCGCTTCTTTCTTATATCACTTGAAACTTTTTATGTTGTTGTGACCATTCACTTTATGTTTGTACTATTAAATATCTTTCTTCTTCCGTAATAACTCTTACTTGTATGATATTTAATGCTTAACGTCTTAAGTAAATCTTCACACGAGTTACAAGCATGACTCAATTAAGAATCCAATGTCGGTTTACGATTATTCCGGTAGTAGGCGCATATTCAAAAGACGTGTTTCGAGTGTATGAAGTAGGAACTTCACTTTGATATGGTGTTGTTGCAAACAAGGCACAGTGGTTAATTATAGCTTGGCATCCTTCCGAGTTCTAATACGATGGCAATAAATGTTGCACTTTCAGATAGCTACTCATAATAAGCACATCATTAAGATTTAGCAACCGTGATACACATCCCAAATACCGCATGGAACGATGTCAATGTCACTCGTATTCACTGCCACCGAGTTTTTCAGACACACACACAAGAAGCTATGTATTATAACGTAAATTGGAAACAGGGTTTGATTTCGATTTTAAAAGGGGGAGGGGGTTTACTATTGAAATAGCTTACTGATCATATGCAATTTAGTCTCGCAAGAGGATTCAAGTTTCAAAATAGCCAACTGCTAATCTTTTCGAAGGAAAGATAATGCAAGGTCGACACGTTTAAGGCAAAAGGCTCTGGAAGTTTGAAATTTTCATGAACAAAGCAGAATACTGTTGTACTAAGCGTGTCAATTGAGTTTTGCCTTGGCAAACTGATTCGTGTTTTTCCAAATCACATCGGTAAATATTTCCCATAAAATTTCCGAAATATTCCATAAAGATGTAGCAAACATAACATTTGAAATCTCTACTTAAAGTATCTTATACTTACTTTTAGACACTTATCCTGCCTTCACTGTCGATGTGTTCTTGAACGATAAGCCATTAATTTGAGCTAGGCTACTTCATGAAAATATTTATTTTCTCTCTCTCTCTCTCTCTCTCTCTCTCTCTCTCTCTCAACACGGAGCAATATGATTGATAGCTACGTATATAGAAAGCATACTTACCAATACAGTTTTTATAATTTACTTACTCTCTTTCTTTGAATCCCACCGTCGAAAGGTTGTAAATATACTGTATATACTTGTATTATTACCGTAGGTGGCTACGGGTTAAATCACCAGGAAACTGATATCTAGAAACCCAAAACATGGAATCTTTTAAAGCCACTTCAGACCTCCAGTAAGCAAGGATATGATGTGATACCGGACAAGTAAATTAATCTATCACCTAATGGCACTCAAAATTTCCTTACTTGAAGCAGAATTCAAACCCACACACACCAACGAAAGTGGGCATGCCATCATCTACAAGTACATAATCATTTCTGTATAAAATATAAGCACGAGTGCTTCCTCATAGTTGTAAACGGAAAGAGTCCTGAAACTTTAGAACTAATACGATTTTGAGATGAGGTCGTTATCCCTTTCAAGTCGAATAAGGTTTCCACTGTTTTAACTCCAAATATTGTCATTTCAGTTGGAGCTACGCTAACATTGTGTTGATAAAGGGCATTGTTAGGTAAGTTTAAACGATTTTCAACATTTAGATATTCTCCAGTAGCACTGTGAAAAGCATCTGCCTATGAGCTGTCTGGGATGTACATACATATCAGGTAGCTGGTCTTACAACGAGAATCCTTTCGGATCTCTGTGTTCGAATATCGCAGAGTCCTTTCTAAGGACTTTTCAAGTGAAAGTGATTTAGCTGGTCTCATACGGAGGTAGTAGGGTGTTCCTCGCTTTAAACAGAATACATCGACAGGATAACGTAAGGAATTAAAGAGTTAAACCAGACCAAATGCTCCATCTAAGGAAGTGGATTTGAAAACTATGAAAACCATAGCCGTCTCACCTTTTTGCTTCTCGTTAAAGAACCTCACATAGCGATGATGCTTTGTCTTAAGTGGTGCGTCCGCCCCACAAGTACTTTCGTGACGAACTTTCATCTTGCTTGCTGCGAATCTTCTCCCACTTCTTATGCAAGTTGAAGGCATCATTAGGAATTACTGCAGTCAGTCAGTCGAGCGACCACTTCTGTGACCTACGATACGTCCGTCGGTCGAGGTTTGTGTGCTACACTCGTATTAAATATCGTCTGCTTCTTCCTCGAGCAAAATTCTACGAATTGATTAAAGTGGATCACGTTCCTAGCTCGCGCTGCATCTAACAAGACAACGTTGTGTGTGTGTGTGTGTGTGTGTGTGTGTGTGTGTGTGTGTGTGTGTGTGTGTGTGTGTGTGTTTTAATAATCTTACCTCTCCTCACTACGATTCATTTTTGCCCCAAAGGTCATCCGTCACCAGGAATGCTTGCGCATTGATATTCTACTCCCATTCGAACACTCATAAACCCGGTCGAGGAGAAGCGATGGAACGAAGGCTTCCCCCTCGCAAATTCTGCTGCCACTCAATTTCATTTCACGTGGCCTGCATGACAATGCTACGAATATTTTAAAGTGTGCGTCCGCCCGCTTATAGCGAGGCCATATTACTGATCTCCAAGAGTATTTTTAGCAATAAGATTTTCAATGGATCCTCTGCCGGCAATTTTACAGGCCATTAGCGGAAAGACACGGAGTTTGCGGAATACCAATAGACAGTGACATTCTTGTTCGGATACGAGGGTCAAGTACGGCGTTGTGCGGGGAGATGGGGGGATGCAATCCTGTGAGGAAGAGATGGTCAAAAGGCTCTATATCCAAAGATAAATATAAAAATGTATGTTAACCGGAATTTCTATCCATCAACTGTTAGTATCTCGTTCTTTGCGACTCTTCAGCGTCTTTAACTGAATTCTGGTGATGTTCATGGCCTTGTTGAGAACGATGTGAGACTTTTTTTTTATTATCAGATATTAAGTCAGAAAAGAATATTGTCTAGTAGTGCTAATTTTCCTACGAATAAACATATCGAATTGTCTTTATTGCAGAATAGAGGTGTACAAGTGTTGTTCTGTTTTTTTTTTTTTTTTTTTAGTTATTTCGTGAAATCAACCTTTAACCTAATGTTAACTGTTAATTACATAATGTCACTTTCCCTTATAATTAGCTAACGGACTTTGGTGGTTCCTAACTCAGCTACATAAAAAATAGTGTTCAAGTTTAACTATTGTAATAATTAATGAATTCTGTTAGTTCATTCCACATAGCATATCTAAAATATTTAGTTTTCTCTTAAAAGAAACTGTCTCCAACAGTCTTTGTAAGTCTAATTTTCGAAATTTAAGCCCTTTTAGGTGCGTTTTGATATTTGATTTCATTTTATCAGTCTATCTTTTGTACCCAAAGATATTTCGGTATTCTCAACAGATATCATTAAAATTTGGTCTGATGAATTTATAATAATAATTTTTTTTTTGTCGAGCCTGTAATTCCAGTTTTGTTTCAAGCATATCCATTTCAGAGGAGGGGGGTGCAAGATGGGGAAAAAAGTGAAAAGTGAAAATGAAAAAAAGTGAAAAAAAAAATGAAAAAATTTTCATATATTGCAGGAATAGAATAAAATTTAAGAGTTCTGTCACAGAAATATGATAGAATACTGGAAACATTGACAATGGGAAATTCAACTCTGAATAGTTTAAAACTATCTATCTATTCTATTCCCTTCTGCCATACGGCTGGTGGGGGTAGCTATATGCTACCATACTAGGGAGATGATTAAGAGCAAGGTGGTTTCCCGTTGCCTTCCTTGCCATACTATGGTTGTATTCTGTGTGTTCACGGGGCCGGTTTGCCTGCTTGGGGGATGAAAAACCCCACTGGTGGAAAAAACCCCGCTGTCCACGCTCAAGACCGGCTAACTTGGCTATGGCTGAGGAAGATCCTTAAGCTCCTCACGTCGTCGACGAGAATCGAACCCAGGACACTCCTTTCCCAGGCATATGGTTCCAAAGCGCACAGCCACTCGGCTAACCACAAGGACTTTAAAACTATACTGTGTATAAACAATCACAAGAGAATGCTAACCCTAATGTTTAATTTATTATATGGCTTACGTTTCAACGTAGCAATTTTTGTACTACCTGAAATGTTTTTTCATCATTGTGATTCTGTTTTATTGGTAAGACGAATGATAACAATAATTCTTCCTGGCTCGATGGCATTTGATGAAATGTGTTATTTAGAATTACTACTGAAATTAGCTTTTCACTTTTCCTGATTTAGTGATTATTTACCAGATGATTTATTACGTAACTGAGAACGAAAAGTAAAACAGAATATTTTTTACAAAGATATTCAACTGGATATTACTGAAAAGTGAAAGCAACGCCTTCCCCAGTAAGATAAATTTAAGATGAATATTTCAATCTTCATTTTTTTAATTTTAATATTTCAAACCCAGTGTTAGACAACTACGAAACAACAACTCCTATGTTGTAATAATAGATTTCACGGTAGTATGATATGAACACAGATGGATAAGAAAATAACTATTTATTAACTTAGAAGCTAATATTTCGCTGGTATTATATCCAGCATCTTCAGAGCACCCAACACAAAGTTTGTTACAAAAGCAAGACAACCACAATCCGGTGTAACAGTGGGGCTAGTATAAGTAATTGCAGCGTGCAACACAAGACTAAAGCCTAATTAGGCGCCATCTAGGTTAAAAAAAAAAGAAAAAAAAGTTCAGTTTTGAAATAGTAGTCCAAATGATAGTCTTAGAAAGTTTTAAAAAATGAAATAAAATAAAAGTAATAAATATTAATTGGTCTTAAGATGACTGTCTCTCAAATCTTTGGTAGATTTATACAGCCATACTTGTTAAGGTTTGGAGTATGTTTTAAGGCTTCTGTTGATTCCAGGAACAACCTCTCTGACTTGTAAAAGCTTCTGTGCATTACTTTTGTTTCTTTCCAATTGATCCTGTGTGTAGGGGTATCCAAAGCATGGTCTGCCAGACAGGACTTGCCATATCGAAAGTGTCGGATATATTTTTTGCGTTCACTGAGGCGGATGTCCACAGTTCTTCCTGTCTATCCGTAGTAGGCTTGATGGCAAGAACAGGGCACTTCATAGACTCCTGGATGTGATAAAGGAGTGCATTTGTCCTTAGGTGAACAGATGAGAGTTGCTAATTTTATATAAGGTTTAAATACTGTGCGTAGTTGGTGTTTGTTAAGCACCCTAGATATCTTTTCAGATGTGCCTTTAATGTATGGGATGCTGATAGTTTTGTTGTAGTCTTCTGTGGTAGATAGAGGGGATTTCTGGGTAGCATTTAGTATGTTATCTATCTTATGGGGGGATTATAACCGTTGGTTAAGAAGGTGTGACGTAGGTGAGAAAGTTCAGCAGTGAGAGCAATGTCATTGGAACAGATTGCTCTAGCTCTATGGGTTAGTGTTTTTAAGATACCATATTGTTGAGAAGAGTGATGGTGTGATTGTTTGTGTAAGTATCTCCCTGTATGTGTGGGTTTTCTATAAACCGAAAATGATAAGGAACCTTCTGGAAGACGTGTGATCAGTGTGTCCAGGAAGGGTAGGCAGTCATTGGCTTCTAGTTCCATTGTAAAGTGGATTTTAGGGTGCTGGCTATTTAGATGCACTAAAAATGTATTCAATGTGTCTGGGCCATGTGGCCAAATAGCAAACACATCATCAACATAGCGTAGTCAGAGACTAGGTTTGAGAGTGGCTGTGTTGATAGCTAATTTTTCCAGATATTCTATGTAGAAGTTGGCTAGGGGGGGGGGGGGGCGAACCCATAGCTGTCCGATCTAATTGTTTGTATATTTTCCCTTTCCATGTAAAATAACCTGCCTGTACTGTGAATTTAAATAGCTGAAATATATCTGGGGGAAATTGTGAATTTAGTAAGTTAAGTGTTTCAATCAGTGGTACATTAGTGAATAATGAAGTGATATCAAAACTCACCATTAGGTCTGAACTATTTGAGGTGTGGTTTTCTAAAATACTTTTTAGGGTTTGAGTTTTTTGATAATTTCTTTTGGCCAGGAAGTGACTTTGTTCAATAACTTGCACACCTTATTCTTTTGTGAGTTGGTGGGATCTCGTTTTATGATTTGATATGTAGACCGGTCTGGTCTTGGAGCAGTGCATGCATTTTGCTTTCATATTCTGTTGTATCCATTACTACAGTGGCGTTTCCTTTGTCTGATTTGGTTATTGTAATGTGGTTATTATTGCATCTGTGTTCATATCATACCGTGAAATCTATTACAACATGTCTGACGAACACATAAGCCTATTCACGCGTAACAACTCGTATGTTTCTTTAATTTTCACAAATCATAAAAATGATTATTGCCATAGCTTTAAAGGTTCAAAACTTGCTAATCTCTATCCGGAAATTGAAATGCAAACTGACAAAGAAGAAAGAATAACTCAAAATATCAGCTATATTCTATCAACATCTTACATTCTATAAGATGATAAATATAATATCGATCCACTCATTCATATCTTTTCTTAGACTACGAAAGACAATGACATTTATTTCTCAGCAATAAACTCGTGATAATTCTAAAATAAGTATAACTGCGTCTTGCTTACTCAAGTGGGAGAAATGGTTATTAGATGACTGTAATTTCTCTGATAAATAAAAAAATAAAACAGAAAGAAAAGAAAAATTGCATAGAACGTTCATCCCAAGTATCAGCTGCAAAGATATTGAAAACAAAGCTCTTAATAGTTTTCTACTGTAGAAAACCTAGAATTTGAAACAAATCAGCGAAGCCTCGAATTTTGTATTATGTTAAAGTAAAATTACTTGCAGTTAAAATAGTGTAAATAGTAATTGTGATTCATTCGAGAGCCGCTGTAGGTCTCTCTCTCTCTCTCTCTCTCTCTCTCTCTCTCTCTCTCTCTCTCTCTCTCTCTCTCTCTCTCCTCTGATATAACTAAAATTAAAGCTGCTTTTAAATTCTACATGATCGTAAACTGATCGGTGCGATTTTAGCATCTTTGATAGCAATCCCACTTGAAACAGATTCAAAACCTGTACAGTAGTACGATGAAGTATGATACTGTTACACCTGATATCTTAGGAATATAGTATTCTCAGCCATCATGGTGTAACATGAAGAATAAATATCATAAATTAAAACCCCTGCATAAAAAAATGAATCATTTAATGGAAAATTTCTTGCATCCAGTAAAATGTATAAAACGTAAGGGTTGTTGTTAAAGTAGCTGATAAAGGAAGGAATGTATTAGTATTGTAATATGACTTAAAATAAGGAATTCTAACTAAATAAGTAGCTAACAAAGGAAAGTATTGATTAATATTGTAATACGATTAAAAATGAGAGAGTTAAGTAAATAAGTAGAAATGGGTGAGTCATAAAATACGTTATGTGAGAGATTAAGTTATTAAGTAGAATTCATAGAAAAGGTTTGAAAGGGGATTAAGTCAGGTTAGCACAAGAAAAGCAAAGCTATCGCTTAGGGCCGATCCCCGGATTGAAACATTGAGAACAGGCTTGCCGATCAAATGACGTTTGGTGAGAAAACGCCACCCTAATTGGTCGATGATTAAAAAACAAGTAGAAGGAGGAGAAAGGAAGTAAGAAAAGGTGCCGTTAGGGAAGCAGCTATAAAAGGGTTGGTAACCCCCACGGAGAAAAGAAAAAACTTTTTTTGGATAGTCGCTTTTGGCCTTGGAGTTTTTGGTTTTGGTTCTGGTGGAGTTCACGGGGTTTTCCTGAGTGGCGACAGGGGTGATATCTCCTCGTCACAACACGGAAACGAACGTGAGCGGGATTTCGAATCCCGTTTTTCCGAGTAGGAAGCAAAGAAAAAATTGCCATAGAGTCCTAGAAAAGGAGGGATCTTCTTCGTTTCGACGTCAGTGATAATTACACAAAGCAGAAAGCTGTAAAGAGATCGATGTCCTCGTTGCTAATAGTAGAGCAAATATGTGTGTGTTAAAGTATTCCAGAGTTACGAGAAGTTATACCAGAGGTTCGTTTGGAAAAGAATAAAGGCCCATACGAAGAGCTCAAGAAAGGTACTGTAAATCATAACCTATGTTAGCTAGAAATTTGTCTGTGAAAAGTATCGTGATTCCAATACAGAACTGTTGAAGTTATACTAGGACTTTAGTATATGATAGAATGTGTTATGTGTAGATTGACTAGTGTTAAAGATTTGTGAATGATTAAGAGTCCTAAGGTATTTTTGCATGTCTATTATATTGCACAAGATATTTAAATGGCATAATTGTGTGTTAATGCAAATAACGGTATAACGGAATAGTGTGAATTAAGTAATTACGTATCCTAAGAATTGAATGCCTAATGTAATGTACAAAATAATTGAAATGTCACAAGTATGTGTTAGCAGTGAATGATTTGTTAATCTACTTCAGTATGAATAATCAGATAGTGTGAATTGATGTAATTTGTTCACATCAGGTGAATTTATGAATTAATGTGTATGGCGGCATAATCACAAATAGCCATATTGCTTGTAATGATTTAATGTTAGTCTATAAGTATTTTAGTTTAGTATTTGAATTGTACCATGTTTAGAAACTTAATAAACCTTTTGTTCAATGATAAAAGAGTTGTCTGATGTTGCGAATCCAATGCACCGCTTAAAATCATCGTACCTAATCACGCGGGAAATTTAATGTTGAGGAAAGAGATTAAGAGTCACGACTGCAATAATATTTAAATACTAAGAGATATATTCGAGAGTGACTTTCTCCCTATTTATGACAACATAAATGGTGCAGTTGATAACCACTTGAAAATATTGTACTTAGTCACGCGGAAAATTTAAGTTGAGAATCGAGTTAAGTGTCACGACTGCAATAGTTACACTTTCAGATATATTTGAGTTCTTTCTCCTTGTTTATGTATGTAATATCCTAAACTAAATATCCCAAAAGGCGCAGTATAAATACAAATATTAGGGGTACTGCGGGGAGCAATAACTTAGATATTGGTATAAGTTTTGGTAAAATCTCGGGCATAGAAGTTAGAAGAATATAGATAAAAGGAATTTGTAAGATTAGAGTAGAAATCGTAAATTGGGACACAACAATACTACTGTATTATTAGTTAGTCCAACAAATAGATCACTTCTCAGTCAAACCCGATAGCGTAGTGTAACTACATCTTAGTTGATAGCTACATTCTGTCATCAAAATTCTTGGTAATTTTTATATAAATTCAATTCATATAAAAGTAATTCTCGTGTTTCTACTTAACACATTTTAACAACTCAGGCAAAGAAAGAAATTTATAAAAAAATTATTTATTTTTAAGTTACTAAGTAAATCTTTTTTTATTTTCCAGTTTTGTACCGATATTCAGAATTATAACTCTAGAGCTACGAGTAAAACAAAAAATTTCTCAGATCAAGAAATTTAGGCTTCATTAAAATTACAGCTTGATACGATGAAACAGCACCCATGATACTAACGATGCACATTTTTTGTTTGTTTGTTTGTTTATTTATATAACGAAGAACATGAATGAAGAATGAGCCACAATGCACTCGATTTGCCATCCAATATAAGGAGAAGAGAGAAATTGAGAGAGAGAGAGAGAGAGAGAGAGAGAGAGAGTTGACTATAAAATAATGCTAATAAAAATCACTTGTGTTATTTGTGACACTATGCCAAGAAATAACTCAACTATGACCTCAACGTATAGAATTCCTAAGAGAAATTCTACAAGTGTAGATATCTACAACTGCCCAGTTCTTTGTTAGAAAAATTTATATTTTCTTAGAAGTAATTACATCTTATTATGGAAGAATTTATATTTTATTGCAATCATAATCCGTAATAATAACAGGCCCTTAAGGCTCACGACCTTCGCAGTTTGGCTTTAAAAGTATTAAATTTAGAATAAAATGATTAGTTTATGCCTAAATATTTATTATATTATGAAACCTGTGAAGAATTCATGACTAAACAAACACACGTAATAACCACAGTAATAAGTTTTAATACGTAAATATTTCATCCTAAGTATCTTAGGACATCGTCAGTACAGTTAATTCAAACACTACTTAAGAATAATATACAGTTAGGGCGCATGATTACAATAGAATCCCAATATGCGTGCAGTAGCGTGTCTTAGAATTAAATTAAAATATATCTGGAGAAAAAAAGATTACATTAAAATAAGATAGCATATATAAAAATTATTTTACACATTGTTTTCCTCCCTCCAATATACTGCACGGATATTGGGATTCCATTGTAATCATGCCCCCTAACTGCATGTTATTCCTAGTATTGTTTGAATTAACTGTACTGACGATGTCCTAAGATACTTAGGATGAAATATTTACTTATTAAAACTTATTAAGTGTGTTTGTTTAGTTATGCCTAAATATGTATATTGTGTGATGTGTGCTTTCCTGATCTGTGTGCCTGGTTGGGGAATGAAAAACCGAGTTTCCAGGAGGAAAAACTCTCCCACCGCGGAATAAGTCCTGTTAACTCATCTGTAATTGAAAACTGTTGATAATTTTGAGTTCCTTTGTAGTCTTGTGGAAATGATATTTGCATCCATAGCGTTAGCCGCAAGAAGAAAGAACGTTTCAAGTTCGATTCTACTAGGACAATTTTATCTAAGCCTTTGTTCAAGCTGTTTCCGAGTTAATTGGTCTTTGGCATGGACAACTAAGTTTACTTTATTTATTTATATTTTTTTTTCTTCTTCTGGAAACTCAATTTTTAACCCTGTCACTCAAGAATCAACGTAGAACTCAGTATTTTACACAATAATGTACAGCATTAGCGTTATTGAACACGAGATGGCAGCAGTTATCTGCCAGATTATCCTTCCTGGATTCTTTTGGATCAATGACATATCTTAAGCCGGCTATCAGTGACAGTTAAGCGGTAGTAATTGATTGGCCATCGATCTTTAAAAAAATGTTAGTCACGACTATAACGACCTCCTAATCTAGGACTAAAAGTCATTAGAGAATTTTTTTAATATAAAAGTCCTTCTGGGTTCCAGAGAAGATTCGAACCTTAAAATAAAAAACTCCTTTTATATTTCTATGTGATTCCTTAAAATTGCTGAAAAAACAAAAATTACGGATACACAATTTTTTTTATTACTTTACAAATTATGCAAATTAAATCCATTAGATTATGTCTGAAAATTGCTCGAAGCATTCCTTCACCTGATTTCTTTATTACGAATTACAGATTGAGAATCCAGCATTGTGTATAATACAAAATAGTTGCATTCGTTTGACGACTAAGATAGGTATGACGTAATAATACATCAATGTATCCATAACAACAGTAAGTTCTTTCTGGCTATGTGTTATGTCTATGGAAGTGTTTTCTTTCTCATCTAAGAGACTTAGCGATTTAATGTCTTTATGATACTAAGTCACTTTCATATTATTTCCTCGTGCACCTGACGTTTTCAAAAAAAAAAAAAAGATAAAGGATGACATTTTCACAACAGCCTTGAGGATATAATTGAGTATCAGTGCACTGGAGATCTAGCTTTATACAAATTAGGATTTGTTTAGCGAGCATTTTTATTAAGTACAAGAGAGTATTGGATTATTGCATATTTTACACAGCGCCCTCTATCGTATTGTGTATCGTACTGATACATAAAGACGCTACATGAGTAGCCAACAATGAAAAGGGAAAAATCGCGAAATGTATGTTAAATAATGATTGCTAATAATAATCAAAATTATATGTTGAAAATCTAATAAGTTAATAACAATGAAATTATAGATGAATTGTCAACTGTAAAAATTGGAGTTACATACTAATTAGATGTCGAGATATTTATAATCATGCCTGTTGTGATTCTATTCTTTTAATTTCCTATGTTGTAATAATACCGGAGTAACATTAAAATTGGCTGTTTTAATTGTAGATGTTGCTGGGGATACTTCCCAACGTTAATGCTATCGAACAACGTGCCTGATTATAACAAACTGTTTAATTAGTGGAATCGGCTGTGGCTGGAAAGATGTGACGAATGCGCCAAACACTGAACTGCACATTCTGCTGTTACCCCCTCGGAGCTTGCGGTCATGGAAACGCACAGTAGCGGAACGAGAACGGAGTGTTCACTGGAGTAGATGGAGCTTCAAAATCGACATTTGAGAGCGTCTCTTGTGTTGGTAGAGGGGTGGGTGGGTGGGGAAATGCGTTCCCACTCTGTCCTGTAGATTAGAATGTGTGGGCTTGTTACCTTCCTTATCATGTGACCTGTGGTGCTGAGGGGGCGGAGTTTCTCATGAGTAAGGATCGATGTCGACGCTGTTATGTTTGATAAGGTGGATGGATTTCCCTCCTCACTTTCCTATTGGCAGTAAAAATGCTCCCATAAAATGGCGTGGGTTTCACAAAGACTGTTTCGTGTATACAATTTGGACTTTTGCTTTGTTCTTCTGCATTGTTCTGTCTTCTGAAAGAAAAAATTAACTTTTTTTTGTCGAGAACTGCAATTCTTTTGTGTATTCTATGGTCGATACATTTTTTTCTTTATGAATTGACTCCACAAGATCACTAGCGGTTCAAATACTGCTGTGTAAAGCTCTGAATTTTCTACAGCAATACACGAACATAATCCTTATTAAACTAACAGATGCTTATCAGACGATGTAATTTTCCCGTTAAAGGATTTTGCCAGATAAATTAGAGTCCTTGTGTGAATTAATTACATCCTGTTGGACAATCGCACCTTGTATAATACTTGTGTACACCGACTAACTATTCATTTAACACTACTCTTACAAGGATTAGACCTGTATGAGCAAAATGACTTCGGCAAGTGTCTAACATCCATTCTTGTATTCCCAAACTTATCCATTCTATTCATATAATAAAAAGAGCATACATGGCACGGAGTCTTTAAGAACATAAACCAATAATTTCGAAACAGGCATAAAAATGCATTACATTCTTATATTTTTAAACCGTTACTGTTAGCAATTAAAATATAGTAAAATCTCACGTTTCATGCTCGCCACAGGAACTGCCTGTAATAGATGCCAATTAAACATCGGTTATATATTTAAAAAAGATTCAAACAAAAAAGAAATCCTCTAAATCCTATTTATTCCCCCAAAGGAAGTAGCCAAAGCTCCTTCAATCCTAAGTAACTTTTAGAAGATTGTGAGGAAGCCAGTCTCCACTGATAGCCATTGCTGAGGTCAGGTCAAAGCTATAGATGTTTTCAGAGACATAAAGGGAAAGTGAATGATAGACACTACCACCATCTTTCCCTTGGTGCTACACTGATAGGTATAGATATAGGTATGGTCTGAAATATCGGGAATTCTACGGTCGATTTTCTTTTAGTTGCGGAATTAAAATTCTGGAAGAAAATACCGTCAAAAAAATACTCTATTTGAATCTTTCAACGATTCACTAACTCGGGAACTGTCTGGGAAAAAGAATCGAATCTTATAGATCGAATTAGAATCGAACTTACAGGTGTCTTTCTTCTGGCTGTCTAGCGCTATGGGAACAAACACCATTTCAGACAAGAATGTCGAAATATCTTTTTTTTTTTTGTATGCCCGTATAAATATATAAATATAAAAACGTATAAATATATTTATTAGTTATATCTAATATAGTTGAAAATTCATTACTTAAGCGTTTGGTATTAAACAAGGGGATGCACTGTCAAACATTTAACAGCGCTTTGCACATTCACTTCCCTAGTTGTTTTATTTAAGGCAACAGCCAGTGAAATCTTTTTCTTTTCTTTTCTTTTTCGTTGGTGTTAAATAATATTATGAAATTAGGTACAAAAACAGTATATGGTATTAGTGACAACACAATGTTAAAAAATAATACAAAATTGGCGTAAATTAATACAAGATTAGATTATGTTATATGATGCAAATAACAAAATGAAAAATTTTGAAAGGTAAATATTGAAATTTTATTGAAATATTGTTTCCTTTGATCCAAACGAGTTCGAAATTCCTGGTGCGTTTTCTGACGGAATTTTAATCCCTCTTTGTCTTCCCCCCCCTCCACCCCGATTCAACTATCAGACGATGTCTCAGAGCTGCATCTTCTGGATGTCTGGGTTTTAGATGCGGCCGTCATAGCTGGCTAATATCGCACTATACTTCATGAAGGTGCCTCCACACTCACTCAGGAGAAGGGAAGTCGACATTTGTTCTTCGGTTGCAGAAACCTGGGTTCGAATGCCTACAAGGACGAGAAAAACCTTTATAAGGTTTATAAACTGAAAATCTGGCCAAAAGACCACACGCTAGATAACACACTTGCTACACACTCTTAGTTGCTTCGACAGTAATTCAAACCCAACTAACCCTTTTTAAACTTATACTTCAGGGAGTATTTGATAACTGATGGATACCATCTGAAACTTTATGATGGATGCTATTTAAATGATGGATGTCATTTGAAACTAAACGTATTCATTACTTTTACTCCATGCATTTAAAAACATTGGTAAATACTCGGCAAATAATTCATTAAAATTGTTGTTACAAAAACAAATTATATTTTTTATGCCTAATCCAAAGCATAATACAACTTGTTCTACGTATTCCTTTTGTCTTTGTATTGGAAATAAATATGAAGCAAAGTACAACCGTACAATAATAAAGCCATGTAGGTAGGCGTCTAAATACTTTTCAACATCAAAACATTGGAATGTTTTACCTTTACTAGAAATAGCATCTATATTACGTCTCTAATTCACAACACTATCTTTCTTCCAAAAGAAAAAAGAAATGGTCCGTGTCTTTCTACCACTTTCTATAAATAAGAAATAACACATCAACCACCAGCAACAGCAGCTCCGCCTGTCAACAACTCGCTAAATTAATTACATAAGAGCGTTACATGCAGACGCAAAAATTAACACATTCTAAAAGTGTTGCCTTATTGATAAATGTCACCACAGACACCTCATGTTTTCGAAGGCACTGCTTATACAGACAATCTCAACCGGAGAGGGGGGGAGGGATGAAAAGTTGGAGGAGCCAGCGGGATAGAACAAGCACCGTTCTATCCTATTAGGTCTCCCAAAGATAATATCAGGATTATTCGTAATAAATTAATTCCCTTACTACGAGTACACTTCGACAGGTGTCGCTGTCGTCGTTCTCATAGCTAATCCGAACCCGTTCCTCCCCCCCCCATCTTCAGGCAGCTGTTTTTCATTCACTCCTTCCTTTCCACAGACACTGTAATACAGAGCGTGATATACGAAAAAAAAAAAAAAAAAAAATCGGCTCTGAGTAAGCTTTGCAAGTTAAGCTGTGTCCAACGCTAGTATAAAGCCTTACAACACGCCGTTTTCATTCTTCCGTCAACCCTAGCGGTGACCGTCTGCTTATGACACAACGAAGATTAATGGTCTTGGCGTTCCTCCTGACTCACGTAATTAACAGGAAATTCAGAAAATTAGCCGGCCTGGCAGCCATGGCGATGGAAGGTAAAGCGACGTGCAGTAACACGCTAGAAAGGCTATTGTTTGCACCAACAGTATCGTTTGTAATGTTCTTCACACACACACACACACACACACACACACACACACTTGCTTTGTCCGTACAAACGAAGCTACTGAAGATCGTCGAACTCTCTAGCGTGGCACAAATGCTGTTCACAACAGACTGCTTCTTTGTCCAGTGGTATATTGAGAATAAAGCTTGGCGAATACGGAATCGTAAAGTTGAGACAATAGGAATCGTGTCATTTTAAGATCCACGTGGTTCTTAGCCTATTGTGGTGGTTGTTTGGAATTCTGCCAAGGATAAGAAGCCCCCGTACGATGTCTGTTAAGTGGGTATATTCTTCTGGACTGTTTAAAGATTGAAGAAGCCAATTTTTCGAAAGGAAAAAAAATTCCACAACTGTATGAGACTAGTTAACTTACCTTCCCATATCCTTATAAATGTGTTCTTCGTATTCTAGACGGGAGTCGGACCCAGGTCTTTCCTACCGAATTACATCGTCAATATCGACTGATTTAGAGATGCTCCAAACTCCAATCGGACAATTGGGAACAAATTTCCCAATTGTCCATAGTTGCATCGATCCTGCTTTTTATTCGCTGAAATAATATTTTTATAGGGTTGCTTCATTTTATTTTTCACTATATTGCACTTCTTTCGTTTCAAAAAATTACACGATTAATAATATGGGTCCCAATACTGAACTCTGAGTGATCAGACTTGTAATCTTCTGCTTCCTTGTTTTTTTAAACAATATTGTTTTATATTATTTACGTACATTAAAATATTCCATACTTTCATTTAATATACTGTATATTTTAATGTTTGTTTTATATTGTTACTTGGACATATTGTTGGTTTTTTTCGTCCATCAAACTCAAGGAAATGGTTACTACTTTCATAAATAATGTGCTGCCATCTATTGACATAGATGGCTGTTAACTGCCACGTTTGATCAAATTCCAAGCTGAAGGCTGTTTGTAGCGTTTATTAGTAATACTAAAATGTCAAATGAGACTGCAAATTAGCAGTAGGAGGGAGAGAAATAGACGTGAAATAGGATAAACAATACGAATTGACCTGAGGATTTCTGGAAGAGCGATTTATGTTATTCACAGTGCTACAATAAAATGCCAACTCAAAAAGTTACCGAGGTCACCATACGCATATTTCCTTTCGTGTATTACGCTGTCTAAAATTTCATTACAACTTCCCATTGTAAATTAGATTTCAAGTTTTGTCAACAGTCTAGGAATGAGATTTTAAAATAAATAAATATATAAGTATGATTTGTTATCCGTGAACGACGCATACACAAAAGTTGGGATGGAACAACTAAGTGACTTTTCTTATAACAATTACTATAACAGAACCATGTGCATGCACACGATTACACAGCTTGAAAACAGCGCCACTCATTGCAACACAACATCGTATTCTACTTGTGCTTTAAACATACTTAACAAGCAGTGGTGGCTCGTGGCTTGAAATCGTGGGGCGCTGCGACTTTCGAAATATACATACACACTGTAAGTACAATGTATTCGTGTTTGGATAAAATATCAAAATTATGGTAAAACAAAAAAATTAAACATGAAAAAATATTGTTTATTATCGATAAAATTATACAGTTTGGTATAATTCAAAAATTACTTAAAAATAAAATCCATTATCATAACCCCAATAATGTTCTAAAATAAAAACTATAACAAATGTTACGTCTTTAATTGTAATGTCCAAATATTTAAAGAGACGGAGTAAACACGATAAGCACTACGAACACTACTAATGGGGCAAACTGCATATAAACAACAGTGGAACTGCGTGACGGACAGTGCCGCATTACGCTAATAGCTCGCATCTCACTATAACGTGTATATGCTTGTGTACGTAGCAATATGACACTGTGGTAAACACAGTGCTTCTAGCGTCCTTCGCTCTCCTAAGTGCTACAAGATGGATTTTTATTATTTTGTATACAAAATAAGAGAATTGTATAGGATTGTCGATAATAAAATTAAATATTACAAGCGGATATAAATAAATGAATAAATATATTTATATATCGAGAAAAATTGGGGGTGCTGCAGTTCCGCAGTGCCTATGCACGAGCCGCCCCTGTAACAATTAAAGAAATGATTGCAGAAAGTCAAAAAAATAAACAAATAAATAAGAATATTCATTTGCTGTCAACAATTAAAACCAAGAAACTTTTATTTATTTATTTGTTTTATTTTTATTTATTTATTTATTTTTGCTTACATACTGTACTGTAGACAGTATTATTTTATCAGCCTGATTTTGCCGCTATAATGGAACGGTTGAAACAAAAACATCGATTTCGATTTGTCGATTTCTTCGATTTCTTCTCGTAACCTAATCGAGTCCTGAAAACCGTCGTTAAGCGAGCCGTCGTAAATCGGAGTCTAATTTCCCATAAGCTCGTTGTCACGAACTGAGGTTTCGTTCTTAGAAATGAGCCACCGAACTAAAATATGGCATTTAAATAATTGAAGCATTTATTTCATTGAAATTGAAACTAAATAAATGTTTCAATTATTTAAATACCTCAGGGCCGTCGCCAGATTAGTTGACGCCCTGAGGCAAAAATTGAATATCGCGCCCTGATGGATTATAAGACAAAAATAGAAGAAAATCTCCAATTGTTATTTTGTTTTTATTACAAGAGAAACATTAACGTCGCTACGCTAACAATTCCTGTTAGCGTAACAACGGCGCCTCTCGCAATATGGCTGAAAGAGCACCCTTTATTAAGCCGCGCGTTAAGGCAAGCTGTCTCTATGCTACACCCTGTCGACGGTACTGATGTTACCCATGACGAAGTTGCGGTATTCAAGTAACTCTCTGTCGTACTGTAGCACTTTGTGTGTGTGTGTGTGTGTGTGCGCTCGCGCTCTTAAGCATGTTTCCACTAAAGCATTACTCTTAGCAAGTGTAAGAGTGGATTCCGCAGTATGCAAGTACTCATTTTGATCTTCAGTTCTGTTGAACTGAAGATCAAAATGAAGATCAAAATAGCAGAAAGAAACAGAAATAGAAGGTTTGAAATTTTCATTCCGCCATTTTGAAAACTTGGAATGCATGGTCGTCGAAACTCGTTAATTTTAATACCCCTATACCGGTACAGATTTAAAATAGTTTGAAGGGGAGGAAGGGGGTTGGAGAAATCATAAGCTCTTCTTCAGATGTACAATGACTACTGAAAATTTTAATTAATTAATTAATTTAAATTAATTCATTAGTCCAATGTACAATGCAAAGTGCTTTTAGATAGAAATAATCCAGCAGTTTCTCTCTTTACACTCAACACGATTCGATGCCGTTAATAATTTAATTATTATAAAGGATAATTCAGCTCATTCATGAAAGAATTAAACCAGGAATCAGTAACAGAAAACGTTCAAAGAATGAAAACAGAAAGATTACCAAAACAAGCCTTAAAGTACAAGCCATTACGAAATTGAAAATCAGGACGTCCTCTTAAACGATTCAACGATGACTTCTAAGGCCGGAACAGCCTACTCTACTATGCATGATGATGATGATAAAATGATTATAAAGTCCTCTGCAGCTTTAATAACTTTGGACATACGAGTGCACAATAATCATATACTTTAAAGGGCACCCAATGTAAAAGCACACAATCTTAATTCTTAAAACTATTTAAATATTAAAACTTAATTCTTAAAAAGGCACACAATCTTAATTCTTAAAACTATTACTGTTCTTAATGTTTTATTAATTACTTAATTTTGATTATTTTAATTTATTTTCAGATTCTTTTATCTTACTGAAGTGGCGACAGTGGAAGATAAAGTTAACTGTGTGTTACGGGATCGCAGAAGCGAAATCCATAACAACTGCGAAAAGAAAATTCACTGCTTATTACGGAAAATATGCATCTCACAGAAATCCAGTTAACAGTTGAATGAAAAAGATTAGTGAAGCTGGATTACTGAATAAAATTGCATTATCCGAATGGCCATCAGTCAGCGAGGAGGTGATGGCCGTAGTCCAGGAAGCATGCGAAAAGAATCCAGGAAAATCGTTGCGGCATCTGTTGAACTAAACATTCCTCAATCAACGATGTGCAAAATTCCGGAAGTGCTACTGGATGGACGGTCCTATAAGATTCTGGCAATTCAAATATTATTAGAAGAAGACCAGCATGTGAGACTAATGTTCGATCAACAGATGATATCAGTTTCCATGCAAGTTTCCATCAGAAAACGTCGATAGGACGTTTTCTGATGAGGCAACTTTCCACATTAGTGATGAAGTCAATTGCCAAACGGCTGGCAACATCAGAAAGACAAAACCAAAGAAGTTATGTATCGCTGTTTCTTCTTTTATGAACAAGTGGCAATCAAAAGGTAGCCATTGACTTGAAGAGTTTCGGAATTTCCTCATCCCTGAATTAAGACTCTTTCAATGTTTTAGATTTAAATAAAATGTAAATAAAATTCATTACATCACATTTCAATGACATCATATGTATAACCCAAGAGCATGAGCTCATCCGGGTACCACAATGTATAAAAATCAGTCCAATCAATGTACAGATCATAATAGCGCAGTGCACGGAAATATTGACAATCAAGAATAATATATATATATATATATATATATATATATATATTTTTTAATTGAATGTTTTGCATTGGCTAATTTCTCGTTTGGTACATTTATTCTAAACAAAATTTTCATTTAAACTTTCAGCGATAAATTAAAGATAGTCACCGAAGATAAATAACCGAATGTGAAAAAAAATGCAACTCACCGTTTAAATTTTACTTTTTGGTATTCTGATTTTGTTGTGTAATTTGCATCAATCAACAATAAAACGACTTTTTATATACGAAAAAAAGACTTATCTAATTACTTATTAAACACCTTACATTTAAGTGATTTTCGTTCAGGATGACCTTCCTGATACCACCGATAATAAAATCGTAATTCTGTTGTTTGCGCAGTCTTATTGCATGCATAAGAAACGTGTTTTTCCCTCTTTAAAAATAAAAATATGCCACTCCTGAAGAGAGAGGGGGTGGGGGAAAAAACTATGGCTTGTGGCCAACAAGAACAGAATCGAAGTGAATGGGCCTTGAGAATTTTTCTGTGATAGAAGCCCTGGACTGAAATCGAACACAAGTAAACCAGTGTAAGACCCCCCCCCCCGTTTCATGGGCGTGTCCTTGGAAAACTTCCTTCTTGCATTTCAAGTACAAAAAATTCGAAAAGGTTTACTGCTACGTTCTTTTAAAAACCAGGGATTTTTTTCCTCATAGCATTTGTCATAATAACAGTTAAATCGTGAGGGGATAAAAAAATATAATGATGCTAAGCAGGGGCGGCACGTGCATAAGCACTGCGAAACTGCGGCATCCTCAATTTTGCTCGATATATAAATATATTTATTAAGTTATTTATATTTGCTTGTAATATTTAATTTTATCAACAATCCTATACAATTCTCTTATTTTGTATAAAAAATAATAAAAATTCATCTTATAGCAGTTAGGAGGACACTAGCAGTACTGTGTTTACCACAGTGTCATATTGCTACGCGCGCAAGCATATGCACGTCATAGTGAGATGCGAGCTATTAGCGTAATGCGGCACTGTCCGTCACGCAGTTCCACTGTTGTTTATGTGCAGTTTGCGTCAGTAATAGAGTGTTCGTAGTGCTTATCATGTTTATTCCGTCTCTTTAAATATTTGGACATTACAATTAAAGACATAACATTTGTTATAGTTTTTATTTTAGAACATTATTGGGGTTATGATAATGGATTTTATTTTTAAGTAATTTTGAATTATACTAAACTGTATAATTGTATCGATAATAAACAATATTTTTTCATGTTTAATTTTTTTTTTTTTTACCATAATTTTGATATTTTATCCAAACACGTATTCATTGTACTTACAGTGTGTATGCATATTTCGAAAGTTGCAGCACCCCCACGATTTCGAGCCACGAGCCACCACTGATGCTGAGATTATTTACATAGAATACCACAGTTGTGGGCGGTAGGTGGCGTTGATTGAGACCATTCATAGTAGAGGTTCGGTGTAGTGGGTGCGACAGTTGTATCAGTTGAGACAGTTGTAGGTGTCCTCCCGAGATGAGTCTTCGGACTCCTTGGAGGTGTCAGGAATAATAATAATAATAATAATATGACTTTTTCTCAGTCGTAGCGTCCTCGTCATGGGATAGTTTTTTGTTCTGTTTTTTAATGTGCATCCCACTTTATAACAAATATAAAACAATGCTGGTGCCGAAGAAGAAAAAGTCTTTTATCTCGATGTTTCGTTTTAACTCGACTAGTAATAGAAATGTGTGTGCAGTACGTTGAAAAATAAACGAAAAAAAAAAAAAAAAGAAGTTTTTGTTTGATATTGAAAACGCATATTAATTCGATTGAGAATAGGCATTTTAAAAACATTCCTTTTCATTTTAAAAATAACGTAAAATTTTATTTAAGGTTCTAAAGGTTCTCTTGGCTCATCTCCTGTCAAAATGCATAACATTAATAGAAAGATTAATATCAGGAGGTATTCGATTGCCAATGTAGTTTTCCAAACATACATCTAGCATGTCGCGTGCGGTTCCGAAAGTGACTCTTGTGGTGTAGTATGAAATCTTGGAACACAATCGCTTTACATTTTAAAATGTTTAGCGCGATCATTTTGATTTAGCGTTAATACGTTTGAACAATTTAAAGGGTTATTTATTTTTTTGTTATTTTTTATTTTCTATAATTTTTATTCTTTTTAGTTTTATTCATCCAATTTTTACAACTTTTATTTTTATCTATTTAAATTTATAAGTTTTATTTTATATCATTTTTATGCTTTTTATTTTTATTTATAAATTCATAGATTTGTTTTAAATATATGTTATGATGATGATGATGATGATGATGATAATGAATTTCACTAAATATTTTGCTGAAATAACCTATTGTTATTAAGGCAGTAAGTCAGGGAAAAATTAAAAAAAAAAAAATGCGTACTGAAAAAGGATGTTCGTGGGGACCGAAAGATACCTGCGGCTCTGGAGATTACTATGATCATAAAAAAAGAAACAAAAAACATATAAGATATATAATATAAGAACATAAGAATGAATGCAAATATACCCTAGTTTTGTATGACTACGCTTTGGGACTGAAGTTAATAAATTTTCAAATAACAATGATAGCCTGACTACTTTAGATCCGTTTTGGTTATGCTATGATAGAAACAAATATTAACAATAGATGGCGACACCATTCAATGCCTTAAATCAATTACAGTATATACTTTGCAGTTAGAGTCGATTCAAATAATGACTTGAGCAGTTTATTCATCCTAACAAAAATATCACTAGTTGTTTGTAAACAGAATATCTGAGGCACATCTGCAGCAGTTGCATTATAATATTTGTTCTTTTATTTCCTGTTTTCATGACTCGCAATAATTGATGTTTTCCGTTACAGGAAGCGAAAATATCGGTTGTGACAAAAGACATTAGAAATTTTATCGCTTTTTCCTCGCCATTAGTTGAGCTACTTTACCGCGAACAATTTGGAGATTGTGAAATGTCAACGCGGACGCAGACGAAGCCCGTTTTTCGTCTCTATTAATTAAATTATTTATTCATTGGTCCCGATTAAACGCTATTTACTTGTATTTTAGAGTTTCGACCTTTATTGAGGTCTCGTTAGTGGAAATCAGCCTCTGAGTAGTGGCCCTTCCCTTAATGCATAGCATTATACATGTCCGCAAGGGGATGTGCTTTGCATTATGGGAGATACTGAGACAAGTAGTGATGACAGCTTGGTCCACCTTTACCACGAGTTGCCTCAGTCCTGAAGATCCTTTCAGGCGCAAACTTTGTTTGCTCACACTTGGATAAAAGATTAAACTAAATTTATTATAGTCTAACCAAGTGGGAAAAAACTTCCAAAATATTTTTATCTTTGTGTAACAAGTTTAGATCGAATGTGTTATACAAATGGAAATAAATGTGTATGTGTGTCTAGGGGTATAAAGGTAAGAAAGAAATATTATAAAATGGAGAAAAAAAAACAGTGAAGAAATGAATATGGTTGCACAAAAATAAAATAAAATAAAAATAAAGTAGACTAGACTGGATACATGATCGAGAGAGAGAGAGAGAGAGGAAGACAGAGAGAGAAATTTTGAAAACCAAATTTTTAATTCCATATATTCCGGATGGAAAAAGAAAAGAATCAAACACATTTGGTTTTCCATAGCTGAGTCGCAGCAATACAGAATACCCTTTGTATGAAAACCCGTCTAAAGATTTTTTGAACTGAAAGTGAATATTCAAGGTTTGCTTTCCTCACAGTTGGGTTTCAGTCCCACAGAGCAGACAAACCTTAAGGAAATATAGCCTTTGTCAATCCCCCTAGATCAGGTTTTCTGATATTTTAGTCTACTCATATTCTATCTAGAAACACCAACCCAGATTTAGTTCCCCCTTCTCCTTAATTCAGTCTTTCAGGTTATTATTATTTAGCGTATGATGATACAACGGCCGTCAGGCCCCCTTTTAACAGGGAAGTACGGCACCATCTCAATTCCCCTTAATTTTATCCAGGCTCGGGACCGGCATAGCTGACGAATCAGGCCTATGGCTGGGTCTTAAGTATTCCTGACTGTAATCGGTGTGTGTTCACGAGACTGGTTTGCCTGTTCTGGGGGTCGAAAAACCAGAGTTTCCTGGTGAAAAAAACCCTTACTTTCGTATGAGACCGGCAAACTCACCTTTCGTCGAAGGAGATCAGATAAAGGTTCCTCACGTTATGGACGAGAATCGAACCTAGGTCTTTCCTTTCCGACCAAAGGGCTTCGTCTATACCGACTGATTTTTTATAAATTAAAATTTACCTGTATTTCTTTCAATTTTGATGTTAACTTACAATTTAAATATACGCTTAAATATGTATAACATTTATCCCATATAATCAGTGAGAGGCTTTTCTCTGGATGCTTAGTTGTATGCCTTTTCCAGATCTACAAAAACTTAAGTACAGATCCTTTGTTATATTCCCACGATTTATGAACTATTTGTCATAAAGTGGTTATGAACATCTGTCCCTATAAAAAAAAAGGGGGGAGGGAGGGAAGAATTACTAGTCCTTGCAGGAAAATTCCTATATTGATCAAAATTATCATTGCTCACGTTATCACTTCGGCAATTTCCATGGAAGCATTCTTTCATTAGCAATAAAAAATAATATTACTATTGCTATCCAACATTATTTCTTCAAACAGATACTAATTTCTTTTTCTTTTTTGATCCAAATGATTTAGTAAAAACTTTGGCAATGAATGCTAGATCAAAAAGTCTGGCTTAAGCAAAAATATCCTGGTTTAGTTAGCCATATACTTATTTATCAGTGAGCAAGTTCACCATAACAGCATTTGTTACAGCTAGACGACTACAGCAAATAGTTCCAGAAGCAATTTTTAATCTTATAGGAATCAGCAGTATTTTCAGAAGAAAAGAAATTCTTTCTTCTTGAAAGCCCAAGGAAGGACTTTCTTGGCCTTTCAAAAGACAATGGAATAGCAAAAAAGGTCTTACCACTAGAGTCTAAGATGCAGGAGGTAAGACTTGCTAAAAACAGATATTTTGTGATAGGAGTTGTTCATCTTGGTAACAAGATAGACAATGCCTATGACAGAATAATAGTTTTTTATCATAGATATATCTTAGACATTGATATATCACTGATATTTGAAATATATAAAAATAAATTAAGTGGACAGTAAATACAGATAATGTTGCCTTCATCTAAACTCGAATCTATAATTCTACTACTTTCTTGTGAACTTGTTAAAACATTTGAAAATGGTTCAAGTAAAATTGATAAACTAATCTTTCTTCATGTATCTCTTCTGCTCTTTGGAGGCAACTTTCTCGCCATTTTCTTAAAACTACAATCTACAAATATTCATACGCTCGTGTTAATGAACTTTTCCTTGAACCTATCTAGCATAAACATTTTATAAATATATAGCAACTGTATGGGAATATAACTAAAAAATGAATAATTATCACAAATCACGGCTTAAGTTAATTACACAATTATTCAAAAATTTCACATACTAAAAGTGTAAAAATAGACAATCTGATTATGACAAAGTCTCAGGTAAGCCTACACAGTTTCATATACAGAATTTTTAACAAATTTCATGAAAAATCAAGAATAGTTAACTTTAAAAAATGTATCTTTCCAGTCTTCTCAAAAATTATTAATGTATATATTTGAGTGCATTTTTAATTTAGAATGCATCTTTTCCAAATATTTATCTCCAATACCCGTATGTAACCAAGTACTGTGTACTGAGCATGTATATAAAAACACATTTTATAAACAGTAAAATGTGACACTTTAGATGACAATATATAAAATAAGAAGCATATAGATAAAATGGCATTACTGCATTAAATTATGAAGGAATTCCTTAGTATGCAAAAAAATAAAAATAATAATAATAATAAAATAATAGCAAAAATGTTAGATTCATAAAATTTATAAAACTGCTTTAACATACAAAGCTATATTTAAACAACTTACAAAAAAGCTCTTCTTTAATTTATAATTTCTAAAGCTCTTGAATTGTTGATGATGTTTTGAATTCAAAACACCAGCCAGTCCAAAATCTTCATCTGGAGAGCGAGTGACTGTACAAATGATTTAGCATAAAAATATTCTCTGCGGTAATGTTTTCACATAAATCAAAGAAAATTAAATTCACTTTCTGTTTATGTTGTTAGAACAATTAAATAATTGGCACTAGTCTTGCACTATCAGTTTCTCAGGATCTTCAAGCAAATGACTGTATACATACATTTGTGTACATGAAATAACATCTAATACAATATACATTAACTTAGTGAGGCATTTTCAATGAGATAATTATCACTCAGATGACATTTGAAATATGATAGTTCAAACAGCCTAAATTTTAGATGTTTCGATGGCTTTGAAATGCTTATATGACTAAAATGCTTCCACAAAAATGCATTGAGTTTCACAAATAAATGTAAAAATATACAAACTGTAAATGATACTATAACTAAAAATTTAGTTATAATTAAACAGCTGACTATCTCATCTTTAGTGAGTTTCTGATCCTTGTCAGAATCAGATTCATATATGAGATGTCTTGCTTCAGCTTCACCATGATTGTAGTCTGATGGCAAAATCCACTCTCGCACCTCATCTCTGTCCATATACCCATCACTATTTTTGTCCCTATATGTGTGGAACTGTTCTCTCTCATTTTTCACCCAGTCAGTTTCTTCTTCTCCTTCTCCAGCACCACCATACATATCACCTATATATTCTTCAAGTGAGATTTTCCCATCCTTATCTTTATCTATATCCTCTAAAGTTTCTGTGACAACAATATCTTGCATATGAGGTGCTTCTTCTGGATGAAGAAAATCAGCAAACTCTTCTTTTGTTAATAAGCCATCTTTGTTCTTATCGGCTGCTTCAGAGTACGTGAAACCGCGCAGAGGCAAACGGGTGGGCCCTCGAAAGCCGAAAGCGAGGGGGATTCAGTCAGTGGAAGTTGGGCTGGCGTCGGTCTGAACGACGGACCGTGCCAGGCCGGGCCGGGGCCAGAGTCCTTCCGGTCGCTGACGCACTTCCCTCCGCTAGTAGGACGCCGCACCGGTTGGGTTTTCCCTCTTTTCCGAGGGGAATTTTATGGTGAGAATGAAGAGCACAATCTGGATTATGATCATGAAGCATTTCTTGGAGAGGATGAAGCAAAGACATTTGATCAGTTAACACCAGAGCAAAGTAAAAACAGACTAGGCTTGATAGTAGATAAAATTGATAAAGACAAGGATGGCTTTGTGACCCACGAGGAATTAAAGGACTGGATTCAATACACACCAAAGCGATACATTATGGATGATGTTGAAAGGCAATGGAAAGCTCACAATCCTGATCAGAAAGAGATGTTATCTTGGGAAGATTATAAAAAGGTTACTTATGGATTCATGGATGAAATGGATGATTCAGAGAATGATGCTGATACGTTAACATATAAAGAAATGGTACGAAGAGACAAGCGTCTATACCGACTGAGCTACCGAGGCTCAACCTTTCAGGTGAAAACCCGTTTTATAAATGTTCTTCACATCAGTTAGAAGAACTGAATTTAGACTTTTTCCGAATAAAGAACGCATGCTGCATCATCCATTCCATTCATGCTATAGAAATCAGTGGCGTCGGATGTTCTGTAGGTAAATGTGCGTATATTGATAGTTTGGACAACTCTGTACAGCCTGCATCCCTCTAATGTGTGTGTGTGTGTGTGTGTGTGTGTGTGTGTGTGTGTGTGTGTGTGTGTGTGTGTGTGTGTGTGTGTGTGTGTGTGTGTGTGTGTGTGTGTGTGTGTGTGTGTGTGTGTGTGTGTGTGTGTGTGTGTGTGTGTGGGTGTGTGTGTGTGTTCCAGTATGATAATGTCCTTCCTCCTCTTTCCACCTCCATTAAAACCAAGCTTACAATTACGTATGAGGAACTGGAATCGTCTTCTCGTCGAATTCGTATTGGGTGCGTTTCAGTAAAGGTCAATCGAGTTCACTGCATGCTACTGCGACTTCATTAAAGGAGTTCCACCATCTGTTAGCTGCCTTGTCACTTAAAACAGTTCTGCAAAGCTTGAATGATGCCATTCAGGTTCCGTATGGAGTCCAACATTTACAAATTTCCTCATTAAAATGAATTATCTTCAAGGTATACGTTTGATCATATACGAGAATAATCTCGTCTTTGGTAGAAAGCATTTGGTAAAAACAAAAACATTGAAATCATATTGCTAATATTCTTCCAATGCTACTCTCATTTCATTAAAATCAGACTCTCCTTGTTACACAAACTCCCCTTATGGAACAGCAAAACGCCCATAGGAATGATTCAAGAAGTCGAGTTGGTAGTTGAGCAATTCAGAATGCTTGTTTGTCTGAATAAGTTAAACTCAGAACATAAATGCGATTAACGCAAGGCTCATGGAGTCGACCACCTATACTGATGGAAGACAAAGAATTTCTTGCTTGTAGATGCTGTGATGATTGCTTGTTTTGTACAGAAAAGTTGCAAAAGAGGTTCCAGACTGTAATTATGATGGTTTTCCTTCGAAAATTCGATAAGTTGTTTATGTATATCGGGGCTGAAAATCGACTTTTACAAATGCTCTTTGGACAATGCCATTGATTAGAAATTTGTAATCAAAACGATGATCAATACACTAATTTGATTAGAAAAATTAATTACAAATTGAGGTTTTTTTTTAATCGGTGTATTGATTATATATTTTTAATCAAAAATTTGTAACTAACGGCCACTGTGTTCACATCGATACAGTTTGAAAGTAGTGTTTACTCTGTTTTATTTCATGTTTGGTTCTACGAAACAATGCATAAACATTCCCTCATGGCACGCCACAAAAACCAAGTAAGGTGGCACTTCAAAAGATAGAGAGATTAAAGTAACTGATCATTTAAAGTCAAACAACATTTACTGGCGGTTAAACATAATTCCCTTTGCGACTGCACGATCAAAAGAGAGTGTTTTATTTATATCTTTTATTTTATGACGAAAACGTGTTCACTGTATCAAACTTACGTCCATTAGGTGTAATGGAAGTAAACAAGAAACTGATCATTCGATGTTTTATTTTATTTATTTATTTTTAACCTGTGTACTATTTTCCATCGTGTTCTGTGCATTTTCTATCTTAATAACGATCAACTCAACTATTATAATACACATTAAGCCATCATGATAAACGTGTTCGTTACTTAAGTTGATACAAAGTTGTATGGAGATCAGCAAATGCAGAGTTCAAACTTCGTATGTGGTGAAAACCATCGATGATGACTCTACGTATATCGTAAGAAACGGAAGAACAGCCATAGAAGGCAAACGTATCGTTAAAGAATTCTGTTACTTTACATTCGATCGCCCAATCTAAATAATGCATTTAGATAATGTTCGTTACGTGAAAACAACTAATTTATAAAAACTGTAACTATGGAAACGCTAATCGAATACAACAATACTAGCCATCTGCGCATGCACATGATACATAATGGTTTCGTATTTGTTTCATAATATATACTATATAGTTATTTGTTTATTTATCAATCAGAGAATTAGCTACCTATGTAAATAAGGGCATTTCTGCTTTTCTTTTAACTTTATTATCATCGACCTTCCCAAGTGGAAACAAATTTATAAATGTACACGTGGCGTTTTCACCGAAACTGACAGTGTTGACGCCCAGAAGAGATTGCATTGAAACAAATGGCTGCCTGCCAAAAGCATTCGATTAGCTCAGCTGATAATTCAAATTAATCACTGGTAGGCTGCATGATGCACCTTCGTCCTTAAATTTGCCTCGAGACCATTCTATCGTACCACGGACATTATCCTTAAATAAAGTCGTTGGACGACTCTCGCAATAAAGTAGACGTTGTTTCTTCACGAATCCAATCTTGTCCTTTATAACCAATTGTAATTTCCTCGGTGGTTTTCCGAAAGCCTGTTCAGATTATATGGAAACGACATGATTGATATAAATGCGTGACACGTCATCTCTATGCTAATAGGACATTGCACGAGTAGTTGGAGAGGTAAAAGAAGGAGCTGCTGATCTATCTGGATTTCCAAAAGATATTCAGACTCACTTCGATAGTCTTTTTTCCTGTTTATTTTAAAACTAGAGAGAGAGAGAGAGTGATGATGCGACCCACAGATTTCTGCAAGGCAGAAATTAGTTGACTCAGCAATTAGTTGACTTAAAAGCAGTTTCTTATTTCGTTTGTCCTTGATAAATAAAACATTCCAAACAATGTGTGAAGATCATTTTCGAAATATCGTTTATCATGAAATGAAACAACAATAAAAAAATGTCCTATTTTATATCATACTGATTGCATATTTTTTTTATTAACCCTACGCACGAGAGGTTTCGCAAAAGTAAAGATCTGCGCATACAGCATTGGCGTGTGCGCAGATCTTTATTTCCACATGAACTAACAAAAATATAATCAAAGAGATAATCAATAATAAGAGAAGTCTATTATTCATTACTGTAATCATGAAGAATAAATTTCTGGAATTACCATCATTGGTAATCTCGTTTTAATGGTCTTCAAAAATAGGCAAAGATAACTCTGAATCGATGACATCATTCTAAATATAAAATCTTAAATATAAAGCGCGCTGTAAAACTCTTAAACCAGAATATATATTCTAGGTTAAAAGTACATAAAATTTAGCGATTTTGATGACTTTATTTTATAATTTATTAAAAGTGTATAACTTTAGCTTATTTTCTGCTGCTAGTTTATAATTAAAAATAGTGATAAATATTTTATTATTTAAAATAATAAAACTGACTTTTAACTCATTGAATGCGATACGTTATTTTCAGCCTGCCGTGGAGACTATCATATTTATGTAAATAATATTTTGAAAGAGATACAAATTATTGTTGTTGCTGTTGCTGCAACATGATACCTCTAAGGAATCCGAAGATTCATCTCGAGAAGTCACTTCATTCGACGCATCTCACTGTTTATGCTTAAACTTCCATTACACACATTGTTACAATCCATCAACTACACACAGCGCCATCTACCGCCGCTAATAGTATATTTTGTCTGTAAATTGTAAATCGGACCTATGTAGTAGACCCGATCTGCTTTTATGCGGAATAAAAATAAATAAATAAATAAACGAGGTTCCTGGGATAAAAACCCTGCTACCTCTGTAAGAGATCGGCTAACTCAGTTGCCATTGCAAAAGTTCCTGTAATGATTCGACGAGACTCAAGTCTTTTACAATCGAAGAATCCAATGTACCATCATTCTTGCAATTTATTCCAAACTGGGGTGCAGCTCTCACAATGTTGTACTATGCTTAGCACCAAGTGATTCAGGAGTTTTTGAGACAAACTGGCCCACTTCTCCTTCAGAGCAGAGATAAGGCTTTGTTTGTTTTCTGGAGGGGAATTTCGAGTAGCAATGCGTCTCCCTACTGTGTTCTAGACGTGTTCTGTGGTATTGATATCTGGGGAGCGTGCGAGACACTCGATTAATATCCTCGGTCTCCAGAAGTATCTCCACTATTCGTGTATGGCATTGTCATCCATTAAAATAAATTCTTCTCCTACAGCACCACGGAACAATCGAACATGATGTTGAAGAACTTCGTTGAAATATCGTTCATCAGTCCCGGTCCCTTTTTTCAGCACTTGTAGCTCGGTGCGTCCATTAAGCATAATCCCACACACCATAACCCGAGCAGTGTCGTATCTATCCCTTTGTGGATAAAGGGATAAAGGGACTCAGACTACAAGCGTTCGGACATGTAAGCCTACCTGTCGCAGACGTCTTGCCATAGTTTGTCGAGATATCCGCGTACCTATGCTTGAATGGGGCAGACTTGCAAGTTGACTAGCCGTGGTATTCGCCATGCACTGGTATTCGATTACGTTTTGCTGTTATAACCAAGAATCTGTTTTCATGCTCGAAGATCAAAGGCGATCTCTCAGCAAACGTCTGAAAAACATTCCTTTGGTTTGAAATCCTGTTCCGAGCCTGGATACAACACCATGTGAGATTCCAAACTCTCTGGCAATATTAGAAATTCTGCTACCTTCTTCAAGCTTTCCAATAATTCTTCCCCACGTGATATCATCTACATGATGTCTTTGAGACGTTACAAGGCATACAAGTTTGCAACTTAATTCCTTCAGGAAAACAGCTTCCTTCAAATTATCTCGCTTAGCGCAGACCTTTGGCTTTTCTCCTGTTGAGTGCTACCGCGCGACTCCTTTGCTCGGGGTTCGAAAATTTGAATGTGCACTCGCTTTCCACTTGAAATGATCAGTTATACAAATTGCCTCAAGCTGATTCGTATGAATTTGTGGTTGTAATCTTCAGAAGTATTCCTCCTTAGGTTTTGAACACCAGTGTATCGTGTTCAACACCAGTTGAACACGATACACTAGTTGAAAATATACATATTCCTTGGTTTTGAACACCAGTGTATATGTATATTTAGAATTTTGGGGTTGAATTTTAATCGTTTTAAAATTAAAACTGTATTCAGACGGTTTCTGTATTTTGATTTTACAATAAAATAACTACTAGAATAAAAATCTGTTTACATAAAATTTTGTGGGAAATGTCAGTTAGAGATGTTCTCTTCTTATGATCCATGAGGATCACGAAAAAGTCTTTCATCGAATTCTGATTTAAACTGTATAACTTAGATTTACTAACACTGAAATGTATGCATGAATATTAGTACAATCCTAAATACAAATTTCTTCATAATCTGAGAAGACATTTATTTTGGTTAGCAAAAACGAGTGACTTTAATTACGGTAATATAGATTGGAATGAAGAGATGGCATCTTGTGGGAAAGAGAATGCATTTCTGATGTTTTTGAGCAACGATTATCTTAGGCAATACGTAACAGAGGATACACGAGGATCAAGGATATTGGATTTGATTACCTCATTGTAGGATGTTATCATAAACGTGGTGTCAAATCTTCCACCAGTTGGTGAGAGTGACCATGAGGTGATCACTTACAGGGTGGTCAGCCATCTGAAGACTTCTGTTAGAAAGAGATGAATTATTAAGGCTGGTAATTATGAAAAGCTCAGGAGACAACTTGCAGCAATAACTTGGAAATAGGAACTGGAGAGAAAGGATATCAATTCTTCTCAGGCCCTACTCAAGAACTATTTGGTGGATAAAATATCAGAATGTATTCCAAAGGCCAAGAGATAAGAATCAAGAGGTAAAGTATGCAATCTGGAAGAAAAAGGTATTATAGAAGAGGCACAAGATGAGTGGTAATCAGTTGCATGAGGAGTACAAGGAGCAGGCGAGGAAGGTAACTCGAATGATAAGGCCAGTAAAAATACAGTACAAGCAGCAATTAGCTAATGCGGCTAAAAAACCCTAGGGAATTTTTTCGATATGTGGCCAGTAGAAGAAAGAATGATTGTGGAAGGATGGCACTGATTGTTGAAAATGGCGAAATGATAACCGCTGCAGAGGATATATAGTTGAGGTTTTTCATGAGCAATTCATAAAGGTATTTCATTCTTGTGAATGTGACATCATGCAGAACTTGAATGCAGTGGGGAAGAAGGAGGAGGAGGAACTGTTAGTAAGTGAGCAGGAGGTATTTGAGGAATTGAATAAACTTGATTTAAATAAGACTGCAAGACTTGATACTATATCACTATTTGTTTTGAGGGAATGTTCTGAAGAGTTAAGGGCAAAATTGTTCTGATTCATAAGAGAGGTGAAAGGACTTTGAATTATAGATCAGTCTGTGTGTCTGGAGTTGTGTTAAAGTGCTAGAGAGGTTAGTTAAGATAAATGTTCAGAATTCGATTGACAATAAGAAAATACTCTTTGATGACCATTCTAGGTTTGTCAAAGAATATCGTGTTTTAGCAATTTGCTCACTTATTATAACAAGGCGATAAATGCATTGGATAAGGGTGATGGCTACACAGTGGTATATTTTTAGATTTTGCAAAGGCCTTTGATAAATTGCCACATGATAAGCTGGTAATTAAATTGGAACGGGATGGACTGAACAGTTGATTAGTTTGCTGGATTTGAGATTGACTGATTGATAAGTAATAGCGAGTTCTCTATGGAGGAGCGATATCCTGATACGCAGTTGTTTGCAGATGATGCGAAGTTGGGGGAGAGCTATAAGGAGTACATTGGATGCTGTAATTTTGCAAAAGAACTTGAATGCACTGGCGGCTGAATGCACTGGCGGCTCAATTCTATGTTATAAAGTGTGTGGTTTCGAAATTTTGGAAGCAAAGATGTAATATATGGTGGAAATATCTTGGAAGGAGTAGAGGAGATGAGTGATCTGGGAGTGATTCGGGGACAAGGACTTAAACTTTCGAGGATATGTTACTAAAATTGTGAGGACAACACAGCGGATAATGGGAATGAAGTGGAGGGCACTGACTTGTAGAAGTAAAGATGTTATGGTTCCCTTGTATGAAGCTTTGATAAGGATAAGGATGTTATGTTCCATTGTAAAGGCTTTATCAGGCCACATTTGGATTATTGTGCACAGATTTGGTCACCTGGTTTTCAAAGAGATTAAGGCGTATTGGAAGAGGTCCAAAGACGATTGACTAAGATAATTTCTGGTCTGTGGAATGTTGAGTATGAAGACAGATTGAGAAAATGAAATTTGCAGAAATTGGTGGATAGGAAGAGGTGGAGGAGGAGGAGGAATGAGTATGATTGTGACGTATAAGTTGTTAAGTTATTAACAGGTTAATATGGAGGAGATTTTGTATAGAACAGGTAAAGACGCAGAGAAAAAAAAAAGATTATCTCCCTGAAAGCCTTACAAAGTGAATATGAGCAAGGGAACGAGGAACAGGTTTTTATTTGCATGTTGGTTATTGATTGGAATGCATTACCCGAGAGAGTGTGGTCAATGCGGAGACGGTGAACATATTAAAAGCGTGGTATGATAAACTATATGTGACAGTGGAACTTCCCTCGATGAGTCATTTGACTCTATAGAGGTTTGATAATAATAATAATAATAATAATAATCTGGAATGTAGAACCACTCTGTATATGCGTATTGAAAGGTATACACTTGAGATGTTCCAATATAAAATCGAATTGGATTGGTCCAACACAATATCGACATTAAGAATGCGAAAGTACGACATTTGTTTCAAACACCCAGTTTATACGAATAATAAAAGATATGATTTAGAAAAAAAAGTAAAAAAAAAAAATTCTTGAATCTCCATAGCTAAATCGGTTTCACCGATGCCCTTTGGTTGGAAAGACCTTGGGTTAAATCCCGTCAGAATGCGAAGAACCTTTATGAGGACTTTTCATCTGAAGGTGAGTTAGCCAGTCTCATTCAGAGACGGAAGGATTTTATCTACTGAAAACTTAGGCTTTTTCGTTCCGAAAGCAGGCCAGAAGAAACACATAATTTACAGACGTAGGATATTACGGAATAAGGATTAACCACACTATTTCGTTTGATCAGGTTTCAGAAACCTGCATGATCTAACCGTAAAACAAGGAGGGAACCCATTGGTCCTACTTCAGCAAACTTCCTCGAGAATGCCAGATACGAAATCTTTGAAAACCTTTCCGATCCATTTGCGCTCCAATCGGCTATTCAAGCTATTTGTAGTTGTGGCCGAGTGGTGAACAAATGGATCGGACACACACACACATTATATATATATGTGTGTGTGTGTGTGTGCATCAGCACTCGGTATGTATGTATGTATGTATAGAGAAGAAACTAGTGGCGCCACCTGTTGTATCTTTTTGTTGTCGAAAGCGGCAACCTTCATTAGTCTTGTGTTAACTATTTATGACATTTGTTTTCATTAGAGGCCCAGTTATAGTGCCAAGAGTGACAGTGCGTTTTGATGAACGGTCTGTCGTCACGATATTCATGCCGTACGCGACGAATTCTCGCTAACACTCGCTTTAAAACTTCGAGATAAGACTCACCATTGACTGTTTGGCCAGGCGGAATGAATTCTTTGTGGATAATGCTCTTGGAATCGTAAAAACAAATCAACATTGTCTTTACTTTTGACTTCTCCAAGCGACTTTTTTTCGGATGTCCCTCTTCTGGTGGTCTCCACTCAGCACTCTGGCGCTTTGTTTGGGGCTCATACTCAAAAAACCACGTTTCGTACCAATAACGATCGTTTCAAGGAAGTTTGAGTCCTTACGAGCGGTTTTAATCAGGTCCTTGCAGTGTTCAATTCGATACGTTTTTGGTCGTCGGTTCAACTTGTGGGGAACAAATCGCGAATTCAATTTACGAAGGCCCAAACTCTCGGTCAAAATGTTGTGCACAATTGAGTTTGGAATCCCCAATTCATCTTCAATCAATCTCACGGATGATTTCGGGTTTTCTTTGATGAAATCAAGCACTTTTTGGATGTTAACTTCGCTCAGTCCAGTTTTTGGACGGCCCGGTTTTTCGTCATCCCCAAGCGTCTCCCGACCACTTTGAAATCGCTTAAACCACTCGTAAACTTGAGTACGGGATAAGCATTCATCACCGTATGCTTTGTGAAGCATTTGAAAATGCTTCTTTCAAGAAGCATTTTCAAATTCGGTTTCTTTTTGGACACCGTGTGTGTGTGTGTGTGTGTGTGTGCGTGCGTGCGTGCGTGCGTGCGTGCGCGCGGTTAGCCTAGTGGCTGTGCGCTTCGCAACCATATGCCTGGGGAAGGAGTGTCCTAGGTTCGATTCCTGTTGACGACTTGAGGAACTGAACGATCTTCCTCAGCCATAGCCAAGTTAGCCGGTCTTGGGCGTGGACAGGTGGACAGTAGGGTTTCCCCCAGTTTATCCTGGGGGGGGGTTCATCCCGCAAAGCAGGCAAGCCGATCTTGAGAGCTCAACACTGCGGACATAGAATATACCGGTGCGTAGGGCTGATCACCTTATTCTGTGAACGGTTTAGCTCCGATGATCAACAAACCCTCTACACCGCAAAGTAAAAGAGGGTAAAAGGAAAATGAGATGAGATATATATAGGTTCAACGTTTCGTGGGTGGGATTATCATTAAGAAAAGTTGCTACAGCACTTTTAATATGCTAAAGTTAGTTATTTTATTTAAGGCGAAACCATTCCATGGGCACTGTTCTAGTTTCGTGGATCTTATTCATGAATGAATTACAATCGTACGCAGTTTCCTCACAAAAAAAAAAAGAAAACGATTCGTTTACTACTTACAATACACGTTGATAGAAGTTGGGGGTAAAAGAAGCAAAAACAATATCAAGCCGACGCAAGTGTTTCCCTTTCTTTTTTTTTTTTTAAGGAATGAATGAAGAAATGATTGAACGTTAACAAGTTGACAATCCCAGTGTACAAGTAGCCGTTTCCGACTTCAGCGACTTAGATCGTCTGTCTGCAGTCGGACGTTCGACGTCCATAACGGCAATGTCAATCATGGAGTAAACGCGAGCGATATTTATTATGCAAACAACTGGTATGAATGACCTGGTTTCAGTCTAGCAAAAACAGTTTTTTTCATTCTCTCTCTCTCTCTCTCTCTCTCTCGTAAACTGTATACGAGCTGACGAGAACGACCGCCTGTTGAGACAATAACTCCCCTGCTCTTTTAAACCGAACGACGATCGCGTGCGTCTAGCTACTCCCGGTGTTTGTCGTGGTAGGATTGTTCGTCGGATAAATAACTCAAACGTTTCGTAGTGAGGGCGATCTAAAATAGAATAGAAAGCATGCGTGCCTTCTGATATGTTCACGCACACGCGACGCAATAAACAAAAATACACACGTGCGCGCGCAAGCAAACATGTCTCTTTATTTAGTTCTTCGTGAGCAACAGGAAATTTAAATATTTGGATGGGAAGTCGCATTTTTTTTTTTTTTTTTTTTCCTAAATGAAGTGACATTTAACTTAAACAGATAGTTGAACGATCAGACCAACTACTGGTACTGTGAAGTCTACACGAACTCGCTACTGAGCCATTTTCGTCATCACCAGGGGGCTTTCGGAGGCGAAATTTTAAAGGTAACCATACCAGAGTGTGACTCATGGTTTAATGTTGTGAAATCTGCTAAAAGTATTAATTGTACATTTTCGTGCAGCATGGGTTATGTATAGTTAAGCATGTGTGCAGTGGGAATTATAGTTTTAGGTGTTGTCTCTCATCGGTGACATGTTTATTGGAAATGTCTGGGACCACGCCCTTTTCTTTGACATTTTCGCTTTCCCGCAACAGAAGACATCCTAAGTTCCTAGCTGACTTTCGGGTTCTATAGATAATCGTAAAAATACGACAATTTGGTGGCCTAGTAAAATCACAACTTTGCCACCGACACAGCCTTAGTGCTTAGATCGTAAGTTCGATCAAGCCACGTTGAAGAAGACTGTAGATTCAAATCAAATCGCGGAAGTATTTATGGAAGTTTTGAGGGTGAAGATGGCTTTTATCTCGCAGCGTCAAAGCACCGCCACCCTCTTATTGGAAGCAACTTTCAAAAGTATGTCTAGGTATTTCGAACATGGTTTTCAGATACACTTGGCTCTCCGATTTAGAACGGTTCTCTAAAATGGTTTGAGGTGGATTAAAATAAATTATACGTTATGTATATGCATTTCAATGCATAAAATATAATTTAGAAGTTACTGGAAAATGTAGTTTCGATTTATAAGTAAAAGCACACATTGTTATTCTATATACACATAATCCAACGTTAAACGTTTCTTTTATGCATGGATGAGAATTCTCCTGTTTTATGTAGCTTGCTCTGTCCGTTATTATTATGCTGTACATTACCAACCTTTCTTGGATGGGATTTGTTTTGTTTTGGCTTGCTAGTTTGCTTAGCGATTCTCTGAAATGGAGAATCATTAACCACAAACGTATTTTCTCAATGAACTTCTATTTAAGAGCATTTAGCATTTATGAAAGTTGGTAATATAAGTGTAATAGTTCCAATATGCGAAATTCAAGTTGCAGCACTGGACGAACTCAATGGTTTTTATTCCTGTCCATTTTGTCACCGAAATATAAAGAATACGATAATGCTTAGTCCTTGCTATCAGAAGTTCAATGTTTCGATACTAGATATGAATGAGTTACACAGATTATTATATTCACGCGCATAACATTTCTTCTTCCTATGGTTGTCCTTATCCACCAATAACCTACCAAGCACCCTTGGATTTTCTAATTATTATTCCAGAATAGGATGGTTAGCTCTTAGCGCTATGCCTATAATATATTTTGTATGTAAATTACGCGTGATCTCCTGGCTGGTTTGCCTGTTATGCGGGAGGAAAAATCTGACTTTTCCAAGAAGGTAAAACTGCTCCTCCAGTAAAACCCACCTTCACCTGAAAAGCATTCATCTCAGCCTAGACTAGATGCGAACCTTCTTTTCAAATGAAGGCTTGTGGTAACCGACTGAGCTACTAAGGCTCTCTGTGTAATGCTTTATTGTTATATTATTTTATAGAGTTATATAAGTCGTTAAATAGGGAAAAATCGAAGAATTTCGGTTAAAAAAAGGAAGAAAGAAGAAGAAGTCAGGTAAGTCAAGTTCAGAGAGAAAGAGAGGCAAAAGGTAAGAAACTTTACGAATTTTGGGGATGTATTGGGTGATTCATTTGCTGTGGTCATATGTTTTTCATTTTCTTTTTTTGTTGATTTTTTTGTCAATCTGTAAATGGCAGCTGAAAAAAAAAAGATTGTTCACAGTATGACTAATTCTTAAGTTGTTTTTTATAGTTTTCAAAATCTTTTTTTTTGTAAAATTATTTAATATTTCATATACAATTTAAAAATTATTTTAAAAAATACTCTAAATATTCAAACATTATTTCAAAAATGAGCCATTGCATATATTATTAAACCACAAGGGTTTGGCTTGGATTTGAAAATAATTTTTAATTTTCAAAGTCTGGAATTAATTTCCAAACGAATTTAATTCAAGAACCGGGAGACAGAAAATCTTTGTCTACACAGTTTTCAGGGTTAATTATGAAAGCGATTTAAGGCTGTTTTGCTCGTTATAAATAGATCTTCCTAAGATTTTCTTAGAGTCAACATTCTGCCCAACTCAACTTTACTTCACGATCTTTTACTTCTTAATGAGTTCTGTGCATTCATTTTGCAGCATTTTACCTTTCTTTTTTCTCTTCATTATAATACACATTATTCTAAAGTGCAAGGGTACGATATTGCTATTTTCAGGATGCATCTGCGCAACAAAAAAAACTCACGAAATTAGGAAACACAGTTCCTTCCTTCCTTATTACAAATTAAGTTCTTTTGTACTTTTCAATCCTGTGTACTCCTTCTAAGTAATTACGGAAGTTCTTGTTTTTCGGAGAAGAAATCGGCTGATTTCGTCATTGAAATTTTACGAATTCGAGGAAACTCCAGTTGCATCTTCAACCGAAGTATTCTTCATCTAATAGATGGAGAATATTTCTAATGAATTACTATATTTTATAATGCAGTATGACAGAAGTCTCAAATTTTATAATGGTTCCTCCTCCCCCTTAAAAAATAAATAAAACGTTTATTCATTCCACATGATAAACGGAAGCAAACTAAATAAAAGTTAAGCAAGATCGAATTCTGGTCCGGTTATTTCAGTTCAATCTCCTAATATCAACAATAAATTAAATGAAAATTATTCCGAATTCCAATAGCGTATGCCTTAACGTTTTTTAATTTAATATTCTAAATAAATACTGAAATAAAAGCGTTTATTCCATTCTCATTACCATCGTGTGTTGCGGTTGGCACTAAGATTCTAATCAGGATAATGAAGCCCGTATCACCTCATCTGAAACACATCTTGTCTTATAATTTCTGAAGTTACAAGTTCTTTAAACATGAAAATATGTTTATTATCAGCTTATTTTCTCAGGAAAAAAAATAACTTGAGGCTTTCTCAGTTAACTTTAAAAGAAACCTGTTTACTGACACTAGTTCTTGACATTACCCTAAGGCAAACTTTAACTAATCAATAAAAAAAGAAACTCAATTTAAAAAAATAACTTATTGCTTAATTTTCAGAAACTGTCTACATTGTATCACGCAAATTTTAAACGTCTGTTAAACTAAAATGAAAAATATTCGGGGTAATCAATTTAGTCTAACAAACCAATAGAAAAAAAAAAAAACAACGATTTCAATGAAATCTAATGTAAAGTAATGAAAACGACACTGAAATTAGTCATTAATTTTAAACAAAAACTATTTGCTTTTACAATGAACACAAAGTATTAAAAATTAACTCCATAAATCTTTCATTAATTTTAAACACAAACTCTTAACTTTTCACTTTGAATTTTTATTTGTGTCGTTATTTCTTTCAGTCTTAAACATCCAAAATTAAAAATTAAATTAGATGAATTTATTTCAATGTTTCAGATCAATAAAGTTCATATAAAGTAAAATAACTAAAAAATAATTTAAAACAAGCAAGTGGAATAAAATTTAGAAGTATGAATATATCCAATCCAACCGATGGGAAAAGACTCTCGCATTGGTTTCTTTGGATCACAATGAGATTAAGTATGTTGCCACTAGGCTCTGAGACCTTAGAAGGGAGGGCCCAGTGAAATCACTTAGAGCCCCCACCATAGGAAAATTTAAAGAGCTCATTTGAGTTTTCAAGAGGGATCACACAATCTTGAGGAGTTGAGCACCAGATTCGGTTGCTAATTAATGATTTTCAGCACTGAGCCAGTGATCTCAGGATGTGCCTATGGATCGATCTTCCTCCCGATGCGATGGTTTTGGACTCACAAACATAAAACTGTATTTATTAGAGCACTGAGTTATTCTTCATTTGAATTGCAAATTATATCTTTTTAATTACATTTTTCTTTCCCAAAGCTCAATGTGTTATTTCTTTGGAATTTGTGCCATAATCGTAGAAATGTGCACCTGAAGCGAGCATTTCTGGCAGAATAATCAACGGCTGTTGGGTGTTGGATACAGAAATATTTTAATCGTTCAGTTTTCGTTTTGAATATGCAATTCATATTTGTTTTCGTATATATTTTTTATTTCAATTTCTTCGAAACTTTTCGTTTTGAAACAATTTTTAAAAAAATGTTTTCACATCTTTCATGTTTTCCTTTTTTATAATCAACGATTTGCCTCAATTAAATATTAAAATTAATCTCATTCAGTTTATTGACTAAAAGCTAAAAGTTAGAATTGAACTTTCCAGACTTAAAAATTTTCTTAATAATATAAATAATAATCTCTATATATTTTGAAAAGTAGTAACTCTAATTCCTCTTTTTGATTTTACCCATACATTTTCTTTAATCAAGAAAAAATTTAAACCAAGAAATATTCAACTAAATCTTATCGTCAAGAAATCAATAGCAAAAGATAGTGATAGGTTTGCCACATCCTCTGTGGCAAACTTGCCTTATTTTGCCTTATTTCTTGGCAATGTTGTTGCGTATTAACACACTAATATACGCCTAAAATCTAGTAAAACCAATCTAAGGAATTCTCCGATTGAAGTTATCCTGAACGGTTATTGCAAACCCTTTTCTTCATGAATCACATGAGGAGAATTCCAACTAGTGCGTAAGATAAAGAAAATGAAACAACCAATCATTTGGAGGTTGTCTTTCTAACCGACCTGGAAACTGTAGAGTCAAACATTCCGCACATCCTTACTTAAGGATGTGCGAGAATATTTAGCATGGCCATCAATACAGTGCAACTGACAGTATTTTTTATTAAAAATCCTAAAATGGATGCATTTAAAAATTATTTTCTCGAATCGCACGGTTTGTGAGGCCTTCGCCGTTTCTGAATCATCATAATATTTTTGGGTTGGTCAGACATTGCTCCTTGTCATCGTTCATGCAAGCTTGCAAGGTTGCAGTTTATTTGACTTTGGACCTTTCCCCCTCCTTAATACTCTCTGCATCCAGAATTGTGCCGATCAATAAGGAGGTGTTGATTTTCACATATGCACAGACATGTTATTCATATCGGGTCATTCACACTCGATCCTCTACTTTTCTTAACAATGATTCAGTTGCTTTCCCCAAGTTGTTTGCTTTCCTCTTGCGTGCGCCAAGCGTAGTCTATTTTCCCCTGTTTATTTTATCATCATTGGATAGGAACTGTTTGTAGTAGGCTTCATTACTGTCATATTGAGATGATTTTGTGGAATGAAAACCCCTCCATCTCAGACTTAATCATTAATCCTAGTTTTTGGTAACTTATTAGGTGCTAATTCTTTCTTAGGTTCTCTCTCTCTCTCTCTCTCTCTTTGTGCGAGTCTTTTGCTGTCCTGGTTGGCCGAGTTGTTCTCCAGCCAGAAACAATGTGGACTTGAATCCCATAGGAAGCATAGATATTTTGTCAATATCTCTAGACAGACGAATTTCATCGTCTCTAGAGAAGATTACCTAAACCTTAACCCCTCCACTGGTTAATTTTAATGTACTATAAGCTACTAATATTTTATGGGTAGGATTTACATTTAAAAGAATTGATACGGTGAAGCCACTCCGTCAACCGAAACGTACTCGCTTATAAAAACGTCTTGTCATAGGAGGATACAATCTTTTTATTTTACCACTTTCCCAAACACCTATAATACACAACTGGCGGAGAAAGATCCATAAAAAAAATAGCAAATGGTTGAACTTGTTAGCAAATTCATAAGATGAAGGAGAGGAAAAGGTACCTGAAACGAAAGCACGTGATGGAATACACGAAGAGGAATTAAGAATGTGTTCTGCTGGAGTTGAACAGAAAAGGAATATGAAATAGCTGATATATATGTCTTAAAAATATTTAGATAAACTTTGGCGGTGGGGGGTTACTTATAGACAGAATAATGAATAAACTAGCGATGTACTTTGAAAAAGCAAATGAATTAAATTGTACTTAATTCTGTTTGAACAAATTTGAACATGAAACCTGGTTCCTTATGAAACCTGGTGGTGTAATAAGGAACTAAAAATTATAAAAATATGACCTTGAAGTTTGGAAAACCTGTATGTTTATTTAATAAAAAATACATTATGAAAAAAAAATTAAAAAGGAAATAAAAATGAAAAATGAATTGAAGTTCCTTAGTGTGTGCGAGATGAATATTAAAGTACACATTAATGCAATACATATAATCCTAGTGGTCTATAGAAGCTCGTTCTATAGAAGCATCTTTATCATTAAATGTCACTCAATTACTAGAATATCACAAAATAAAACTGAATTTCTGTGTAGAATTTAATCGTTACAATTGATTTACTAGATTTGCGATATCCTCTCTGCATAAAAAAGCTCATGTAAATCTCTCTCTCTAATTAACAGAATAATTAGCATACTTAATTAACATAATTACAGATCCCTTTCGTACAACTTCTGTGCTTGTCCCGCTAATCAGTACACACAAAAATGAAAGCTTTCTTTGTTTCCAATTATCAACCGAAACACTTTTATTTATCAGCGATCGAAACTCAATTCCATTAATTCTAAATGAATTTTTCTCATTAATGACGATATTCTTTCGGAAATGGCAATTTTTAGGAAAAGTTTCCGGTGACTAGTGAACGTTCAAGTGGGGAGGGAAACCAGAAAATCGACTGATATCTTTGAAGAGGGAACACGCCTTTCGACATTTTTGAATGTGCAAATGACTTTTCGCAAACCACAACCGTCAGTCGTACTCTATTAATGTTCGTTTCATCGCTAAATTTCGGAGGCCCAAAATAATAAATGGATAACCACGTGAACAGGAAGGTGTAATTTCTTGGTGTCGCATTTCTTAATTCGGTTCATAAATCAACTTTTAACATTGTAGCCAAATAAAGAACTAAATGCGGAAAATAAGAAGAGTGGAGCAGTCATCACAGCAAGTTTATTTTACAGGCTACTCTTTTGTATACATTCCTCTTAAAAATATCCGGGACTCCTTTTTGCAACGGGAAAAACGAAACGGAAAAGAAACCATACCGTCGCTTATCTTACCCAAGCTATTAGTATTTAATAGAGATCACAGTAAATAGATTATATCATTACAGTTCTTGTATTCTTTTTTTTTTTTTAGATTTCGCCAGAATAGTCAATATTTAACAATAACGTCGTCATATATAGCATTTCATTAGCTTTTTAATTCCCATATAGTAACGAGCGCCGCGATACTCACACTTTTAAGAGAACATTGTCATTCTTGTCCAGTCAAGCCATTTCAAAATCAAATAAGAAAGATGGTTGTCTCATACAGGGCAAGGAAAATCGGCTGCGACTTGAAGTCATCCATGCTTAATTCAATCCAGCATTCTGTAGGTCGAATTCAGAACGAAGACATCAACGAGGCGACATTATTATTAGGCACAATGACTTCTGCCCAATTACATATTAAATCTCTCTAGAAATCTAAGATATACTGTCAGTGCTCTTGATATAATCTGTTATCTACTCCCGTATGTGGCAGGTTTAACTTACCTTCAGCGGTAAAACCCTTATTTATATTGAAATTGAATTATTTTTAATTTTTTTAAGATCATATTAAGGTAATAATAGAAAAGTATGAAAATAATTAAAATAAACTTTAGTTGTTTTTTTAATACACATTTTACATTAAAAACAATCCTATATTTAATACAGGATAGAAATCCGATCAACTAATCGTGGGAAGAATACGTTGATGCCATGGACAGGTCAAGTGTTAAAGAAAAGAAAGTCTTGGCTTTGGCTCTGTGACTGTATGCATGTTTTTTTTTTTTTTATTGAAATTGCCATGTGTGTAAATGTGTAGATTTATGCGTGACAAGTATGGCAGATAACTGACGCTATCTCGTGTTCCTAACGTTAACTGGTATTGTTATCTGAAATAGTGTGAATTTTTCTAACGATTTTTCCGAGTTATGGTGGGGTGAAAACCCCAGAAAATTCGTGGAAAAAATTAACTCCTTTTAATTGCCTAAAGGACCTCTTTTAGGCGCTAACTTTAGGAAGTTAGACAACAGATTTTCATCTGTTGCCATGATCTCACCTGAATGCACCTCCGCAACGTTCTAAATGAGAGTAACATGAGAGTACAGGCAGTCCCCGGATTACGGAGGAGATACGTTCCTGAGAACGTCTTTATCGGATTTGTATGTAACTCGGATCAATGATGAACAGTGCATATACAGTAATAATAATAATAATAATAATAATAATAATAATAATAATAATAATAATAATAACAGTACTGTAATGGGTCATATGTAGCAATAATAATACATTGTAATACTGTAATAATAATAATAATACTCCTGTACTGTAATAATAAGTTACAGAAACTATTGTGTTCTTTCTTTTAATTCAAACAAAGAGAACATAAACAGAAAGTAGGCTAACATTAATCGGAAGAAGGTGCTGGAGAGGATGGAGTGGGTGCTGGAGAATCAGGATTTGAATCAGGATCAGATTCTAGTGCTAGAGAGGATGTAGTGGGTGCTGGGGAATCAGGATCAGATTCTGGTGCTAGAGAGGATGGACCTGGTGCTGAAGAATCAGGATCTGATTCCGCTACTGAAGGAGGGGGAGCTTACCACTGAAGTCGATTTCTTGTAAAAAGTATCTAGGGTTGTTCGCACAGCCTTTTTCTTTTCTTTTTTCCATCACAAATGGCCTTGTATTAGCTGATGTTCTCTAACTGCACTGCACTGCACTGCACTGCAAACCTTTGTAAACTGCTCAATATTAGGATCTTTCTCCTCAAGCTTAGTAAACCTGTTTCAATGAGACGAAAGGCTTCAGTTAATTCTTTTGTCGTAAACTTTCTTGGCTCTGGATCTTCCGATTCCTTGTGTTCTTGTATTTTTATCAGTTGCTTCTTTATCTTCATAAGGTCTTCATTGGTTAATTTTTGTAAATGGGACTCAAGTAAGTCAATGACATCATTTTTATCGATGTTCAATTGTAATGCATTGCCACTCTTCACCACAGCTTTTCTGGCTTCGGCGATGTCTTCTGCTTTGAAGCCACGAAAATCATCACAGAATTGAGGGCATGGTTCCAGAGGAAACTAGTTCCCGAATTATTAATTTAATTATTTAATTAGTAATTATCTTTATTTGGAGCGTTGGGAGCCCTTTCGTAAGTACGAAACTCCGTAAGTCGAGACTTTCGTAACCCGGGGACCGACTGTACTGACTAAAACTGTCACCATTTTGTTTTCCTAATTCTAACTAGTAATAATATTTATATCGATGAATGTCTGAGTTCCTCAGTTAATTTTTAGGAGTTGTGAGATGTAAAAAAAAAAACAGTTTAAAATACAAAAAAAGAGTCAGGAAAATAAAACTTCCCATAATCAATGACCAGAGGTGAAGATATAGTGATCTTTCCCATTCAGTGTCATAAGAGTGATTATAAGTGATTATAAGCAGGCATTTTTGTTTGATATATATACTTTTTTGAAATAAAGAAAGAGGGAGGGAGTGTACCTTGCTTTTGTGGTTTTGGCACATTTAAATTCATTGTCCCCTTAATAAAAATTTAAAGGAATTTAAAGAAGACACGTAAACCTGATGAAACATTGTTCCATAGCTGACTATGTAATTTGTAAAGTACTTTTCTAGGAATGTAATACTGTTTCACTTAACTAAGAGTAAGTTGATGCAACCATCCATGGGATTTGTTTATGACAAGGGAAGTTAGAAGTAATTATTTCCTTATTCCAAGATGGAAGGTCATTTATTGTTGGGAATCTACTAAGTGCAAAAAAAAACTTGGTAGAATGGATTTAAATTAAGCTGGTTGTGTTTTTTTTTCTTCCTTTTTTATGATCATTTATTTAATACTGGGAGGCTGTTCGGAAGTTAATTTTTTCTTTCAGATACAAGCAAACGACATTTTTTGAATCCTTTGTTTTGAAATCTCACTTCACACTAATCCAAACGAGTGTTTAATGCTCCGGGTGTCATTGATCCATTTGAAAATGCTTTCTTTGGGCTAAATGTTTTTAATACTATGAGTTTAAAAAAAGATTTGACTGATTACAAGCACTCATATCTCCAAAGATAGACATCATTTAGCAGAGACAAGTACTAAATTGTTTCAAGTTACTAGGATTCCATATGTGGACCTTTAGCAACACGGCGAATATCCAGAATTGGTCTTTCTTGAGGACTGTCCATTTTACTTAAAGGAGTACTATTTTGCTTAACTCGGTAGCGTAATACCGCAGCAGCAGGAAGAAGAAGAATAAAAATAACAACTTTTAGCAAGAAACTTGATACTTCCAGTCTCATGACATTTGATTTGTTACTACTGCGGAAGCTGCATTAGAAGTACAGCATTTGTATTCGGGCAGGTCTTTGCGACACCCGCACAATATAAATTATATTAAAAAAGAAAAAAAAAAAACATAGAACAAACTGGAAAATGGTCACACAGAATTCAATACTGGGTTTAAAATTTAATGACTTACTGGAATAAAATGTCCGTTCTACCGGGAATAAAATATTAACTGCTACAAGCGAAGTTAATGAGGAACAGAGTACCCTGCTGACTACTCATTTAGAGATTAAGTTCTTGACATGACTTATTTACAAATGAATGCAACCATGTATTTTTATTCTCTCACTTTTCTCTTTCTTTCATTTTTAGATTTTTAACAATTCTTACCGCGCTGTATTTCCATTATAAGCCCATCACCTGAACGTGATGTTCGTACTACAAATTTGTAAGCAGATTCCAATTGCTTTTAAAAACCACAGGTAAGCAAACATGTCGAGTGTTTAATCTGTCTCTTTCTATCTATCTAGCTCTCTCTCTCTTTCTATCTTTCTCGTGGTGAACTACTTCATTCTCATTAGCTTTGTTAGCAATGATTAAGGTTTAATGAGTTTCTATAATTTGCTATAAACAGCCTCAAAAGAGGCACTGAATTCCTGCTAAAAGCAATTATAGCTCACTAAATTTAATTTTTAATTAAATTTTAGGACGAACTTCGTTGCACATTAGATTATTAGAAGCAGTTATTAGCCTCAAGGTGACTTTTTGTGGGTCGTTTGATGAAATCTAATGGAAAAATAACTATTCGAAGGCGCGCGCGCGTGTGTGTGTGTGTGTTCTTTCATTATATGAGGGTTATAAAGGAAGCACTGGCAACACTGTCGTGATTCGATGTCATGTTTATGTTCGGGAAAATGGGGTGCGAATGTTGGCTAGCAGATCCGCTGCAGATTAAAAGTGGCTTAAATGATGGATTGAGTAATTGATGGACCTCAGGTAGTGAATAATCTCGACTATTTAAAATTCGCTCCAATATTTTCGAAAAAAAACTGACGTGAGCTAACCGGAAAAAAAACTCCACCGAGTACATCATCGCTTCTAAAAGAAATGATAATAGATATCTATTACTATTTCATAGCCAAGTAAAAAAACTAAAACAACAACGAAAAAACAATGCTTCTATTGATGCTTAAAATTTTGGAAAGGGCCCAGCACTTAGTAAGAATACAATCTCCAGTATAAGAGTTGTGTCGTTTGAAAGGCAAACAATATTCTGTCACGAGACTACGCATGAATGCTGAAGATCATTGCAACCTGTTGAAGTGTTAAATATGGCATTATCCTTTCTTTTCATAATTTTCAATTTCAAATGAAGTATTTTAAGATCTTTTGTAATACATTTGTAATGTTTGGCGAATAAGAGTTGGTATACTAATTAACATTTCATTTTAACTTTCGCTATCGTATACTATTTGCTCAAATCGTTCTGTTATACTTTTTTGCTCTTAGAGGTTATAAGATACAGGAATAATTTGCAAGTTGTAAATTATTCTACTGATCTGTGACCTGTTATTTAAACTATGAATTAGCCAGTACGTGTTTAAAAACGTGTTTGGCATACACACATTTTCACTATCATTGGGCTATTTTTTCATACTCGTATGGAGGAAATAAACTGTACTTCCTTTCTTTTTTTATTTTTTATTTATTTATCTATTTATTTATTTATTTTTTTTTTTTTTTTGAAAAAGAGGTCTTATTGACACTGCATGAAATGCACCTACATTACTAGTGAACCATGAAAAAAAAAAAAAACGCTAAAAAATTCTGTTGTTTAGTGTATATATATATATATATATATATATATATATTTTTTTTTTTTTAATAGTAGATGAAGTTGATCTAGCATAAAAACCATTGTGCAACGCGAAACCAGTTGCACCCATGCGCATTATATGTCACCTATTGTCACCTACATAAACTCATCATTATCATAGCGTAGTCCTTTCGAAACATCTGTTGACCTTATTTTCAACTGCTATACTGACGGCGCGTTTTTGTTTTTATTGCCATATGTTTTTTTTTTAGCCATATACAGGGTGTTCGGGATAAATTTGACATATTTATAATTAATTATATTTTTCCGTAAGTTACATGTATTAACACACACTTCTCTTCATTTAAAAGTTTGGACCCTTCTTCATTCATATACAAGATGTCAGAAAGGATGGATAGCTGGAACCCACCTGAATCATGGAAGAGAATAACTTGTATCATGATGATTCGTGCCCGCCATCAAAATAAGGGTATTACGACTGCTGCCCAATGCTCCCTGAATACAGTAAAAACAATCAGGCATGAACTAGAGACTTGCAATGGTGACTACGAGGATGTAGCAAGAAGAAAGATCCCTAGCAGACGATCTGATTGCGTTCGTACAGCAGAATTCCTCGCAAATCTGCAGGAACAGGTGTTGAAGAACCCTGGCATTGGAATTCGGGCTTTGTTCGTGGAGTTGCTAACTGTAGTCAAGCCCTGGATAACAAGGGTAGCCAATGGTAGGCCGTATGTATGGCAGCAGGATTCGGCCCCTTGCCACACCTCTGGGAAAAGTCAAAAATGGTTGTCTGAAAATTTCTACGACTTCACCAGTCCAAATGTTTGGCCTCCAAACTCCCCAGACCTTAACCCCATGGATTATTTTGTATGGGGCGCAGTTGAAAAAGACACCAATCGCACTTCCAGTAATACAAAAGCCCAGTTAATGGATAAAATTAAAACAGTTTTTGCGGCCCTTCCCAGGGAGACTGTAGCATCAGCTTGTTCGAGGTTCCGAAGCAGAATTGAAGCTGTGATCGATGCTAATGGTGGTTATTTTGAGTAAATCTTGTTGATAGTATTGTAATTAACTCTGCCTGTAATGTTTTTTTGTCAATTCATTAAATTTAATAGATACAAAGAAGATTTTCTTTTTCCTTACGAAACTGTCAAATTTATCCCGAACACCCTGTAATAGTTTCCGCTATTATAGCTAACTATTAATGATATTTCCTGTTTTAATGCCTCTCTTTTTTATATCCAAACGAGACTGATTAAGAAAAAAAAAACTATATTTATTACTGATTATTTCTACAATCCACAATAAAACTCGCCATTTTTATATTTTCTCAAACTTACTTGATCATATGTCTCATCTGACGTTTTTTGAGGTATCCGAAACGATTTGTCATTGAGCACACTCTTACTTTTACTTTTCTCTTTAACAGTAATCCTGTTAAACCCGAATTAAGATCCATTGGGGTATAATTTCATTTGACAGGCTTTCGACTGATAAATCAAACTAAATGTTTCATTTAGCCACGTCCACTTATCTTAAAATCACGCATTTCAAACCACGAGATAACTTCACGAGATACAAGAATTATAATTGAAGCTATTGTTTACCTTTACTTGAAGAGGAAAATACTTTTGCCATTCCCTTAAGATACTTCAACCGTTAAAAAGGTTTGTGGAGCATAGCGACAAATATACGTAATTTAAATTTTAAAAAATAATAATAATTGTCTTACTCTCAGGATAACTTGTAATGCAAAATTTATCTGAACCGTTTACACTTCATCAATTGTAATCTTTTCACTGTTGAAAATCCTACTAATTACGATGTCGAAGCTAATATATTTCATCGAAGCATTATGTTTAGTTACAATTAGTGTTTGAAATTTTAGCAGATTCATGCGAGCTAATTTGGATCAATAAGAGAGAGAGAAGCTCATTGAGCTGTTTTAATTCCATTCACGTTTTCTCCTTTGATTAATTTGTCAGTCTACGGTTAACTCTTAATACCATTTCGGTCGGTTACATGTTTTAATTAAATCCGGTCCGTAGTCGATTGGTGAACCGTTCCTCTTGTGTACGCTTCAAAAGATACTTTTGAGAAGTGATGTGATTGGTTAACTTACTATCGCTCTCACAAATTATTGAAGTGTCGCCTTTTCTTGTTTTTCAATCCATAGTCAGGCTTCGCACAGCGACCTTAAAAAACAGAACACTGATTTTGTTTGTCTCAGATAGACCGATCAGAAATAATTAAATGTATCTAGAAAAAAAAAAGGAAAGCCTAATGTATGCATACTAAGTTTTATGTTGCGGCCATCGATTAGTTGCAAGTACTGAAACGGGGGAAGAATGGGGGGGGGGTACTCACTTGTTTGATGAGTGTTAAAAGGAAGTTGGATTTTTTTCCTCTCCTAATTTAGAGAATATATTGTGAGGATCTGAACATTTAAGGATTTGTAAGAAATGATTGGATTGTAATGTCGACGAATTGCCCTCTATCTTGTTTTCTGATGGATTATCATCAATTACCAAAGATATTTTAGAATGCCTAGAAAGGTGGTATTATGGGAAGAACCGATAAACATAAAAAATTTAACTGTTTATCAGCATATTCAGTTTCTTCATTTCTGTTGCTAAATCAATCATGTTGTCCACAATTCATTACATGACTGAAGAAAGTTCGTTCTGGAGTATATCAACAGTTGTCGATCCAGTTCAGCTTCCAAAACACGGTTTTGCCGTTTACTCGACTTAGTTCTTCTCCATTTGATTTTTGTAATGCTCAGCTAAAAGGTCGACATCAGTATAATCGCATTACTTTTGTTATCCCTTCAACTTTTAGAAAACTTTGGATCCTTCTTCGCTTAAGAAGTTACTTGTCTCCTATCCAGTCGCTTACTCTGCACAATCTCAACTTTGACCAACCTTGGATGCACTTCTCACGTTTCGGATGGTGCACTTGAGATCTCTAAGAGTTCTTAATGCCGTTCAGAAGAAAGTGGTTCGGTTCGATCCTTCTCTTACCGACTCTCTTCAACCAATATCATCATAGACGACCAGTTTCCTTATTATATTTCTTCTACACACATACTGTATTTTCATGAGCGCTGTTCAGCAGAACTAGCATTCGTTCAATATGCTCCCCATTTCTACAAAACCTATAGGAATACGAGCAGTAGCTGTCCAACATAATTTTACAGTTGAACTGCAGACTCACCGAACTTGTTACTCAGGATCGTTTTTTTTATTCCATCTACATCAGTGGTTCCCAACGTGGGTGGTACCGGCCCCTGGTGGACGGTGGGATTACTTAAGGGGTGCCAAAAGGCAAGCAGGAAGCAGGGGGCGCTGCAAAATGCTGAAATGTGCAATAATTAATTGCTGGTGTTTGATTATTATTATTATTATTATTATTATTATTATTATTATTATTATTATTATTGTTGTTTCCAAGACATTTTTCGTTGTTTTCCATGTTGTTTTTCAAAACATTTTTTGAGTGTTCTGTCGGCAATTTCTGAAGTGGTTCGTTTTTTACCTTAATAGTACTAAGTGTGTTATAATGTATTTTCCCATATTCGTATTTACTGAACAAAAATGTGAAGCTTTTAGCTATGTAAGTGTTGTGTCACAGAGCTTGGCAAATTATAGGTTCTGTTATATTGTGAGGATGTAAAGATAAAGATTATTATTTACAAAAACTACTTTCAAATATGTATGTACGCTTATTTCTGCATGTTCCAGAATAGAAATGGCAGATACAGATACTTCAAAGAAGAAATGTAGGCAGTATAGCATTAAATATCTAAAATATGGATGCATACCAGCACCAACAAACCAGCAGCTGCCAATGTGTGAAAGGGTCTTCTCAAATGAGGCCATGAAGCCTTCCAGAATAATTGAACATTTGAAGAAGGTACATCCTAACAATTCAAGTAAATCAAGGATTTACTTTCGTTTGAAGTTCCAGATTAGGTAATAAATCCATTTTCCGTTACTGAGGTAGTGGGAGCTATGGAGTAAGAACTAATTGAGCTACAAAGTGACTTTGAGCTGAAGCCAAAATTTAAGAAAAATTAAAATCTTATGAAGAGTTTTGGTTGCAGAAAGAGATCTCTGCTCTTTCTGCAAAGAGATATCAAAGCCGAATAGAGAAACTACAAGAGTTTCATGCCGAATATAGAAACTATAAAAGTTTCGGCGGATCCAAGCGTAAGCAAACCTTTCATGACAGGGGCAACTCGTAGTAAAGATGAAGTAAGCTCTGATCACTATCCTTAGTATTTCCTATAATATAAAACACATCTCCTAGTGGACATGTATGATGTTATGCGCGTCCACTAGGAGATGTCTTTTACATTATGGGAAATACAAAGGACAGTGATCAGTATTACTCCGCTTTTACTACGAGTTGCCCCTGTCATGAAAGGTTTGCTTACGCTTGGATCCGCCGAAACTTTTATAGTTTCTATATTCGGCATGAAACTCTTGTAGTTTCTCTATACGGCTTTGAAATAATGTTGGATTCAATATCAACTTAATTTGAATAAGACTCCAGATAACTCAACGTGGAGATTTAAGACGCCTGCTAAGTGATATTAAACCAGACATAGGAAAACTGGTATCACTCCATGAAGCCCATCTATCACATTAAGGATTTTCAGAACATTTAAGTCAATAGCTGCTATCGAATAGCCTAATTATACAATTTTTTATTAGATTTTAATGTAAAGTTGTTATTAAAGTTAATTGTTTTTTTGGGATTTAAAATAAATTTAAATTATAAATTAATAATTTGTTTTTAAAATGTTATTACAGTTCCTTGTGGGTTGTGTGAATCGCTTTTCTGAATGTAGGGTAGGCTCAGGTAAGACGGGGAGGGGGCACTGACGATGAGTTTATGGATTCGAGGGGAGGGGGACGAAAAAGTTTGGGAACCCATGATCTACATGGAGAAGGCTGTTCCATCTGTGAAACATATATGTGTGTGTATATATATATATATATATGAAAAGTTTTTTACCTTGGGGATAATATATATTACGAATACCAAGTAATTTTATAAAGTTGGTTTTTTTACTCTTTCTCCCAAGTAAGCAAAAGAGTTAAGTTTGCGTCTGAACATAGTTCAAGTCTAAAGGTAGTGCAACACCAGGGCAACTCTTTGTAAAGGTGGGTAAAGCTCTGATCACTATTCTTAGTATTTCCCATAATGTAAAACACATCTCACTAGGAGATGTATACTGTTATACATTATGGGTGGGAATGTCACCACCCAGAGCGGTTTCAACCTTTTTTTGAGGTCTCCTCAGTGAGTAGCTAGACCTTGAAATACCAAGGTGTTTAGTAATGCAGAGCTTATCAACTTTTCCTATACGAGTTGCTAAGGAGACCTCAAAAAAGGTTGAAACCGGTCTGGGTAGTGACCCCCCCACACACACACACCAATAATGTATGACAGTATATATATATATATATTATATATGTGTGTGTGTGTGTGTGTGTGTGTGTGTGTGTATTAAGTTGTTTATATATATATATATATATAAACGTAAGTTGTAGAGTTTCCAATGGCAGCACTTTTTTCTTTTCATTATCACGGGCCCACACACAGACACATATACTCACACTGGCTTATTATGGTTTGAGTTTCTCGTCTTTTTTTTTTTCTTAGGGGGGGGGGACAAAAATGCATAGGGTGATTTTATAGTTCTGAAGACATTCTAAGTATATTAAACAATGCATGAAACTGTATTTACCTAAACTATCTAAGATAGGTGTAAAAAACAAACAAACAAACCATAATCTGTTGTTCGTAATGAACATTACTGTTTTCCTTATAACAGATTATGGTTTGTTTGTTTGTTTTCAAAAAAGACCTGGCTTTGATCCACTCAAGAATACAAAGTTCTAGGCGTTCATAACAGAGGCTGAGTTAGCTAGTCTCAGGTGGAACCAGCCGATTTTCTAAAATAGAAAGATAAGTCACATGTGTAAAACTTTCATTTGTTATCGGTGATGTTAAACAACTTAGCTCACTAATTCACTGTTAACAGAAGCGCGTTGTTGTTCTTGATAAAATGTCTACCTTGTGCAATCCTCAAGATGGTAAGGGATAAAAAAAAGTTGATGGAAATCTTATGTGAACTCAGGCAAGACGGGACCAATAATTGCTCATTCGACATGTCACATTTTCAATGATGGCGTACCAATTTGCATAAATTTCATCAACCGATGAAGTGTGCGAGTTTATTCTGCAGCGACCAGGCTTCCTAATAACTCCATATGTCTGGTATTATAATCTTTTATAGTTAAAAAATTCCCTCAAAATCCCCACAACAAGGAAACATTTCTTTTCTCTAAAAAAATGCAAAAAAGGCAATATTAAAATTCTACTATTTGTTAAAAAATAAACTATTGGCTAAGTTCTAATTCATACCAAATCAAAGACTGTATCCTTCCTGTGAGAGGGAGGGGGGGGGAATATTCCGTCCACCAAAGCCCAAAGATATATTTTTTTCATCCACTTTAATCCCATTTAGCTTAGCAAAAGTCTTAGTTAGCGATAGAATGATCAACATTACACTGTACTTTAAAAAATAAAAATATAAAAAGACAAACAATTTGTTATAGACCAGGGTTTGAATCCTGTTTATGACGCGAAGAACCTTTATCACAACTTTTCAACTGAAGGTGAGTTTAACCGGTTTCATAAGGAGTGGAAGATGTTTCCTCCTCGGAACTGGGATTTTTCCCAGTTTCGAGGATGAAACTGGGAAAAATCCTGCGAAAGAGGGAAACCGGCCACGAGAACATACCCAATTTACAAACATAATATACTGGCCTCATAGCCTTTTGTCATTTATTGGTCTGGTGTCGAGGCTAGCAGGTGAAAAAGATGTGCTGTCAGAGAGCTCCTGAAAGATTTGTGATTTTTGTTGATTTATTAAGTGTTTTCTTAGATTTAATTGTCATTTTTAGTATATTATTGTAATTTTTTAGGTGCAGTTATTGTTCTAAAGCGTTTTATAACATAATTTCAGAAATATTATTAGTTTTTACTACTCTTAAAAATGGCGCCAAAAACTCGTCGTAACAAGTGACTAAATCTAAAGTTGTTGCTACTGAGGAGAGCGTTTGTCCTGAACAAAAGCATTGCTACAATGATGATAATTTATCTGAGGATACATTGACATTACAAATAGCTCGGTTAAAAAAAATTATTAGGAAATCGACCAGGGAATTGGAAAAGGTGGAAAAACATTTGTTTCAACTTCGACAGGATAAGAAAAAGGACGAGAACGAACAGGCAGAAAAATACTGAACATGAAAATCAAAATATTAATAACAACAAGGTAAGTCAGTTAATATCTAAGAAAAAAGAGGTGATTATGGTATGGTGACTCAATTTTAAAATTTGCGCTTGCCGAGGGAGTCACCACTTCTAGTTTCCCGGGAGCGAAAATTAAAAATATGACAAACGTAATTGAAAACCAAAAAAGAAATGTAAAAAAAATGGTAGTGTTTGTAGATACTAATAATTTAAATGGTGACAAACATAGTATGAGAGAAGATATGAAAGGTCTGTTGGAAGAAGCGAGAAAGAAATGTGAAAGAGTAAAAATTGTAGGATTACTACCTAGATATGATAGTACTGAGTTAAGAAGGAGGGCGATGATAGCAAATGATTTCACGCGCAGGCTATGTAGAAGATATGGATGTGAGTTTTTAGATGTGTGGGGTGTGTTTGATGGCAGAAAACATTTGTATAAGAATGACGGCCTGCACTTGAATTCATTTAGCATCAGAAACCTGGAGAAATTACTTCTTGGTATGAGACTTAATGCAGAGAGTCAGGGAAACTAGATCATCAAAGGAGGAATGGGAAAAATGCGTGTGAAAGTTCAGCTATGGTATACAAACGAGATAAAGATATAAATGTCTTTGAACATGGTTATGTATATGGCGAAGGAGTGGAAAAATATGCTTTGGGTTCGGTTTGGGTTTTAAAGTATGTCTGGGGAGGGAAAAGAGAAAATTCTATAACAAGACCAAATAGGTTGCATGTCTAATTATAAAAATAGGCTACGTCGTAATATATTATGTTACACAAATTTCAGAAGCATTAGAAACAAAGGGGTTGAGTTTGTTGCTTTATTGAATAAGATGTGGCCTACGATTGTTGGCATTAGTGAAACCTGGCTATCAGAATCAGATATGGTAAGTGGGATTAAGTGTAACGGATATACTATTTTTAGGAAGAGTGCTTAGAGGAGGAGTGCTACTAATGATACCAGATGACTTAAGTCCAGTTAGGGTAGAAATACAAGAAAACAATGTCCCATCTAGCGATGAGTTTGAGTCTATCTGGTGGGAAGTGGAGGTTAACAGAATGAAATATATGGTGGGGTGTTGCTACAGACCTGGCGGCTCAGTTGTAGGACGAAGAAATGTATCTCCAATTTAGCCTTATGGGTACCAAGCGAATGATCATTATGGGTGACATTAATTTTCCAAACAAAACAATGATTGGTTAGAAGAGAAATCGCATTATAAGAAAGAAGAACAGGAATTTATTGAATTGTTGCGTGAAAACTTTCTCAAGCAGTATGTGAAAGAAGGAGTCAAAGAGTGTTGGATTTGCTCATAGCGTCAGAAAGGATCTCTGTCAAGAATATGACTATTTTACCACCACTTGTTGACAGTGATCATGCATGCTGTTCTTTCTTGGGAGGTATCTACTAGTATTGAAGCTCCGATTAAAACTGGCTACATTCTGAACTACAAAGCAGGAAATTATGATCAACTTAGAAGAATACTATCTTTTGTCCCATGGTATCAGTTACTGAACGGAAAAAATGTCAGCAATGCATGGGAATCTGAAAAAGTGCTTGAATGAGGCGGTATCTCAATGTATCACCAAGTGTTCGAAGAATAAATAGGTTGGGAGTGAAATGGATGTGTAGCCTTATTAAGCAAGAGATCCTCAAGAAGAAGATGATGTGGAAAGAATATCGTGAGAATAAGAGTGAGAGGAGTTATGAAATATATAAAGCTCAGGCCAGAAAAGTAACGAGTATTGTGAGAAAAGCTAAAACGCAGAATGAAAAGAAATTGGCCATGCAAGCTAAAAGGCAATCCAAAAGAATTTTATCGTTATGTCGCAAGCAAAAGAAAGAATGAATGTGGAAGAATAACTTTATTGAATGCTGATAGTACACGAGTGTCGGAAGCTAAGGCGATTGTTCAGTTAATGAGTGTTCAATTTGCTAAGATATATCAACCAGGTGCATGGTGCTAGTGTTACGTTGGATGAAGAGATTTTCACGAAACTCTAAGGGTTAGAGTTTCGTGAAAATGAGTTTGAAGGGCTCTTGCATAACCTGGATAAGAATTTGTCAATAGGGACAGGTGGAATATCTGCCGTTTGTTCAGCTAAATTGGCTAGGCCTTTCACACATTTGTATAACTTGAGTCTCAGCTCAGGAATGGAAGGAATGTATAATAGTTCCACTGCACAAGGGTGGTGCAAAAACTGATGTGTCTAACTACCGACCTATTAGTATCTCTAGTGTAGTAGTGAAGATTTTAAAGAAGTTGGTACGAACTCGCATACAGCAATAGGTATACAAGCATTCTATACTCTGCAGGGAACAGCATGGGTTTACTAAAGGAAGGTCATGTTTTAGCAATTTGCTCATATTTTATAACAATGTTACGCCGCGTTGGATAAAGGGAATGGATACACTATGATAATGTTGGATTTTTCTAAGGCATTTGATAGGATACCACACTATAGGCTATTGTGTAAACTGGAGAATATGGGATTGTAACATAATCTATTGACTTGGATCAGTGGATGGTTGACAGACAGATATCAAAAGTGGTATACAGTTGGTGTGAATCTGTCAGATTTAAGGTAACCAGTGGTGTACTTCTGGGTTCAGTTCTTGGGCCATTATTGTACAATCTATACATTAACGATATCAAGCAGGGTCTATCATCAGATTTGCAATTGTTTGCTGATGATACGAAGAGGCAGGGCAATCAAGGATGCTACTGATATTCAGCAATTACAAAATGATTTGAATAGACTGGAAATCTGGGCAAACCAAAATGGCTGTCAGTTTAACGTTAGTAAGTGTAAAGTTATGCACTTTGGCGTGATTAGAGTTCCAGCAGCATATTATATTAGCGGGGTTATGCTACAAGACACTCAAGAGGCAAGGGATCTTGGTGTATTGGTAAGAATTTAAAGTTCAAAAGTCACATAGCAAAAGTTGCAAATACAACTCAGAGGATAATTTCTATGTTGAAGTGAACCTTGACATGTAAGGATAAGGAAGTAATTTTGCCTCTTTATAAGGCTTTGATAAGACCACACTTAGATTACTGTGCGCAGATTTGGTCCCCCGGATTCCAAGGGGATAAAGAAGCTGTGGAAAGGATGCAAAAAGAATCCGGATTATATGATTTAGATTATGAGGACAGATTGCGAGTATGTGGATTACAGGCTCTGGTTAACAGGAGAAAGAGGGGTGATATGATAGGGGTCTATAAACGTTTGAATGGGTGTTATAGCATCTCAACTGATGAAATTTTTTGTTATATGGAAGGTGGGAGAGAACAACACAGGGGCATCCATGGAAGTTAAATTTATTTGCAGTCAAGAAAGAGGTAAGAGCTAGGTTTTTCTCCCGGAGAGCAGTGAGTGAGTGGAATAATTTTCCTTTAGGAGCAGTGCGTGCATCTAGTATAAATGAATTTAAGGGAAGGTATGATAGCTGGGTTGGGTAATTTACAGCCTCCCTCGATGAGTCCTTGACTTCTTGGAGGTCTGAGATAATAATAATAATAGGAAGAAGAAGAAGAAGAATAGCCTTCCTTCTGCCGTAAATCCAAACAACCACGTTCGGTTATATAGTTCAGATAGTAAAAATCGTTGCTTGTTTACCGCGCAAAGGAGATGGAGTCATAGGCACCGAATTAGAAAATGCTATTCGATGGACATGGTTGGTCGATAAAGTGTAAGCGTTGAGGCAAAACAGGCGAGCAGCCAACACTTCTTTTAAAATATTCTCCTTCTTAATGGAAATTTTATAGAAAATGAAGGGATAAAGTTCGTGTTTTATCGTTTATTGCTTTCTCAGTGCACTAGGCAATCGCCTAGTTTATCTCGGTGTAGAGCAGGTCTTGCCTGTACATTGCAAAATTGAGTCTCCCTTCCTACATACCCCTATAGTTAAACATAACTCAAAAATGTTTTTCTCTAAATAATCAGTTTTGAGGGTTTTTTTTGTACAAATGGAATATAATTTATTTTGTATTTCATACATTTCCCATAGCATCACTTCGTATAGATATCGATCTTCTTAAAATACCCTTTAGCAACAACAAACTAATCGAATGTCCATTCTCCCCCCCTGCAAACACCCAAACAACCTTAATCCACAACTTCGCATAAAGTGCACTTAATTCAGAGTGCACTAAGTCACGGTGACATTCGTGTTCCTGAGATTCCCGCTGAGTGGTCCATGGTTTTATTTAACAGTGTGTTTCACATTAAATTACTAATTTTCCAAGTTACGTTTGGTAATAAACCTAAAGCGCCAGAAATATGGGTATTTGTGAAATTATTTAGGTCGTAGATGATTTTTATCGCTCGGTGACTACCACTTTGAGTATTGAAGGCCTGAAGTAATTTGAAAAAAAATGTTCACGTTTTGTGTGCAGAGAGGATTTTTGGATTATCTAACTTGGATCACCGATGGAATTAATCTACTATTATTTTATAACTTTTAGTGGATAGAATTTCGCTTATGATCAGCTTTCTTATTTATCTTGTTTATTAAACATACAGTTTTCCAGACAAAAGAAGTGGTATTTATTCAGAGAATTCGAGATACTTCAAGAAAGGCTATCCTTTAATTCCAACTAATTTAAAACACGTTAAATTGGACTTTAAATTGAATTAAAGTTTTGTACTTAGCACCGTATAATTAGTTTGTTTCTGTTTCATTTTGCCATTCGCATTACTAAACAGCATTTCAAATTCTTTGAATGTTTTTATTTAAAATTAAATAAACGTATTTCTTATTTATTTTATTGAAGCATATTATTTAGTTATTTTATTTTTTTAATATTAGATCCTTCTAGCTCAGTCGACCGGACCTTATGACATTTGACTCTCGGTTGGAAAGACCGGAATTCGGACCCACTTCGATGATATGAGGAATGTTTATAGAAGGCGCTTACAAGTCGAGCACGAGTTAGTCGATCTCATGTGGACTTTGAAGTGGTTTCAGCTCCCAGAAACTTCGACTGTTGAAATAAGGGATAACCATCGTATGTTACCTCAACTTAGCTTAGTAATTCCAAGTGATTTAGACCTACTCGTAGCTTGAATGTGGATGTTAATATTATTAATATTAGTGTGAATATTGAATATTCAAATATTTCAATTGTTTATTTTACATATTTACAATAATGGTACCAAAGAATCCTCGTCATTAGCAAATATAATTTGTCTTTAATCGTTATTATAATTCTGCACAGTTTTTAGTTCTGTTTTTAGTTAATCTCCTCCATTACGAATATAATGTGTATGTGTTCATGCGTGCGTGTCCATCTTTTTTTTTTTTTTTTTTTTTTCGTGTCATAATTTGAGGGTCATCCCTATAATTTCTGCTGAAAGAATTATATAGGGCGGTTTCATTAATAACTTCAAATTCGGGAAAGTTCATAAGTTATAATTACAATAGTGTGTATTATTTGACAATTAAATGAACAAGTAGTGAAATAAAACAAAAAAAATGAGGAAAATGTTCGTTTAACTTATCAAATTTTTGATATTATCATGCTAGAAACAAGTATTTTGTTTACATAGGATTCCACACGTCTTGGATCTACAGCTCACCACTATATTATTCAGGATAACAACCGCAGGAGCCTTTTGTTTGCAGAAACATCGGGATTTTTAAACTGATGGCAAGTCATTTTCATAGGGAAACGACTGTTTTCCTTCTGTTGAAAAATCAATTTTTTACTGCCTTGAAAACAGACAAACCAACCTGAGAACACACATGCACACACACACACACACACACACAATACGCCCAATTAACAAATATGATATTCTTGCAACATACTTTTTTCATGAATCTCAACCAAAAAAATCTTATAGTCTGTGGGTCGGGTAGGGATGAAGATCAGATAAACCGGAACCCTAAACTAAAGACCAAAACATAAAATTTGTTTCGTGGTTAAAATTATGAACCAATTATCCATAATTTTAATCACTTGTTCTATTTCACAAAACAAAACAAAATAATAAAATAAAATATTAAATGAATAAATAAATCTTTGCTGAGAAAGTGACGATCACAATAAAACATTCATTTATTAATATTTTATTTATTCAATATCTGTCTTTAAATGAATTCTGGATTGACCTTTTATCGTGTTTAACAACAGACAATTGAGCAGATCATAGTCTTCTGCACATGAGACAGACCACCTCATCATTAGCTGGAAAGCCCTTATTACATGCACACTTTGAATGTCCAGTGAAATAAAAAAAAAAACTCATATAATTACTATTCTTTCTTTCGATCGAGTGTGTAGTTCCTAGTGGTTAAATTAATGAAACGACTTGTAGTGGGTGTCATTGAAATTTACCGTCTCTTTCCCCCTTATTCTTAGCTTCTTCATACATAACTTTGCATTCATATTAAGGCACTTGACTTCATATGATCCATGAATGATTCAATACATTTCGAATGGTAATTTTAGTTGCAGCCATTGTAATTCTAAGCCGGTTTGGTTAATTAACAAACTAACTATGTTTGGTATATTCGTATAACTTAAAAAAAAATCGCTAATGAACGAAGAAAATTACTGGAAACATAACAATCATTAGCGGGCTGCTAGTTAAAAAAAATGTGTTGAGCTCCATAACCCTATTGTCTTATAAAATCCATAATTATACAAGTCGTGGCTAGCGTTACATACCATCAAAAAATAAAGAATATATAATTAAGGTATAAAAATGATGCTAACCAGGAAACAAAAAGGGAAAACCTGCTTGACCTACAGCCGCATAAAAACTACTGTAGTCCGAAGAATGTACTATTAAGTCGATTGAAACAAGTTACTGAAGTGTCTGTGAAGAAGACGTGAAGCTACAACTGGAAATCCCATTGCCTTTTAATGAAGCGTTAAAGTGTTTTTTTTTTCTTTTTAGGTCTAGAAGTAGACATATCACCACTTTTAATACAAATGTTACTCTAAAATGCATTCAAAAAACTATTTTAATGGAACCAGACAAGTGAGTGGCTTAAGCATATCGAATGTTGGCTTCCACTGAGCTACGTCCATTGTAGTCTAGTACTATCACACAACTCACCCAAACCGGCTGTCAATCTTTCATTGCTTCAACACACGCAAGCATTCACCTCATTTACCTACACATCGATTTTACGTTCACTGTACAGTGTTCCTAACGAGAAGTGAAGAGAAAAACGAGCAGGCAGGCAGGCAGGCAATAGCCCAATCGAGCGACAGTGTCCACAGGTTGACTAACCTCAGTCACAAGAGAGAAAATGTTTGTCTCATCAGCAGCAGCAGGTCGATCGTGGACGCCAGGTCATTATATTTTCTATTATTAAATCAATAGTCCACCTTAGATATTCTCAGTCAGTAGCGCTGTCTGCAATGACTGTTTACACAGCTAGAACATCTTGTTCTTAATACAAAAAATCGAACTCGGCCGTCTCTCGAGGCACGGTCACACCTGGCAGAAAACAAGTAGCGTCGGTGAATGTATTTCTAGAGGCTCCTCTTGCAATTGTTCAGTTAATTCTTATTAAATTATTAGCTTGAACTCAGGAAGGAACGTTATGTTGATCTAAAGCTCTCTCTCTGTGAAGAAAATTTAAATTCTTCTATTATTCTTTTATTTGTAACCTTGATTCGTTTTCTTTTAAAAAATGCAAAGATAAGAGGCACACATTTATAGTAGTAGAAACAAATGTATTACAGCGACATCTGTGCGACACATTTTGTCACCTTCCTTCAAAATTTCTGGGGATTCGTTTTATTCAGAGACTCGAATTTCCAATTCTTCCGTTGTGCTTAATGTTTTCTGGTATTTTGAATGGGAAATTCCTGGAAGATTAGATCTCACTCGTCAATGAGTCCAGATGCGAGCGAGACTAAGTGCCTATCGTTTTAGATTATGATGATATAAAAATGATACGCTATGATTTTCGTAAGACAATTGAATTTCTAATAATTACGACACTTTTTTACATAAATGCTTAGAAAATTCAAGGCAAGTAAGTGTTTTATTCCTTTCTACAGGACTACTATATATATATGGTCTCGCCAACTGATTGCAATTTGTGGTGTTTTTCATAGCTTATAAGGAGCCATCCAATTAGGACCTTATAAAGATCGAGCAGTTTGAACTTTGGTTAAATTCAATAGTAGTATACCATATGATGGAAAATGCTCTTTGCAGATTCTATCAGATTCTTTTGTAATAATTAATGTATGTTCTAAATGGAATGCAGATGGTCACCCAACTCCATTTCCTAATCTTATATGGATACGTCTCTTTGTGTTTGTAAGTCCTGTCAACACTGTGCGGTGCGTGTGTGTGTTTGTGTGCTCTTTAGTATGGACTTTTATGGATCTGCCAGTTTTTTCGACGTGGTCCTTTCAAGTTGCAACATATTTCTAATACTCATAATTTTGTTTTGTAAGACCAAAAGACATACACATCCAAATGCCGGCCTGGTTGTCCGAGTTATTAGCGTATCCAACTTTACAACCAACGTGCTGAGGATTCAAATTCTATTGTGGACATGGATGTTTGTGATTGTCTTTAGGATGGAGATGAATTTCATCGCCCCAGTGCAAGACTTCCTCTCCACTAATTGAAGTCTTGAAGGACTTGAAAATAGTAAATGAAATTTCATAATATAGTGAGTTATCACTCTGTAGATTTCTTCCTGAGGCTGATGTAAAAGAGAAGATCCACTTACTTGATGGAAATGTAAACACACATTGCCCTAACTAAATAAATTTACTAAACGTTACAACACATTCCTTCAATATCAGCATTGACGGAGCGTATTTTTTACGCAGATGAGACTCGTTACAACTAAAGTAAGCAGAAGACTGCCCTACCCCCAGGTGTAGTTAAGGCTATTTCGTTCTTAAAAAAATAATAATCTTCATTTGGATGACCTGGATAAAATTAATTTAGATGATATATAACTTACACTGAAATATCGTTACTGGATAATAAAAACTGACATTTTATTGATGAAAAAATTATTTAAATAAATTATTATACTTTTCTTAGAAAATCTGTTTATAATTTTAGATGTGTACTTTTTTTTATTCTATTTTGCCTTCTCTTACAGAAACGTACCAAAAAAAAAAAAAGTTGTTTTCAAAAAGTTGTTTAGATGTTATTGATCGAAATTTGAGACAAAATTTGCCTACTCTTTCTTGAATCAGATGCCAAGGATTAACTTGACAAGATATATGGAATGCCCTAATAAAACGTTGCAGCTTAATAGACTTTAGCCATGAATGTATGATAAATTTATATGAGGAAACTACAACAATCAAATCACGAGGCTCAAGCTTAGTGAGATGTAATAATAAATTAAGTGTGGTTGTCACCAATAGCGATTTGGAAAATATTATTGCAAACAAAGAAAACGGATTTGTGTAATAAACTGCTCATATATGCATATTTTATGATTGATTGATTTTTATTTTATTTATTTACTCATTTATTATTTTTTTCCTGAAAATTTTTAAAATATTTTATTTTATTTCCTTTTATTTGCATTAGTCCCAAAGATACGGAAATGAAGAATGGAGAAACGCTACTTTTAGATTTGTTTTTTTTCCTGCCCCCCCCCCCCCCAAAAAAATTCATTACTTCATTGACAAGCTGTAAAGTTAAATTAGGAGCACTTATTATTCAGATCAACAAAACTTATCTCATTTTTCTACTTTCAAGGAATGTAAGAGCTCAGCAAGGTTATTTCTTAGTAACAGATAGCTATTCTTTGGATGTCCAGTCTTTTTTTTTTTTTTTTTTTTTTAATATTCGTAAAAGAGCAAGAGTTAGTCTCATACGGACGTGGAAAGGTCTTTCTTCCTTCTCGAACATTCGAGTTTACCACACACAAAACACAATCAGAACACTTGCAATTAACAACCACAACACACTGATCTCATAGCCTTAGTTAACTCAACACTCAACTTAGTCAACTACAACCTCCTTAATCATTATAAACGGTATAATATAATAGATTTACAAAGTTCGTAACGTTTGATGCTTTGTTCTTTCGTGGATGTTTTGAATGAATACTAATCATGGAAAAATTCAGAAAGTATGTGTGTAATACGCCTGTATGATGACTTTGCATTACATATTTAAAGATAAGTTGAAACGTTTACATGATGTAATTCTACTTGGGAAAAAAAGTAATAAAATTATGGTAATAGAAAAAAAAAATGTTCCGACCCCTCATACATGATGAAGTAGTTTGTTTTTTTCCGAAGGCAAATTGGAAAGTTGACACTGATGTAGGTCATTTTTTTATTATTTAGCACAGCAGGCAGAACATAAGAGTTGTCTATCCTTTCTGAAAAAAGTGGGTAAATGTTGTGCTGATGCTTCCATTGTATACTCGCGATAAATGCGTGTCGCAGCAGTGTGTCAGAACGAGTAGAGTTGCAATTCCTTCAAGGACGAGAGGAATTTCGAAACCAAGAGACTGCAAAAGAGAAAACCGATTTTAGAGCACACGCAATCATATGAGAATATAATGACATGTACCTATTTAGCAAGATCCCCACCCCTTAAGGGATTGCTAAATAAGTACCGTACAAGACCTCGCATTTTGTAGTCAAATGTGCATTATTGTTATTATTATTATTTTATTCACATAATTGATACACAGTCAAAACAAGATATCATTTAAACAACAATTTCACTGATGATACAAAACAATTCAGATTCTACCCAAGAATCTAAGAATAGTCTGTTAGGTAGCATCGTAAAACATGGACTGTTCCAAGTAATGCTGTTTTTTTTTGTTTTTTTTGTAGGTCATGCGGGGGCACTTCGTTGATGTTTAATTGCTGTAAATAGTTGGATAGCTTCTTTGAAATTGCACCAAGTGTACCGATAACTATTGGGATGACTTTGGTGTGTTTAAGCCACAGTCAGCCAACTTCGATTGCCAGATCTCGATATTTCGTAATTTATTTTTTTAATTTATTATTATTATTATTATTATATACATAATGTAATATAATAATTATAATGTAACAAATGTATAATTTGAAAGTATAATAATTATAAATAAATACCAAAATATTGAATTTTATTAACTGCTATGCGTAAATGACGAATTATTATCATAATAAATAAAAACATGTTTTTATGGAGTTGAAACTTATACACGTGTTCGGCTTTGACAATAGCAGATAGTTATGAATACTGCAGTCTATCTTCTATTTACTGTAATAAAAGCTCTTTAGAAAATACTGTAATGTTAATTTTTTTTTTTTTTTTGGAAGGGTTTTCTTAGTTTTTCACATTGTTTTCTAGTTATATCTCTTTTCTTGATGAAGATGCTAATGATTTTGGATCACTACACGACATAACCTTCCTAAACTGTGCTTTTGCACGTGCGTCACCCAGAGAGGTGAGAAAACCACTCTATCATTCAATATTACAGATCGTACGGTTCACAGTTGCCATGTTTGTTTAATCAGAGCAACTGCAGGCGATTAAGTAGATTTTTTTATGTGGCTCACAATCATCAAAGGTTTATTTGTAAACCTAGAATACATTCGTAGCATAGATGGGCTAAGAATTTGGATGTTTATAATTTTTAAATAGTCTGAAAATCCTGCTGTAGAGGCGGCCTTCTTTACAACAATCCTGCTGTAGAGAAGGCCCTAAGTGATCAAGCCTCTTGGGGCCTTCAATAAGCAGAGTAGTGGTCTCACAATGGACAATGAAATTAACCTCCTATCTACATACACATCTATGCCAATGGCCAAATTCAAACTCGCAGACTGTTGGTTAGAGAGCCAATACCCCAACCATCCTGGCCTGCAGATTGCGAACCATGTATTACAGTTTTAATTTTCTGTTGCATGAAGTGAACAGTTTATTTTCTGCAATGATAGTAAATTGGTATAATTTAACAATCACAATAGCTTCGACTTTTCTACTTATTCACTGGACAGTGTTATTACAAATACTGTTATAAAGACCATCGTAGAGCGTAGATTACTGCAAATATTATTGTGAATAACAGTAAGTGTACTAAGTAAGACATACTGTAAGTAATTAGCACTATATCTTTTTCAATGGTTTTAATTTTGATTGTTCAGTTCAATAACGATTATTATTAAACCTCTGAAGAGATTAAAAGTACTGTTTACCATTTATTAGAAATGCACTTCTACGATTGCCGGCCTGGTTGGCCGAATGGTTAGCGTATCCGCTCTCCAGCCGAAAGGTTGCGGGTTTGCATCCTGCCATAGGCATGGATGTTTGTGAAATCTAGTGGTGGTGGTAAACAGTAGATGGCGTTGGTGTAGATGAAGATAGTTGCAGTTCGTGGATTGATGGAGAGTTGTAGAGTAGGTGCCCTCCCTCGATGAGTCTTTGGACTCCCTGGAGGTATGACGTAATATTGATATGGTCAGTAGAAAATTGATGAAATAAAAAGAAATCTGTATGGCGGTGAGAATTTTAATATGTATTTTTCTCTACTTGAGAACCTGGATTTCCATATGCGGTGTTTACGCTAGTTGAAAGAGAATTTTATTTTACTTTTTTTTAATGTAACTCCCATCCAAGAAAGTTACCATAGCTCGTTAGTACCTTAGATGGGCTAAGGATTTTTTTTATTATTGTATTTTTTTTTTTTTTTCCAGTTTAATAAATATTGATTCGTACAGTTTTGAGTTTCAACTAAGTGAGGATTCAACTTAGTTTTTAAACCGCATTTGAATGTATTTGTTTGGTTCCATGAAAAATCATCGAAAAGGCAATTCGTCGAATGAACAATTCGTCGAAAATGCAATTCATCGAAAAAACAATTCACCGAAAAGTTTAAATTTTCGAAAATATTATATTAAAAAAGTGATCCATTTAGAACAAAAACTGAACCATGCAGACAACTTCTTGTACTAGTAACTTCTACTAATTCCGCTAAGGCAGTAAATTATTGTAATACATAATTTGGACACATTATTTCTTTGTTGCCCCGAATATAGCTAAACTGAAAACTGGAACAGTTCGACATTTTCTTGTAAAAGTTTCAAACAGCGAATCTGAGTAAAATTCATCCCATAATAATTACTGTATTGAAGTCGCATATTACTACTAGCAACAATAATAATAATGGAGCCTGCATAGTTCAGTCGGTATAAACGAAGCTGTTTAGTTAGAAAGACCTAGGTAGTTGGAATCCCTTTTACGACGCGCATAATTTTTATCAGTCCTAAATTAGCGGGCATAATACGGAAATGGCTGGGCTTTTCCTCCCGAAAACAGGCAAATCAGTCCAATGAACAGACATGAAACAGTTATCGGACAAGAAAGACTATAAGAAACCAAATTGTTCTATAGTTTTTTTAACTATTAAAGTAGCATTACTATCTCCCTATACATGGTTCGGTTTTTGTTCTAAATGGATCAATTTTCTCCTAACATTAACGAAAATTTAAAATTTTCGACGAATTGTTTTTTTCGATGAATTGCATTTTCGACGATTTGTCGTTCGATGAATTGTCGGTGAATTGTCTTTCGATGAATCGCCTTTTCGATGAACTCTTCGGATGCCATTTGTTTTAATGCAGTTGTCATTGAACGCCTTTACTAATTGATGTAATGAAGTCTGGTTTTGGCAAAGAATTCAATTAACTGTATTAATTAATAAAAAGAAAACAAAATTCATTCGTTACACAATGAAATACTAGCACATTGCATAGTTCTGAATTCAGCCAACGAAGTCGATCACCAAGAATATATTTGCCATTTATACGAGCTATGACGTCATACTTCATCGCGAGCTATAGTAGTTCAAGCGAATAGAGTTCGGGCTGTTTTTACCATTGAATATTGCGTGATGGTTGTTACGCACGCGATCTCACTTTCGTGGAAAGCTTTTCGCCAAATTGTATTTATTTTATGTCTCACGTTGCTAAGAGCATAATTAATTTCAAAATTTCTCGGAATATGCTCTTTATTTATTTATGTTAAAACTGAAAAGGCAATCTATTGTTGTTCAAATAGCATTACGCAAAATACTTCTCTGAGTTTTTGATGATTTGTTAACTGTGTAGCTGACCAAAACGAAGGAAATATATTAAGGTAGCATTATTTGGAGCAGGAACGTCGCGAGGGAGATTTGCCGCTTGTGGACATAAATCAAATATGTCATTCCATGGGTGATTTTTTTAAAGTGGGCGTGTCCTTCGTGTTTTTTTTTTTTTTTTTTTTTGTCAGCTACGATAATCAATAGAGGATAAAAAACTAAAGTCTTTATATATTTTTGACAAATATATTTTGGAAAAAAATAATGATCAAGAGTGAATTTTCTTTTCGTGAATATTTTCCCCCTACTTTTCGCTTAACTTAAGCTTGCTGCAATTACATTTTTTTTTTTTTTTTTGTAGTCGGTTTCCAATCCGCTTTAATTTGACTATTATTTTCGAGTGTAGTTATGCACATTACATTCTGGTATATTTTTATTCGTTTATTGGTTTGTAATTAACATTCTTTATAAAGCTTTTAAATCTTTTCATTTTTGATTCTATCAAATTTTGTATCATCAGTCAGACTACTGGTTTATTGTTTCTTACTTTCGAAAATTTCTTAGATATTTATTTTTACATATTATTAATTTGAAACAATCTGATATATCATTGGCTTTTAAGAAAGCGTAATTTTACTTTTCCTGTGCTATTTATATTTTCAAGATTAACTGTTATTTAGATATTAAAATTTCATTATTTCGTTTTTCAGTTTAATTTTGTATTTTATTATTCCTGATGCCTTCAAGGAGTCCGAAGACTCATCGCGGGAGGACACCTACAACTGTCTCAACCACTACACCGAACCGAACCTCTACTACGAATTATTTCCATCAACGCCATCTACCGCCCGCTTCCACCACCACAACAACTAGTATTTTTTGTCTGTAAATTGCGTGTGTTCTGAAGGGCCGATTTGTCTGTATGCGGGATGAAAAACCTGAGTTTCCGGGAGAAAAAAAACCCTGCTACCTCTGTATGAGATCGGCTAACTTACCTTCGTTTGAAATCGTCTAGATAAAGATTCCTCCTGTAGCGACGAGGATCGAACTTAGGCCTATTCCAATCGAAGGGCGCAATGTACCGTCGTTCTTCCAATTGTGCTACGGAGGCACAATTCGAAGAACGACATTTTTATCAGTTCATTTTCAAATTTCTTTTCCTCTTGATATTTCTACGTTAAAATTACCGCATCGGTTATAGCTTATAAATAATTGCGTTCTTTACCTGCCAGCAATTTGTAAGTTTTGCTAGTTGATTTTAGTTATTATTATTGATGATGCATAATCATTTTAAAAACTGATGGATTTAAAGAAATTGTCTTATCAGGTCCACTCGTTGTCTTTCTATGTATATTGTAATAGTTCTATTATGCATTCATTTTTGTGCATATATCTTTAATCTTTCATTAAATTTCAGTAGTATATTTCTTGTGTGTGTGTGGGTGGGTGTGTATATTTACGTTTATTTCCCAATAGTATCCCCACCAGGAAGTAATTTATTCCTACATGCTCCACTGCATACAGTGCATATATCACGTGTAGCTTCCAAGTACTGATTAACATTTTACATTTCCAATATTGCATCAATATTCATATTTGCATTTATATTTTTACATCTATATGTACACGTTCCGACCTTTACATCCACATTTATATTTTTATATATACATATATTTACACTATATAATTCACACAATATCGCTAATTAATGTTACATTACAACGACTGGAAGTTGATCTTATTGGCAAATTTCATTAATTCTGAGTAATGCGTTTACTGGAGTCCAGTAGCTGACAGTCGTAAAGTATGTGATCGACAGTCTGTTAAGGTGCGGGCAACAAATGCATGATGAGGATTCCAGGATATGGAATCTGTGTAAGTAGTGTCTTAAATTTCCGTGTCCCGTTAGTAGAGTGGTTAAACCTGAAGAAATGGCGTGTTTTTTCAGCCGGAGTCTGCTTTTGATACTTGGCCAGAACTGTTTTGTTGTTGATCCGTTTTTTGATGTTTTCCATTCTTCTTTCCACAAGTTTAGGCTTCTTCCTTCTGCAAGTGTTTTTATAGCACTTTCAGAGCTTTCCTTCTCTTTAATAAATGGCTATAAGGCGTTGAACCGTTGTTTAGTTTTTGTCGGTTTTTGGCAGGTTCAGCACAAGATACCAGTGGTACTATAGCTCCGGTATATGGTGTTCTCAGCGCTCGTTGGCCTAATCCCCACTTAATCCTTGCCGACTAAGCTAGAAGGTTTACTATTTGTAAGCTCTTTTTCGGCAGCATATGAGATGTGCTTGTTAAATGTAAATTTTTCATCTATTGTTACTCTTAGGTATTTTAGCTAGCTGGGTACCTCGAGAATTTCCCTTTAGGAAGACCGTTAAAGGTTGTTTTGATTTTTTTTTTTTTTTTTACTTGAGATGTGTAGCACTTTAGATTTGGTGCTATTGAAGGTAACTTTCTTCTCGCGTGCCCACTTTGCAATTTTAAAGAGTTCTTCGTTGGCCGTTACTTCTAGCCGTAAGCCGTCGTGTCTCCGAATCATTATCATTGCATCATCGGCGAAAGCTATGACTTTCGTTTCAGTAGTGAAAAGAAGTCTTAGTAACGAGTCGTGCTGGATGTTCCAGAAAGCTGGTCCACAGCAGGAACTTTGCCGAGAGCTACGTTTGACTTCTTTCGTTATAGCTGTGGTTTATAATGCCATGGTTGCTCTTCTGTCTGTAAAATCTTTTTTTGTAAGATAGAGTAATTTTTTGGACATTTTAAATCTCTTAATTGATTGATTATGGCTGGCCACCATGCAGCATCAAAGGCTCCTTGTACATCGAGTGAAATCAGTAGTATGTCTTTTTTTTTTTCTTGTAGACTGTCTTCTATGAACTCTTTAAACTCCATGATTGCGTCAACTGTGCTTGATTGAGGTCCAAATGCATACTGATTGCTACTTAATTAATTAATATTGCCTCGACTTCAGCATTGACCACGAGTATTGCAGCTCTTTCTTTCTGATCCTTTGGAAAATATTTTATAATTAGCTGGAAAGCCACATGTTTTGTTATTGATGTTGTAGGGTTGTTGTGTTAATGCTAGTCGTATATTTTTCTATTTATGAGTTCTGTTAAGTTATTTACAGCCTTCATAGAGCGTTGAAGATTTATTTGATGGCATGCCAGGGAAGTAGTGATGTTTCTACAAGCTTTATTGTTTCTTTCCATAATCTATGTTTTGAATTTTGAGCTGTCTATAGTAGTTGTATTTCGGGCGGTCTTTGCTTGGTGCAATGTGTTTGCAGTCGATTTTGGTTTTGGCATACTTGTTATGATTTTGGCAATTTATGCAGTTCATCCCGGACTTATTTCGTGGGCGCTCGCTGAACTTCAGGTAGTTTATCCCTACAGTCTCGTGTATGATGGTGGAATTTATTGCAGCGAAAGCACCTCAAAACGCTTACGTAGTCTGCACAATGACAATTTCTCCAGCATTTTGACACCGGTTTTCAGCAATTTAGTCCTCACCATTGGATCGACTTCAATAATTAAGTTTCTCTTGTTCGTTTTTTTTTTTATTTGTCATGATGAATTTCTGTGTCATCTTTGAATCGCTACTGAAGAGTTCTTCGTTCTGCATGCGGATTGAATCGATTGCATTGTTCGTATCAATTTCACTGGGAATATCATATATTATCGCCTCGGAAGATGTTTCTTACTGGGATTTGCTACTAACGTGTCTTTGCATTCCTTAGAGATTTCGTTATTTACCAAGTCTATGCCAGTCTTTTCTTTGGATTCAATTAAGACTCCTCCATTATTATTACTTTTCATTTTTGCGATTCCGATTTTAATTTTTCTTGGGTCCATTTTTTCCTTTGATGATATATTTGGTTTCTTCGCTGTTTAGTTGAGCTATCGGTTTCACTATTAATTTATAGCAAGGATTGTTTTCGGATTCGTCTTTGTTTTTAGCATTGTTTATAACGACTTGCGCGTATAGCTGAGTAGGCTGATCTAGGTTAGCCTGTTTCTGTTTCTTTTTTTTTTAGTAGTAATAGACTGTAGTTCTATTGATGCTTTTGTTTCGTTTTTCATTTTATTGAATACCTTCGTTAGTTCGTTCACTTTAGTTCGTATCTCCTTTTTTAAATAATTTCTTAGATTACCGCTTATTTTGGCAACGTTACGCAGCAAATTGAGGGCTTTTTTCGAACTCTGATTCGTTCCGTGCAGCCATCTTAATGTCACTCAAAGTTGTGGTAATATAACTTGAACTGCTAAGTTTTCTTAGGTACTAAGTTTAAGAAAAATGTACAGTTTTGCTGCCTTTCTCTCTCTCTCTCGCTGTGTGTGTGTGTGTGTGTGTGTGTGTGTGTGTGTGTGTGTGTGTGTGTGTGTGTGTGTGTGTGTGTGTGTGTGTGTGTGTGTGTGTGTGTGTGTGTGTGTGTGTGTGTGTGTGTGTGTGTGTGTGTGTGTGTGTGTTGGATACCTTAAGTTATTAATGATTAGATTAGCGAATAAAACTATGGAAACGGGGCATCTAAATATTTTGTCAACTGAGCACATTCCCAAACATCTTTGTCCATTTGTATGGGAATAAAACCCAGAATTTATCGGAAGAAGCACTTCTTCTGCAGGTTCAATCTGTAGTAAATAAAACCAATCTTGTCAAAAGGCTTTCGTCTTAAGAAAGGACATTATTAGAATGGTGGGAGAAGTTATGTATTGTTTCACAACTTAATGCTGTTTTATTTCCAGTTCCTATAATTATAATCACCTGTATAAGTGCATTAAGTTTTTTGTTTGTCATTGTCAAGGTAACTCAAAGAAAACATTCTGTTTATACATTTATACCCAGAGAGAGAGAGAGAGAGACTTAAGTATGCAAAGCAGTGGCATAGCTAGAGCTGTTGTCGCCTGGGACGGTCCCTGAGTTTGCCGCCCCTCTCAATACACACCCAAAATATTACAAAAAGTCAAAACGACGTATAGGGAAATAAATAAAAACACTATGCTTATTTTTGAAGTAAAACTTTAATTTCAACATTCTAAAATGTTATTTTTCTTGCTTTTCTGTTAGCAAAATCGTCGATGACATTGGCGAAGTCTATTTCATAGTAATGTAGGTAATTCTTAATCAAATTTTATATATCTCCGGGGCGGACCCTCTCCCTCCGCACCTCCCTAGCTATGCCAGTGATGCAAAGTATAGTATTGTGTTCTAGATAGGATATAAAGAATCATCTTTAAATTTCACCCATTTTTAGGACAATGAAAATCTCTGCTATCACAAAGCATGTTTCATTCCTTAACACCATGTTAGTTTTTTTTTAATTAATAATAATAACTAAATAAAATATAAACGTAAATGCATAACATTTTTCGTTTAAAATTTGGGGCAGTAATGTGGTTATAAGATCCTCTCTGTGCATGTATTTTCCGTTTTTAATGATTTTTAAAATTTGTAAAATATATTAAGCTTATGCATTTCTAATGTGAAGCATTCATGTGAAAATTTTTACTTTGACTTTTTTTGTAATGTGGAATTATTTAAGATACACTGTCCCCCCCCTTACAAAACGTAACATTTCCCCGAACTCTCTCATTAAAAAAAGTGACATAATTTAAGACTAACTTAGGTCAAAGCTCCATCTCTAATAGGGTTAATACTGATATTCTTTTTATAAGCATCCTACCCACAAAAAAAAAGGTTGTAAACTTATCGCACTTACTAAGTTACTTAATCCGAAAACCTCACTCTAGAGACCAAACAGAAAATTTTCAAACAACTTCAAGCATCCAGTAAACAAGACAACGGTCTTACATCAGGTAATAAACATCGCCCTTTAGGCGAGGAAGATGTCTACGAATGCTAGCAGTCTAATATGTGCATTTATAATATACGGATATACCGGATTGATTTAAAAGTACAATTTTGAAAGGAGAGTGGTGATAATGTAAACTTAATTATGTAGTATTGGCATGACATCACTTGACTCCTTGAGGATACATACCAGAAATTCATAATAATGATGATAACGACGAGATATAGGTCACATGGCATAGTGGGGTATAAGGTAATAATGTTCACTATGGATAGATCAAGTTGTGTACGTCACTTGAACTGAGAGGTGGTATAGAATTTGCAGATTCGAGCGAGGTGTTATAATAGGTTTGCCATGGTCATTCACCAGTTAGGTTCCTGTGAGTCAGCTCTATCGAGCATACAAGGTCATATGTGGCTATATACATAATTACAAGATGAAAACGTGGTGCTGCAAGATAACAGAAAATGTCAAAAACTTACTGGGTTACTTGAACCAGTAGTTAGGTCAAATTTGTTGCTGGTATTCTTCCATATCGAAAACTAAAAGACAAGAATTTTTGTTTTTATGTGGCTGGCCCACCCACGAAAGGTTTCTCGTACCGTGGGCGGGCTATATATATATATATATATATATATATATATATATACTGTATATATTCTCAAAAAAATATATATATATTTTTTTTTTTTTGATTGCCTGTGTAGCTCAGTGGAAGTGGCGCTTGCATCCTCTGCGCTTGGCCGCTTGAAGTTAGACCTAGGTTCTAGTCTAGTCGCTGACTGGAGGAACTTTTTCTAAGCCTATCTTCGACCGGTTCCCGAGTTAGTCGAGCTCTGCCATGGGCAAGTGGGTTTTTCCTCCCGGAAACTCGGGTTTTTCGTCCCGTAAACTCAAGAAAATCGACCGTAGTACCCACATTATTTCAGACAGTGATATATCTTGTTAGGGTTAGGTACCAAGAGATGGCAGCACTTGTTTGCCAGCCTCTTCATCAGTGGCTGCTATAATTAGTGATAGACATGGGCCAGCTATCTCTGATTGTCTACCGGTGGAGATTGAACTGCCCACTCAGTCTCCAAAAGCTAGATAGGGTATAAAGGCCTCGCCTACTCCCTATTAGGGAATAAAAAGGCGTTAGTTGATTTATTTTGATTTTTATATATTTTTTTTTAATTTTTTTTACAATTCAGAAACCTTGCTCTAGAGAATAAACATGGAACTTTTTCAAGCACTTCAGGCCTCCAGTAAGCGTGGAAGTGATCTCACACAGGACGATCAAATTCATCTCTCACCTAAAGACAATCACAAACATCCATGCCCACGGTGGGATTGGAACCTGCAGCCTGTTGGTTGGAGACCGGATATGCTAGCCATTCGGTCACCCAGGCTGACAATTTGACTACTCTACTACTTTGGTGAAAATTCTTATATTCCATATCATCAGGAGAAATAAATGAATAAACAAAAAAAAAAAAAACCAGATTATAACAGGTAACGTGCATAACGAAATATTTGAAAACAGGGATAACAATGAAAAAGTCTGCATTTGTTATAAAGTTGTTTTTCTGTTTGTCGGTCTGATGCCAACTCTGGTAAGCACATGTGTTTCGCGTTTAACTAGAGAAGACCAGACTTGTTGTAAAATCATTCCATGTTGTTTTTTGTCGTTGTTGTTGCATTATTAAGGATATTTAATCATTACAACTGACTCTTAGAACGCTCTTGAGAAAGATCTTTAATGTGATACTTTATATTAAAGTATATATAATACTTTACTTAAGCAAACCAAAATGTGGAGCATTTTGGTTTGCTTCCGTAATACTTCGTGTTTGGTTTCGGTTGTATGTACTAGTCCTGATTTGTGTTTCCTTTCATTCTCTACGTCCTTCATATGTCCAGATTGGCGTACCCCTTCCGACCTGACTGTCTGTCTTACGTAGCACAAACTACAGGTACAGTTGATCATGCACGAGATTTCAGGTACTCGTAGATACCAGGTTTTTTGAGAGGTGGATGGGAAGCTTTTATCACGTATCTGAATAATATCCAGGTACGTAAAATTCTTGTAATGGCGTGGATGTAGATCCGGGCAATATCTGAACTAACTTTATGTCATGTTAGGCTTTCATTTTAAACCACTCTATGAACGGATTTGCTAACAAGGGAAGAAGGGAAGAGTCCACTGCTAACCCTTCCTTCTGTTCAAAATATTTTCTTGGGAATTTGAAGAAAGTACTATTGATGCAATGTTTAAAGAGAACTATAGTGTCTGGTGGAAATAGGTCTTGTGGTAATTGTAAGGTTTCTGTTCTTGGTTTGTCGGCGAACAGATTTAATGATATCTAGGCTTGCAAGCAAATCAGCAGACTCCGTTTTAATGTCTTTGGTGCATGCCGTGTTCATTATAAAGAGACTGTTTTACCGATATGGAGCTTATCATGTGTACTAGATAGTTGGATAGCAATGAAATTACTTTGCATCCACAATGGGTCTCAGTAAAAAGCCCTGCTCGTGTACTTTTGAGGCTCCATAAATTCTGGGACCGCGGGGGTGTCGTGATACGAGACGTTTTTTGCTATCTTCAGACAAGCTCAGCATTTCTTTTATCATATTACTAGTATTATTAGGGAAGTGTCCCGTTGAACTGTCATCCAGTTTAATATAAGTGTGCATATTATTCATCAAATTTTGCATTATTTTTCTGTAATCCACGATTACATCAAAACTGTTGTGTTGCCTTTATCAGCTATCAAAACTGCAATGCTGTCATGCTTTTTAATATTTTGTAGGGCTAAGCAAACCATTTTTGTAATGTTATTAGTAGGTGGATTTGCTTGCAGAAGTACGGAAGTTTGGATGCGAAGATAATCTGTGCATCTTTAGGGACTTTTTAGAAGACTTTTTTTTTTGCATTAGCCATAATATTTAATTTTGAAATATTACTCGGTGATAGCACAAAGTTGATACTGCATGAAAGAAGACTGAGTTCAGAATCTGAAAACGCATGTGAAGATACATTGACGACTATTTTATTATGGGGTAATTAATCATCAGTCCCTCAACAAAATTTCAAATCGCCTGAAACCGCCAAAACCTCCTCATCCACCTCTCAAAAAACCTGGTCTGCAAAATCAACTGTACCTATGGTTTACACCTATTTAATAGGGTAGACAGGCAAGTCTGAAGAAATGTCCCAGTCTTGACACATCAAGGATGTAGAGAACGAAAGGAAACGCAAATCGGGACCGGGAGCACATACAACTGAAACCAAACATCAAGTACTAAGGTAACAAACCAAAATGCTCCACACAGATTACATATTTTTCTCAAGTGCGTTCAAGGAATCAACTGAAATGATCAAATGCCCTCAACAGTGCAAGAAAAAACAAAGGATGATTTTACATCGAGTCTGGTTTCCTCTAATTGGACACGACATGCCACGGTTACTAGCAAACGACTTCAGTGTAAATGCGAGCTTTCCATTGTTATTAATGTTTTCATTAGGTACGTTACCTGTTATAACCTGTTTTTCAGTTTATTCACTTATTTCTGATGATGGTGTGAAATACAATTTTCAAGAAACTGGTAGAGTCGATACTAGTTAGATTGTCCAAATTAGTCGAGGTTTCTGGAAAACATTCGGGTTTCTATGTAAGGTGCAATTTTTTGGTTTTTCAGAATATTTAGCTTGGCTTGCATGGTTTGCTCTGATTGGACAGTAGGCCAGTGTAATTTGTGATGTGGAGTACTCAATCACAATACACAATCTTCAGACCCAATTGATTTCGGATTATTTGTAATCAAAGGAAACAAAAATTATATCTGAATATTATATTAACATTTTGAATAATTCGCTGTTGCTTATACCGTGGTGTGGTACTACAGATATAACTGAGTAGCAATACAACTGACTGAAATGACGTTTGTCGAGGAAATGAAAGTATAAAGGTAAGATTAGTTCATAAGTCACACTCTTAACCCTATAGAGTGCAATACTTCTGAGTAGAGTTAGAATGTTGGTTTGTGGTGTAGAAGGATATACCATCGAAATCGATTACAGTTTTGATGGAGAGGATGGAGAATGATATTTGTAATTGCTGACAAATCATCTGGCTACTTGTATGTTGAGATTTTTTGAAAAGGGTTCCTGAAAAGGTGTCTCCGTACGCTTTGCGAGATTGTGTGCGTCCATGTGTGCACAATGTGGTCCTGCTCTTAACATCCTATAGGCTAATCATCCAGGTCCAATATTTTCCATGTCGATGAAAAAGGCATCGTTTTCAATTTTTCAGAGTACCAGGTTTGGCAGTTTAAGGGTTACTGTAGTTATCGTTGAACATGAATTCTTGCCATTAGGTTAATTGTACATGGCAATTTATCCAATGCATGCTTTCTTTATTCTGTCTATTCATCATGCTAATGGAGCTCCTTAGAGATTGCACTGTAGCTGTCCTTACAAGTGTTTCTTCAGAATTTTGCTAAAGTCTACAGTTCCGTTCTGTATAATCAAAGTTAATAAAATAAGTAAGAAACTATTTCTAGGAGAGCAGTTTCAATAAATGATCAACCCATAATAAAATTACTGAAAAGAATGATTTTTGCATAAGCGGCCTGCCAAGATTAATATAACCTTGCAGGCTCAATATAACATTGCAGAAACGGAATACTGCAGACAACTTTGAAACTAGCATGATTTTCTTACATTATAATCAACTCCCAGCCGAGGACTCGTCTAAGGAGGCTGCATATCATCTACACCAGCTATAACATGCTATTCCTTCAGTTTCTTTACACTATCTGCACTCACTACCATTAAAGTCAGACTATTCCAAAAGTACCGCTTTATAGGTGCAAAATATGACGCAACTCGTTTTTTGACTGTGTTCATCCTCATCTTCCACATTACCTTCTCATCCTCTTCTCACTCCTCCATAAAATTAAAACTTTCATCTACTGATATCCCGTATGAACCTTTCAGAAGTTTGTGACGTGATAGTCACCTCTCGTTCTCTATTTGCTAGCGCCCGTCGCTATCCACAAATTTTCAATCTCTCCTCATAATCTACATTTACACTCTCAATATCATCTTTAGCACTCTCCTCTATACCCTGTATATTCTACTTTCATTACTTCGAAACCAGAGGATCAGATCTGTGAATACTTGCCTGCATGAGATGGTATCAAAATCCCCTTGCAAAGAGGCAAAATGACTTCTTTAAACTTACATACCAATATTCATTGTAGAATTACATTTGTCTCTGAGTCGCATTTGCAGTCTTTGCTATAGGGCCTCTGAACATTAATGTCCGTGTGCTAAAATTCCAAGATTCTAGCCTTATCCATTTCGTCTAGCATACTCCCACCAATATAATACACCATTGGATATCTGAACACACTAAATTGAATAATTTTACATTTACTATAACAATGAACTGATAACCATTTTTCACACGCTCACAACTTCAGACTGTTCAAATCATTCTACAAGTACTGCGTGACCGTCGCATTCCTGATTACCTTGGTCAGTGTTTGCATCGTCAGCGAATAGTTATATGTCAACATTCAAATCTTTCCCAATGTTTAATGCAAAGATTGAATAACAATAGACCAAGGACTAATCCTATGTTTCACCACCACTTGCCACCTTAAATCTTGCAGGCGGACATCCCCCCCCCCCCATAACCCACTTTTTTGATATCGGTTCAGTCATCCTCTCATCCAAACTAATAGTTTATATCCAATCTCATACCCTCCAACTTATGCATTAGTCTTAGCAAAGTGTAAAAGTATAATGATCACCCATTCCCCTAAAATGTGAGCAATTTACCGAGACATGAGTTTCACTTAGTTCATGCTAGTTCATTTCAAAGTATAAATTCTGTCATCCTATTTCTCTATGTGAGCTCTTCGGGTAGGCCAATAGTTAGACACACCAACCACTCTTGTGCAATGAGATTATTATACATTCTTTCCTCTGCTGTGAATCTTCTTCTGTGCTGAAACCAAAACAGTCAGCTCTCAAAGGCACACTCAATTTGGCTAAACACTCTTTTGCCATCCGTGCTGATATCCCACCTGCCACTATTGCGGAATTCTTATTCATTTTATGGAACAATTATAGTACTTCTTCCTCACACAGCTATATTACTTCATCCACTGCAGAGGTGGCGGTGAGCTTAATGCTGCATACACCAGACTGATAGCTTTTAACAAAATGGGTACCCATTAGTTGAACAATCTCTTCTTCATCTGACATCCGCTTACCATCTTCATTCAGCAGAGTCACTCTTGCACATTAATTCTTCCATATACTCTCAACATAACTATACAATTCTTTTGTTTTGTGTTTGGCATCGCTTTATTTTTTTTACTCACACTTATCTTTACGTTACTTGTCAATCTTATGTCTTTCGCTTGTAATTTTCATAACTGAAGTCATCCTTATGCACACGGTATTCTTTTCATTATATTTTTCTTATGAATCTCTTGGTTCATAAGATTGCACATCGTTTTACTCCTATGCTATTTATTCTTCGATATTGCACTAATGATCGTTTTTAATACTTTCTATGCACTGAGGATACCATGGGATAGAATCCAACATACCCCTCAGTTGATTATAATTGCCTGCTTTGTGCTTCAGCATGTATCCGTTTCTAAATAAACGATTCCTATATTTAGCCACTTCTCAGATCAATTTAGCATGATCCCTGTAACCAACTGGAAGCAACGTTCATGCTGAATCTCCCCATGCGCTATAATCACGTCTAACACACTTTCATCTCGAGTCTCTCTTTTTCAAGACGTTGATTTGCAATAGTTCCGTGAATTCGCCTTTATACCTCTCATGAGATTTCACCACTGCCCAATTAAACTCACCAATGATAAGTCGGACAATTAAAATCACCCACGATAAGTACTCGTTTAGCACCATTAAGTTGATTGGGCAATACATTTCATCTTCACCAGCAACTTATTCTCTCAGTAACAACACACTCCACCATATATTTGGTCTTGTTAGGCCCAAGAAACTGACAAATCGAGACCAGCGAACTCTCAAGCGTGTTATCACAGTAAATTGCCAGTCAGCCCTAGCAACTATCGCAAATAATTTCTGCACAAGCTCTGGAACGGATGCCAGTGACAGAATTATTCGCCGGCAGGTGTTTGCCCTTGGATTTCATGATCGTGTTGCTGCTCTCAAGCCCTTGATTACACATACCAATGCCTGACGTCGTCTGGAGTAGTGCAAACAAACCGTCATTGGATTGTAGATCATGAAGAGGGTCCTGTGGAGCAATGATTCGCGGTACACGATCTGGCAATTGGATGGACATATCTGGACCTGGAAGATACATTGTGAACGATACTTTCAGGAATGTCTTTATCGACTATGAAATTTGGTGAAGGTAGAATAATGATCTGGGGGTGTTTTGCCTGGACCCATTAGTTTCTGTGCTGGGATCTTTAAAACACATTCTTACCATGACATTTTGACAATTTCGTTCTTCCCACACTGCAACAGTTTAGAAGAGCTCCTTTCCTGTAATCGCACGAAAATGCACTTGGTTAGAAAGCAATGACCCTAGTTCCGTGGTTTGAAGACATTAATTCAGGTGGAAGAACTAAACTGACTAATCCAAATCCCCGACCTCAACCCTATTGAACATCATTGGTATGAGCTGGAGCGAAAGTTGCATGTCAGCCCTACTTGCCCAACTAACACTCGTCAGCTGTTTGCCATTCTGCAGGAGGAATGGAAATTCCTCCTGCAAATTCCAGCAACAGTTTACCAGACGTTAGTGGAAGCCTTCCCCGAAGGATAATAGCAGCGAAAAGAGGCCCGAACTCGTATTGACAGTAATGCTGTAGCGACGAGAAATACAAATATTTGCTGTCCGAACACTTTTGGCAACATGGTGTATAATCATATTAACTCCTGCGTAGTTACTACGGCTACTTGTATTCCGATTTACCTCAAGCAATTAAAAAAAATTTCACATTATAATGGGAAAATACAAATTATTGCCATGAAGTGGTATTCAAGACGAATTCTTGAACCACCAGGAACCTGTTGTGGATAAATAAATGTTATACTACCATGCAGTTAACACCATAATAGAAGATATCCTATACCTGTATATTCCGTGAGACAGAGAGAGAGAGCATAGCCTAAGTATTTTTTATAATACTAGTTCAGGTTATTACAAAATTCATTCAAAAGTATCGTGATTGGAAGTTGCTTTGTAGAAAATTAGAATTACATTTAAATTGTTCACTACAAATTTATGTTATAGCACTTCGAAAATTAGCTATTAGCTCAATTACAACTCGTTTTTTTTATCTATTTTTTTAAATCCGTTTTTAATTAAAAATACAATTAAATTAAGTTTCCAGGTTTCATTCATAATTCGCTTAACTAGGAAAATACATTCCTAAAAAAAGTAGTAGAGCAAAACACATGATTTCCGTATAAGACATACTATAGGATTATCGAACTTACTTGTAAAATAAATAAAACCGTTATTCGAAAACAAGACATCAGTGCCGGACTTATGATGCAGTGGCTCACGAAGCTTTAGCTGGTGATCCGAAGAATTAAGGACCCCAAATAATAATGGAGGGAACCTAGAGCATTCTAGCGCCTCAGGATCCTCCCACCTCGGGAGGGTCCTGAGGCACTAGTAGCACTATTATGTTCACTATTTACCATAAGCAATACATTGCTTATGGTAAATAGTGAACATAATAGCATTTATGTGCTCTGTAGATGGAAGGAAAATCTGAGGAATCATTGAAAAGCTCAAATGAACTGTTTTCAGAATTACAATGTGATCGAAATTCCTAATACTCTAAGAATGGCCTATAGATTTAATGACATCAAACTTTAAAGATAAGCTGATTTTCTGAAATATCATAATCGATATGTAATTTAATGATCTTGAAAGCCATAAACGTAGCCAGAAGGCAGTTGTCTCTCCTGGTACAAGCAATTGCATATCTTTGTTTAAAAGTATTTATATACAATTCTTTCCCACTGTCCTGTTTCGATGGAGCAGTCAAACTTTCACACCTAATCTTGTCCATGTCGTCAGATGAATTTGAAATGAGTTCACGGAAGAAAATTTCTTTGTTGGAATAGAATGTATTGATGGCCAAGTTCATCAACTGAGCAATTTCTGCTTAAAAAGCAAAGTGTCTCCTGCTTCTTCTGTGTTTACAGTTTCCGAGGTTTCTTCAGGCATTTTTGAGTTTCATTAATTAGAATAACGCACGACACTATATATATATATATATATACCCAAGAACCGAACAAAGAGAATCTGATTATACAAGTATGTGAAGTCAAAACGTTGAGATTCTTTTGGAAGATCACCGAAATATATTACAAAAAGGAGCATTCCTCAATTGCAAATAAAAATAAATAAGAAATAATTGTCATGAAAATGTGCATTAGTAGCCTTGCTTCATGTCGAGGGAAAAATCTGAAAAATGTAATAACAGAAATCGGTAAAACGATTCGGTGAATATACTTACTGCATCGTATCAATTATATTTTCCCTTTGTTTTCGAGAATTCTAGTCTGCTTGCTAAATGTATAAGGTTGTTGGAATCTCGTTGGCAACTGTAGGAAAGTATTTTCCAGGCCAATACTCAAAATTCAGCGATTCCCGAGCATCGTGCCAGTCTTTTATCCTGGAATGCTTTTAATTCATTAAACAAATTTCACTGATGGACAGTTGCTGTTACTTTTTTTTAAAAAAAAGCTATTTCAATCGGGGGTGGGAATCTGTTAGATGGTCGCAATAGGCTATTAGTTCTAATGCATTTAAAGAAGATGAGATAATACCCTATTGGCAATGCAACTGATTGCATTGATTCCCATCCCTCTATATGCAGTTGAAAATCTCTGTTATTGGTATTTGCAATTATACATATACTGGTCTCTCTGCTATGCAGGAGTAAAATTTCAAGACGAAAAAACCTGCGACCACTGAATGAGACCAACTAACTCCCTTCGTAAGCCCTTATAAATGTTCTGCACATCCTATACAGGATTAAAACTTAAATCTTTTTAACAAATCATAATAACTACAAATGCCACAGAGGAATTCGCTATTAATTGTAAATTACACAATCATATCAAAAGTCAAGATGAAACTTTAAATTTGCATTGGCAAAAACTATAAATTCTATCTGTTCTGCTCTCTCTCTCTCCCTCTCTCTCTCTCTCTCTCTCACACACACACACACACTGATTAAATTTTCACGTGAAGATTGTCATCTCGTTTTCTGATTTAAGTTAGCTTAGAACATGCGATGGAAATATGCAGATAATATTTCATTCTAGAATTGCCTGTATATAATATAAAATTTTTGCAATAGTGTGGCACACACACACACAAAAAAAACGTATTCTGTTATCATAGTTTATACTGCAACAACTTTGACAAGACTGTTTTCTACATGCATAAAGTCACAAATGTAGTATTTTTTTATTTTATTTTTATTTTTAATGTGGCGGAGGAGAACTAAACTATGAGTGAGATGACAAAGCAAAAGTGTTTGTAGCATTGTTGTTCAATTGCTGGAATCGTCTATAGTTATAATATTATCATTTATGAGCCTTTAAAGATTTAAGGAGACATTGCAATGCCTGAACATTCAGAATATGGGAGATTTCTAGTGGACATCTCTAAGGATAATATAGGACTAGAAAAAGAGAGGATCAAACAGACACTAATTCTCAGCCTCATCTGGTCTAAAAATTCAATCTGTAATTGGTGAATTATAGATTGAAATCTTAAATAATTATCAAGATTTCAACGGGATTTAGCAGATATTTTGCAAAGAATTATTTACAAGATTTCATCACCTAATGTCTCATGTTTTTTATTGACAATCTTTTTATCGGATTCTGAGAATTATTGGCTACGATTTTGCTTAAAAAACCATATGTTAAATAAATTGAATGCTAATTTCATTGCACTAAGAACAAAGTGAAAGAATCAAACAGTAGCATAACTATGATCTTTCAGACTTCCTCCTAAAAACTTTAAACTAGTTCTTTGGAACATTTAATGGCACTTAGCAATTTTTGTAGACAGCTGTAAGCTTAATGCAAGGCTTTACATCATGATAGTTTTCACTAGTTTCAAATATTACCCTAAGCTGTTTGATTTCTCTTCTAATATTTACTGAGCATAGAAATATTATATGACAATATTATTAACCGAGCAAAATTACGCACAAGAATTTCTCAGATTTCTTCCAATGCATTTTTACACTTGTTTATAAAATCGTTACAAATGGCCGGAGATTTATGTTTGTAAATAGATGTATCAAAGTGGACTGTAAGGAATCAGTACGTTGGTAAATATTTAAATTACACACACAACGTTTACTCCTTTATAAAAACTTAAAATAGGAATAAAAATAGTTATTATTTCATACTGAGACTGCAACAAATATAAAAGTTTGTCTCTGCTATATGTGGATCAGGATAAAATCTGTCAGTTGCGGATATTTATACATTTTCTTTATATCAAAAATTACAAAGTTTTTTTTATCTTTTGTTTTTGATTATAGAGACACAAGCAAAAGACCTTCTGATAAAAAGGTTTAGAGCAGATTTTTCCATTATGTAAATTTGCTTTTTGCTTAAATTATTAACACTTTTCCTTTCTGTATTTCACTGAAGAAAGATAAAAGCAAATAACACATTTTCAAAATAACTTAAATTTCTCATTTGAATCAAAGATTTCCTAACTGGATTCTGAACAGTAAATGCATCTACTCGAACATTTTTAAAACATAGAGTTGAGCGCCCTCTATGAGTAAACATCAGCCATTTTGAAGTACTAGAAACGTTGGGTGGTAGTATTATGCTGTGGCTTCGTGTGTGTGCTGTTGGAATGAAACGTTTGTATCGTGGCTAACGTTGAATGTGTAAGTTGAAGTAAAACATTACTTCTAAACTTATAAGTTGTGATAATATAAATGTGTTAGTATAGTTCTTTTTAGTTTTTTTTTTTATATATAAACTTCGTTCGTCGACGTCATACAATCTACAGGTTAGTTACGCCCACTAACATTGCGATGCATCTGTGAATGAGGATAGTATCCCGTTTGTCACGTTTCTCAGCACTTGAGGCCCTGTGATGGTCGCCTCTAGGATATTATTGAACTAAGAATGGACGTGATATAAAAATTGAAATGTGCATTATGTAAAGCAAAGTAAATTAGAAAAGTGATATGAGAAGAATTTGAAGCAGTAGGTTGGCAATCCAGAAGTTTGATTGTGTACAAGGTACATGGTTTTGAATTTTTGACATTAAGTAAATAAAATGGATATGCTCGAATTTAAATAAGCATTTGTGTGAATTAATTTGAATGTCTAGCGATCTAGAAATAACACACTACAAAGATGATTATTTTTTTTTTTGATTCATGATTGAGCATTATTTAGTTTGCAACATAATTAGACCCACGCTAATTTCTCGTGATGTCATTGTCCTCAAAAGTGTTTGTATATGTTTATATATATACAAATCCCATTGTACTCAAACTTTCTTTTAGTGAATATTGTGATCTTAATGAACACATGGTAGATTAAAGAAATATTTTATCGATAGAACATTGCCAATTTCGAACCTGTATCCATGAATTTCTATGAAATCTTTTTAAAACTGAACAATACAGGAATACTGTTTTTCAATTTCATATTTCAAATCAGATATGGTTTAAGAGGGGAGGACTTTGTGAGAAATGTGAACCTTTTGGGCATTTTATTAAGTCATAAACCTAAAATCAGCTGATAAAAAGACCTGCACATAAAAACAGGAATATTAAGGAAGTTGCATGCCTTGATGAACATTCCTGATCTTAAAATGTTTTGTTTGCATAATTTCATCAGTATCATGGCGTAACTAACATTAAGTATTTAATTTCAGCTGAACAAAAGGGTTTTTTTAGACCACTGCTTTGTTCATAAATTGTAGCTGTGCTTCCTACTAGAGGGATCACTAACTAGTCACCTATTATTTTAGTTTTTATTATAGTTTCTTCAAATAATAATGGTATTCTTGTATTTAGTCATCATATAGTATTGAAAAATAAAATGGTACTGTTCTTCATGAATTTGACACTTGGCTGAAAATGTAAAGTCAGCATTATGTATCTGCAAAATGGATTTGAAACAGTTATTGATTGATCTAGTACATATGGTAGCAACATTAAACTAGAAATGAAAAAAAAAAAAAAGTACTAACTGGCCAGTACTTTTTTTTTCAAGACAAAATGAATTATTTTATTATAATGAAAACAAACCAGTGGTGCAGCCCAATAATGCAACAAAATTAAAAACCAGAAAAAAAAATTACTATTCTAGAACTTAACTTTCTTTCTTTCTATGTTTTCTATAATCTAAAATAAAAGTATCAGAATTAGACGCTATTATTATAACAGGTGTTTTACTTTCTTATGGAGAAAAGAAAGCAGAGTGGGAAATAAATACCAGACAAGGAAACGTTTGGGGAAATTTTCATGGAAAGAGCAAAACTAATAATAATGGTAATTACTTGATGGATTTTTGTTCAGCTCAAGAACTAGTCATGACTAATATGTTTCAGGTAAGGATGGATCAAGAGAAGATACAGGAAATAAGTCTCAGATTGTTGATAGTGACATCCTCACTGTGTCAGGACTTGATTATATAAAAGCAGTTTTAAATAGAAAGTGATCACCATTAAATTTTGTACAGGATTAAAATATTATATCATAAAAACTGGCATCAAAATCTTGTCTTTCCATATTTCTGGTATTTAGTGGCTTTTTTACCTTAATTTTACCATTTTTACCTCCTGATTGCCATTGAGTATTTTCCACCACTCTCCTGTTCAAATTCCAGCTGGAATTAGGGCTCATAGTACTAATTTGTGTTAATAAAAATAAAAAAATAATAAAAGAATGAAAATTATTGGTAAATTTCCCTAGTGAGTGTTCCAGGTTAGATTTATCATGTATACTGAAGTTGAGAAAATTTGCAAAAAAGAAGTTTGAGGACAAACAAAGCAGCAAGCCAAATAGGAGTTGTTGAGATCATATTTTCACTTTAAGACAAATATTAGAGAACTCATGGAAATATCGTAAGGATCAGTTATTTATATTGAGTAGATCTGCCAAAGAAATACACATATAGGACAAGATGAAAAGTTCATCAGACTGCTCTAATCATTTGTGAACAGGAAGATGGTTTGATCTCAACTCAGATGTAAGACAAGAGTGCACACTATTTCCACTGTTATTCATCTATATGGATCACATTAAGGAGGAAAGTGGCATTAAACCTGGCATCACAATTGGAGATATTAACCTCGGTTTTATTTTATGGTGATGTTATACTCTTAAAGAAATCTACAGGTCTGCAGAATCCTTAAATAAATTGAATAACTGCTGTAACAAACATGGCAATAAAAAAAAAGACAACTCAGAAAATAGGCAGAAATAAAAAATGTTCACTGCTTCCCAGATGATAATTTATAAAACAAAATATTTCAGCCAAATATTTAGGCAGTTTTTTTGAAGATGGCAAATGTAAATATGGAAATAGACAACAAAATAAGCAAAGCCAGTATGGTAGGTGTCAGTTAAACAAGTTTATATGGAATGATAGAGGAAATTAGCCAAAACTAAATTATCAGTATACAAAACAATATCAAATTTAACTTATGAATTTGTGTGTGAGTGACAGAGAGAAATAAATTGATTAGACCGCAGATATAAGTTCTGAGAAAAATTAGGGGAGTGAATAGATATCAATAGTAGAATCATCATACAAATGAAGATATTAGGAAGGAACTTGACATTATTAGTATTCAATGTAGGCATGGATGTTTGTGATTGTCTGTGAAATTACTAGTGGTGGTGATGAGCAGTAGATGGCGTTGGTGTAGATGACACAGTGGAGGTGGAGAGTTGTAGAGTAGGTGCCCTCCCTCGATGAGTCTTTAGACTCCTTGGAGGTGTCATGTAACAATAATAATATCATATTATAGTCAAACTGACAGATTTGTAACCATAAGTATGGTCAGTCAGATCTAAATGACCATGCCTTGGCTACCTTTCACAGAATCAAATGGAAGAAAACTACTATGCCTCAACACAACAAATATAAACTTGAAGGATTTTTTTAGACTCAACAACAGATTTAAAAAATCGTTTATTAACCGGTTTAATATGGTTATATTAAACTTCCCAAGATTTGGGAAATTAATTCTTATGCCTCGATTTCAGGCCTTGTTAGCTGTCCAACAGCTAAGGATAGCTGTTGGACAGCTAACAAGGTCTGAAATCTAGGCATAAGAATTAATTAATGAAATCGAGGCATAACAAGGCCAAAAGCACCATAGAGGGAACACCCTCACAGGACTTTAAGGCTTTCGGTGTAATTTTTTCCACTTATTGTTTATGCAATTTGAAGTGTGTTTTTGCAAGTTTAATATTGTTTCCCTGACAATGTCTCAGTGACAGAGAACATATAGGATTGATTAAATATAATTATTTATATGTGCTGTATTTATTTCATTAAACTGAGTTCCAACTAGCACTTAGGTCTAAATAGTCAATAATTAGTGACTCCTTTCACACTCCAGTTTACATTCTCACAAACACTGTTTCTTCTCATAGACAAGCTTATATGTTGGTTATGCATTACTAAATCACTTAAGGAATTGACAACTTAGATAAGAATATAAATAAAATTACACTTTAATAAATATTTCCGATATTTCGGCAACGTCACGTTGCTATCTTCAAAAGGAACTTACAAGAAAGGCACATGCATGTAGGCACTACAACACAGTAACTGAGAATGAAGTGATGAAGCTATTGTTCTCCTAAAAGTCCTGATGATGCCCCGTAGCGGGCTAAGTAGGTGTTCTTGGCCGTTGGGCGGAAGGGCTGCTGATGTAAGCCTCCCAAATTTGGGGCAGTCTCATACAACCAAATTTGTTGAGGGTTGGAGAGTTTCTTAGGGCTGAGGCTGATTCCATGAATAGTCTTTTTAATTTGTATTTGCTGTGGTGTATTACTGTAGCTTTCTTCCGCCGTATTCTGTGGCATGTATCCAGAGCATGGTCTGCAAGACCAGAGTGGCTGTATTTGTGAAACCAGATGTAGTCCTTGTGTTCCGAAATTCTGATATTCGCTGTCCTGCCTGTTTGGCCAAAGTAAGACAGTTTACAGCTGCAAAGGACCTGGTATACACCAGGTAGGTCTAGGGGAAGTGGTTGGTCTTTAGTGGAGTGGATAAGAATTGCCAATTTTCTGTATGGTCTGTAACAGGAGGTCAAGTCATGTTTTTTTAAGATTTTGATAATTTTTTCCGAGGTGCCTTGGATGTAGGGAATGGTGATGGATTTAGAGTAATCCTTGGGGGGGGGGTGTTGTGGTTTCTTTTTGGATTTTTTTGTGGGGAGGGGATAGCCATTGGCTGAGAAAATGGTTGAGGATATGGTTTAGTTTAGTTCAGTGGTTCAGTGTTTAGGGCCTTGTCATTAGAACAGATTAGTTTAGCCCTATTGTATAGTGTTTTCACCACTCCATATTGTTGTGTGTGAGAGGGGGATTGTTAGTGAATGTACCTGCCTGTATGGGTGGGTTTTCTATAAATTGAGAAAACCAAGGTTCCATCAGGCTGGCGGGTGACTAGTGTATCTCAGAAAGGGAGGCTGTTTTCCTCTTTTTCCAGAGTGAACTTGATTCTGGGGTGTTGGTTGTTTAAGTGTGTTAAGAAGGAGAGGAGGGTATCAGAGCCATGTGGCCAAATAGCGAACACATCATCCATGTAGCGAAGCCATATGGTTGGTTTTTGTGGGGCAGAGGCTAAGACTTTTTCTTCAAAGGTCTCCATAAAGAAATTGCCAATGGTGGGGAGAGTGGTGAACCTATGGCTGTCCCCTCTATTTGTTTGTGGAATTTTCCCTGCCAAACGAAATAGCCTGAGTTCATTGTGAACTGAAATAGAGCTGAGATATTGGGAGAAAACTTAGCTTGGATTAGCTCTAAAGTTTCCTTGAGTGGGACATTTGTGAATGAGGAGGAGACGTCAAAGCTGACCATTATGTCAGTATGTTGGAGTGTAAGGTTTTCTATGCTGGCTTTGAAGTGGGCTGAGTTTTTTATGTGTGATGATGTGTTGCCAGTATAGTGTGCGAGCGCTTTGGCCAAATGTTTAGCTAATTTGTATGTAGGGGGAATCAATGCCATCCACTATGGGACATAATGGCACATTTTCTTTATGTATTTTTGGGAGTCGATAAATACGGGGGTGGGGGTATAGAGTTAAACGGTTTTAATCTGTTAGTAACGTCTACAGGCCAAGAAATGACTTTCTTATATACTGGAAATATTTATTAAAGTGTAATTTAATTTATATTCTTATCTATGTTGTCAATTCCTTAAGTGATTTAGTAATAGTTAAATACTGTTTCTGCCTTATGCTTTTACAAATATTTTCATGGATATTGTTTCACTAAACTGGCTGCCACCATTCCTCCATTTGCCCTTAAGCCTGTAAGTGCACAAGCAACTGCCATCGCCATTTGTTAACATTCCAGTTGTAAACAAACTAAACCAATTTCTCATTCTTCTTTCGTGCTATCTATCTGTTCTTTGAAGCCATCTTTCTCATATGGTTTCAAAGACTATAAAAATAAAACTATTTTGACACAGTTCAATCTGAGAATGAACAGATCTTCAGTGTAGAGCCAGTTCAAACAGGTAGAATGCTAACAATGTTTTTTTTTTTTTTTAAATGCTATGAGCCATGTGATGATATAACAAGATATAATGAACGTGAAATGTCGGGGTTGTAAAATGATATATGGAAAAAATATATATATATGCTGATGGCTGATAAAAATGAAACCTTCCTATATTTCTGGCAAGTAAAGAGGCAGTCATTCCAATTAAATTAGGGCAACATAGCAAAGCATGGCACTATCTTTGAACAAGTGCTCAAAACAAAGCCATCTAACCACAGGTAATCTGAGATATCCATCATCATCATGGATACCTCTGATTACAATAGAAAGATAAGCCCTTCTATGCTAACAGCTACATCAAACTGAACTGATTACTCAAAATTCTTGTCTACATGGGTACAGTCTCCTTCACTATGTCCCAAGTACCTGAAAACTTTTGATATGACTACTTCCAGTTATGTTTTCTGAATCGTAATTCAAAAAACATAAGTTCCTTCTTTCTTGCCCATACAGAAAGTTCAGATACAAGTTTTCCAACTTTTATGTGCAGGATTTGTTTTTATATATTTATAGATAAAAGAGAATGTCTATAGGTGGCATAAGATAGTATCTATGTCACTCAAAATAATAATAATAATAAATCTTCCAAGTGGTTACAGAAAATTAAACCTAAAAAAAAGTCTCCCACTTTATGTACATGCAGGGGTAACTTTCTTTGAAAAGAAATTATTATTCCAGGAACCTCCATCCAGTCCAAAGACTCAAAGCAGAACAATACATCATATCTCTCCTTGAATACACAGACTGACAAAGCAAAAACAAACACCCAAACCACTCTCGCAACCCATTTTCCTTATCACTCTCCAAGTGAAAAATCCAGTCATCATACCCTTGCCAACTACAGTTTATCCAATTTCTAGGGATTACATTACTCCCTTGTCTTATCCCCTTTAGCCAAGTGTTGAAATATTTACTCTGCATGAATCCTATAAACCCTTTTACTAATATGATAGGAACAAATATTCCTATCATATCCTCTCCTTTCCACCTATCAACCAACTTTTCCAACTCCCAACTCAATTTACCCTAATGGTATTCACAGATTACATCTTCTTGATCATTCACCTTTGAATCATCTTAACCACTGCCTAATTCCCAAGAAACCTGGGTGACCAGAGCTGAGCACAGTAATCTACATGTGGTCATTAACGAGGACTTATAAACAGGAATGGTAACGTTCTTATCTCCACTTGTTAGTGGTCAACAATAACCAAAAAAGTGATCCTAAGAGCTACCTTCATAATATGTTCAACTGCTTATCCAACACTCCCAAATCCCTAGCATCATCAATTTCTGGAGTATAAATCTACCAATGTGGTATACAGCTTGTAATCATTTCATTCCATTCCAATATAAACATCAAACTGGCATCTATTTAAATCCCGTAAGTCTTTATATCATCTTGATTTAATTATTACACTGCCCAATTTTGCATCATCAGCAAACGAATAAATCCTTTCCTATATCATTTATGTACAAATTAAACAGCAGTGATCCAATCACATAGATTTTGATATTCTATTACCCCCTCCCTTTTTTTTTTGACATATGTTCATCAGCCACCAACATGTCAATGACCATTTGTGTAACAGACTTTCATGTGGTATTCTGCCAAATGCCTTTACAAAATTCTCTTTTTCCATCTCAGCTGTCACTATTATAAAAAAGTAAATTATTAAGACATGACCTATCCTTCGCAAAGTCTCCCTCCCAAAGAGAATATCATATCCTGACGATTGGTTTATTGTCAGAATTCAAAATATATCCATAAGGAGTCAATAGGATACTATGACAGTATTACATAAGTTTATATTAACTTTCTATGGACAATTTTCCTCTCAATTAATCATTTCTATGTCAGAACTCCAGTTCTACCTGATATATTTCAGTCTTCTAAGGCATGTTTAACTCCATCAATCCACTTAGTGATTTTCAATATCCATTCTTCTAATCTTTCCTCTTCCATATTAAATCCCACATATCTCCTTAATTTAAATAATGTTAAATCGCCGAAATGAAGCCTATTGGCTCTTTATTTAAGTAATTTAATGGGTGCACCTGTTTGACAACTCGTAAAGCAGAGTAGATAAGTTCTTTTCGCAATACCCTCAGTATTAATTTTGGTCTACCTACTCACTGATGAGACCTCAATAACGGTCAAAATCGGTCTGGGTAGTGACCTTTCGCCATAATGTATAACATCATACATCTCCTAGAAGATGTTTTTACATTATGGGAAATACTAAGAATAACAGATCAGAGCTTTACCCACCTTTGCTACGAGTTGTCCTAGTTTGTACTACGTGCTTTGGTTTACGCTAGTATCTGCTGATACTTTTATAGTTTACTATATTCGGACTGAAACTCTTTGATTCCGATCTTTGAGTTTCTTATTCGGTTTTGAAACAATGTGAGATTTAATATTCCCTTAATTTAAATAATGTTACATCACCGAAATGAAGCCTATTGGCTCTTTATTTAAGTAAATATAAACTGTTTTAGATTGTTGTTGTTATGTTCCATTGAGTCATTTTCGACTCCTGGTGATCCCACAAACATACTCTCCATTCAGATCTGTCCCTGACCATGTCTTTCGGAATTTCCAGGTGCACTCCAGTTGCTTTAACTCCATCCACCCATCTAATTCTTGGTCTTCCTCTTCTCCACTTCCATCAACTTTAGCATGCATCATCATCTTCTCCAGACTGTCATTTGCTCACATAATATGTCCGAAGTATGACAAATTTTGCTTGATGATCATAGCTTCGAGAGAGCAATCTGGCATTATTCTGTCTATCACTGATTTATTGATTTGCTTTGCAGTCCATGGTATTCTTAATAAGCGTCTCCAAACCCATAATTCAAATGCATCTATCTTCCTTCTTTCACTCTTTCTCAGGGTCCAACTTTCACATCCATTCAGTACCACAGGGAACACCGTTGCTTTCACAATTCTGATTTTTGTTACGAGGCTAATATCTTTATCTTTAAAGATCTTGCTTAAATTTGTCATTGCTTTCTTTCTGAGTAATAATCTTCTTCTAACTTCTTCAGTACAATAACCATCTTTATCAATTCGGGATCTTAGGAACACAAAATTGTTAACTGCTTCCATTTTCTCCCCATCTACTTCAAAATCATTAAGTTCACACGTTGCCATAACTTTTGTCTTTTTGAGGTTAAATTTAAGACCATATTTAGCACTTTCTTCTTTAACTTTCATAATAAGTTCCTCCAAATCTTCTTTGCATTCTGCTAGCAAAGTGGTATCATCTGCATACCTCAAATTATTAATATTTTTTCCACCAATTTTAATTCCAACTGAAGATTCCTCCAATCCTGCCATTCTTAAAATGTATTCGCTGTACAAGTTAAGTACGGAGATAAAATACATCCTTGTTACACCCTTTTACCTATTGTGAAATACTCAGTTTCTCCAAGATCTGTTCGGACAGTAGCTTCTTGTTCATAATAAAGTTTCCTCAGAAGGATAATGAAATGCTCTGGGACTCCCATTGTTCTTAACACATTCCACAGTTTCACATGCCCTACAGAGTCAAAAGCCTTGCAAGTCAAGGAAACAAAGGTAGACATTCTTTTGATATTCCTGTGCCCTTTCTATTATTCCATCTCACATTGACGATTTGATCTCTTGTTCCTCTGCCTTTTTGAAATCCTGCCTGTTCATCTGGGCATTTCTTTCTTCATGAATGGTTCCAGTCTATTCTGAATGATCTTAAGTAAGACTACTTGCATGATAAATCAGTGCTATAGTTCTATAATTTTCTCTCTCTCTTGCATCGCCTTTCTTCAATAAAGATATATAAACTGATTTTTTCCATTCCCTAGGTCATGTAGTTGTGATCCAAATTCGCTGACATAGAGCTGTTAAAATTTTAACTGCCTCTTCTCCTAGGGCTTTGAGCAGCTCAATAGGTATTCCATCTCTTCCTGGTGCCTTCTTACTGGATAGCTGTTGCAGTGCCCACCTCACTTCACTCTCCAGTGGTACTGGCTCCTGTGTATAATCCTGCTCTTCAAACTTCTGAGTAATTTTGGAGTCCTTTCTGTAAAGGCTTCTGTATACTCTCTTTCCATCTTTCTTTGATGTCTGCAGCTTCTGTAAGATATCCTTTGTGTTTACTTTTCAATATTGTCACCTTGGCACTAAACTTCCTTGTTAGTTCTCTGATCTTTTTGAAAAGATCTTTTTTTTTTTTTCTTTCTTGTTTTGATCTATTTTTTGACATTCCTGGTTAAAGTATTTTTCCTTGTCTCTTCTGGCTTGTCATTGAAACTCTGCATTCAAATGCCATACTTCCTACAAATTTCCTGTGGCCTTCATTTTCCTCCTTTCCTGAGCAGTTTTGATGGCATCTTCTGACAGCCATTTGGACTTCTTCTTACAAACTGTTGGAATATTCTTCTTTGCTTCTGTTTTAATTATATCTTTAATCTCTTCCCATAGTTCATCTGATTCTCTTTCACCCAAATTGAATATATTGAATCTGTTCTGTATGCTAATATTGTAATCAGCTGGTATGTTTCCAAGATCATATCTGATCGACATTTGTGTTTTCAATTTCCGTAATTTCACATGTATTGTAGCCACTAATAACTCATGGTCTGTTCCACAGTCTGCACCTGGAAAAGTCTGGACAGACTGAATTGCGCTTCTCCGTCTTCTTTGTCCAAGTATATAGTCAATTTGATTTCTGTATTGTCCATCAGGTGATATCCATGTGTACAATCTTGTTTTATGCTCTTTCAGATTAGCTCCTCTTTAATATTCTTGAAGTTTAATTCCAACTTTTTTTTCTGATATTTTTGTTTTCAACATGGCATTTGTTCACTTTCCTAATTTCCTTCTGTATATATAGTCTCCAGTCTTTGATCAGCTATGTTATAAAGTATATTATGTACTTTATTTCTAAATTGTCTTTCCAGTCTGCATGTTCTTGTCTGGTTTTGGCTATTTTCTCTTGTTCCATATAAATTTATTCATTTAGCTTCTAACAATATCAGCCTAGTTACTGTTATCCTTTTAATGTTTAGTTTGTTGTCTTCACCAAATATTGTTAACATCTGACCTCGATGTAGTCAAAGAACTCATCACAGGAGGTCTGTACTCTTATGCAAAAAAGAACATTGAACTATGCCTTAAACCCATTCATTTTCTACTCTCACCAATCTCTCCATGCAGAGAACATATTTCTCACTCTCCTGCTCACATCCTACTTATACAGCTTCCAGGAATGGCCTCTAGTTCTACCTTGCTTCCCTTTACTCTCTGAAAAATCTCCTGCCTCCAGAGGTTGTTACCAACCTCTCACCAACATGCCTCAATTTTATCCTTTTCTGTTTACAAGGCTCCATAAGTTTCATTCTCTCAATTTCTCTTCATCTCCCACATTCTATAACTGACACTGAGTTAGTAAACCTTCTCTAGATCTTCTCCAATATCCCCCCCCCCCAAAAAAAACTAGGCAACCAAATCTGTGCACAGTAATCCATAAGTGGCCTGATCAAAGCCTCATATAAAAGAAACATAACCTATTCTGCATGTTTTTGTCCTCCTCATTATTGCCATAATCTGTTCTTACAAGTTTGGCACTGTAACCCCCAACGCTTCATCTCTGTCCATCCACCATCACTTCCAGATCTCTCCTCTTCCACCTTCAAAATTTCTCCATTAATTGTATACTCTGCATCTCAACCATGCCTACCAAATTCAAAGAACTCTTTTAGGATACGACTCCCTCATACACAACCTGCTGATATCTATCTGACAGCCAATCAAATATCCAACTCACTAGTCTTATCTAATCCTATCTGTTTAAATTTAGCTACTAGCTTTTCGTGTGACGGTCTATCAAAGGCCTTTGAAAAATCCAAGTACACCACTGTGTATGCGTATCCTTTATCAAGTGAATTTGTCACCATGTAATATGTCCTTCCTGAAAACATGACCTTCCCCTAATAAACCCATGCTGACCATCATAAAGAATACTGCTATTATTAAACCATTTCTGAATCATTGTCCTTGCTGACTTCTCTAACACCTTAACAACTAATGACATACAGATTGGCCTACAATTTGTACCTTTAATCTTATTCCTGACCCCCACCTCTTTTGTGAAGTGGAGCAATTTGTCCCACCTTCTATTCCATTGGGACTTGTCCTGTTTCACGACTTGTGTTAAACAGGTATGCCAAAGGTGCCATTAATTCCATAGAGCATTCCCTCAAGACATGTGGCAATATATTTGTCAAGTCCTGTCTTATTAACATGAAGTTGACTTAATTCCTCATATACTTCTTGCTCTTTCACCATCAGTCCCTCCTCCATCATACCTCTACACTCCTGTTTTTACAAGGATGAAGTACACTGATAAACTGTTCGTTGAATACTTCATGTATATCCTCTGCATTGGTTACCAATCTGAGTGTCATCAACTAGCATCATCTTCCCACAGTAATTTTTTCTTCTACTTGCCACATATCAAAAGCACTTCCTAGGATTTTTCTTAGCTTGATTGGCTAATTTTTTCTCCTGCTGCCCTTTTGCTGTCTTTACCAACCAAATAACCTTCCTGGTCTGCTTTTCGCACTGATCATTACCAACGTTCATCTTGTGTTACCTCCACAGTGCTGCCTCCTTCCAGATTTTATGTTTAATCTCTTTATTCATCCATTTTACTACTATCTTCACCTTTGGAATACACTCAGACATTGCTGCTGTTAAATAACTCTTGATCAGTGCCCATGCAGCATTGGCTCCTTCTCACTCAACTCCTTTTTCCATGCTTTTCCATCCCATTTGTCTCCTAGCTTTTCATAATTTCCAGCCTTCTAATATCCCTTCTTTAAGGAACTTCTCATATGACTGGCTACAATCTGGTGATCTTTATGGCCACTCTCACCAACCAGGGGAAGATTAGACACTCCATTCACAATCGCATCCTCTTATATAACCAGAACTAAGATTCTTAATCCTTGCATGCCCTGTTATGTGCTGCCTAACATTGTTGTCCCTTAAGAACTCAATACATTCATTTTCCTTATTTTCTGATGCTGTCTCTTGATTCCAGTCAATATTGCCATAGTTGAAATCACCCATAATGATCCGTTTGCTTTTTCACTAAGTCAAGTTTCCTGTACATTTCTTTGTCTCCTAAATTCCCTGGTGTGTAGCAACATCCCTCCAAATATCTATTATATCAACTCCACTTCCCACCTTACTTCTTCAAAACCACTGCCACTTTTTTTCTCTTGTATCTCAACCTTTTGAAGACATAATTTCTCTATTATGATCAACAACACTTCCTTTCTCTTCTTGCCTTTCTTATCAAGATATTTTCATCCAATGGAATAAGTGTTTCACTTATTCCAACTATTTTTGGGCACATAAACTCAATCAGTGCAACAATTCATCACCCTTATTTCTGATACTCCTGGCATTCGTAAATAAGCATAACAATTCATTTCTTAGTCTATACTGAGTCCCATCTCACTTACTTCTGCATATTATACCTAAATAGCAAATGTATAATTGTTCCATAACCTCATTACTGACAGTGCCATTAACATTTTCTTGTTACTTTCATAGGCTCCTTTTATTGCTGATTTTCGTACATTTCTCGCAGTTATTTAATTTGGCTAAAAACTTGAAAGACTTGAAGAAGATTTTACACATTCGTCCCAGCATGGCAGTGTTAAGAGAATAATTGTCATCTACATAGTGAACAACTAAACATCATACTTTGTATATATAGAAAGTCATCATCATCATCAAATTCCTGATGTATGTACCCTGAGAATGGTACAGAATATTATGATAGTATTTCATGAAAAGCTTATCTCATACTGACATCTTGGTAATGATTTTTCTGCCAAATTAATCTCTTACTTTAATCCAGATTGATCCGTTATCTGTTGGAATCTTGATATTTCGATCTTCTAAGTCACTTCTTATTGTGTCAATCTTCCTAGATTTTGGTCTTCCTCTAGGTCTTTTTTCTGGCAAAAAAAAAAAAAAAAAAAAAAAAAAAATTACCAACCTTTCCTCTCCCATGCTGTTTAAATTACCGTATCATCTGAGGTTAGCTTGGCTTTCACACTCCTGAATGCTAACAATATGAAGTCCCTTCCTAATATCCTCATTTTTAATAAATGTTGCTGCTATTGATATCTGTTCACTCCCCTAATCTTTCTCAACTGAGTTAGAAATAAAACACTTGATTAGAGACTGAAGACCACAGATATGAGAGTTCTGAGCCACCTTGCAGATCAGTAAGTTAAAGTTGGTTTGAACGCTGTATTGTATACAGCGAGTTTAGTGTTTTGACTAATTTCTCTCCTATTCCATATAAATATATTCATCTGACTTCCTATCATACCAGCTTTGCTAATTCTATTGTTTTTCCATATTTAATTTGCCATCTTCACTAAATAATTGTGCCTCAGAGGGGATCAAAGCTGGATAACTGGGAGGAGACCACGTAACTTTAAGGGATGTGGAGTCTGGTTTCTAACCTAATGTCCAATCCTCACCTTCTCTTGGTGCAACCCATTGGTAGGTATTTACCTGGATACTAAGAGAATGAGAATGGACTGGCAGTTTGGGTTTTAGCTGACCAAATTGTATTCTTATTGGCTTAAACTAAAATAAACTTATGGTATAACATGAAACATTTTGTTGTTGGGGCATCGTCCAGTTAAACAAGACTCCCCCCCTGCTGGTTTTGTCAGGGAACCAAGGACAACAGTGAAAAGTCAGTCACTAGAACAGACTGCTATTAAACATCAACAAAGCAGAGTTCACGATTTTTAGAAAGTTTGAGTTGCAAAGTATTTTATACTTGACAAATTCTTGTTTTCATTATTTTATCCAAGTAAAATGAGTAAACTAAAATTTGAATATGAAATTTCTTTGCAGCCAGATAGCTTGTACATAAAGCATTTGGCTTCATATCAAATTCTTTGTATTCCATAATGCACAGAGTACTCTCTTCTTTATCATATATAATCCATGTGTTATTTTTATTGTTCCATTTTTTATGGTAATTCAATACATGAGGGATTCAACCTATAGTACTGTGAATAGGCATAAAGTTGAGGAGAGAGACGAGACTTGTTCACATTAGATTTTGAAGACCTGCAAATGATACACTGAAGGAAATAGAGAAGTTACTATTCCAAAGGACATTAGAAAGAATAAATAAATAGGGAGAAAAATCTGCTCTTTGAATTTAGTGTTAAACTGTGCAAGAATCAGGAGAGAGAGATGTAGAGGAGAGTGAAGAAATTGCCAGTTGCCTGTTTTGATTAGCAGTAGTTGTGGAAATATTTGTAGAAATGCAAAAAGCAGGAATTGTAATGCCTATGTAAAAGAGTGGAGTGAATATGAGAGATTGGTCATTAATCAACTTAACTGCTCTTTAGTGGACTGAGCCAAGTATTTTTTGGGAGCTCTTAAGTTCCCCATGCAAATATGAGAAAACAGTGTTCGGTGATTGAAGATCTGTAATTAGTATCGAGTTAACAGTTCAGTAAAGGAATACAATATCTTTCGAAAAAGAACCTCTTCAGGAATCAGAATTCTTTGAATATTTTCTAGAGTTCATTTATTTGTGATTAATAAGCACTTAAGCCATTAAGATGTCTAAAGCGTTAATAAACATTTATTAGCTTTGAATATTAATTTGACCATAATATTTTATTATAAATGTTGCTTGACACTAGTATGGATGTTGATTACTACTGATGTTGATGTTTAGTGCAGAAAACACAGTTAAAGCTAATTACTAAATTTATTTAGCTAATTAGATTACTAAGCCAATATTTTGCCTTCCATCACCCAGGCATCTTCATGGGCACAAAGAAATATTAAGAATTTGCATCCAGGTACACCAGTAGGTAGACAAATGCAGATTGTTTTTTAAAAGCAGGCTCCTATAGTCCTAACTAGTTGCAGTGATAGAATCTTACTGAAAGCCTCAAAATCATGGTCTTCTAGATTTTGGAGAATGTTATAGTGCTGCAGTGAATTCCAAAAATAGTCTCTTTTGATTTTAATCTGTTTTTGTATAAGAGGCCATCTCCTACTTCTGGAACACCCTCAGAAAAAATTGCATTCATTCTTAAAAGGTATAATATAGACCCCTTTCTCCTTCTGGCCTTATAACAAATCAGCTACCATTATCCACTCACCAAGAGATCCTTTCACCATCTAGACTGTAATGGGGATCTACAGTTATCCTTTGTTTCTATAAACTCATACTTTAGACAGACTGGAAGAATTGCTAATATCCATCTAGAGATCCCCCCTCTATATGAGGTATACCTGTTCGTGGTGGAGGAGACCTGTCAATCATTGTACTGGCCCTTTTCATTCTTATTCTTTGACCATGCTTTTCTTCCTATATTCTTCGCTCTCCTTCTCCTGAATATTATCCTCTATTCTAGACCACCATCACTGGGATGTAACACCTTGCTCGTGTTTTTGCCATGAAGTGCAACCGTGAACATCTGGAAAGGGAGATCTTGGCAGACTTGCACTACTTTGGCCTCTGCTTCAGCAAGATGGCAGTCCTGAATGGCCCTGCAAGGATCAATCAACTAGTGGTCTTGCTTACAAGGGTCTGTAGTAAGTCTCCTTTCCCATGGTCTGGGGACAGAGTTAAGGTTTGCTGTGGTGCTCATATAGCATCTAGGGTAGCCCTGGCGTTACACTCCTGAGTGCAGTCATTGCTTGTTGTTGAGTTTGCACCCATTTGTGGCTCCTGGTGTGTGTGTGTGTGTAGGAAGGAAGCTCTTGTGTTGAATCCAACTCCTCCTAATTATGAACACTTTTCCATCCTCTTATCAGGGGCCCTCAACATGCCCCAACTAGGTACAGAAACCATAGAATCAACAAAAAAAACCTAAGTACAAAACAAAAAACATCAAATATTGAAACATACACCACTGTTCCTAATCATACACTCAATAGGTGAACGTCAAATTGAAAAAATGTCACCTTTATTCATCCAGAAGAGTTTGGCAGGAACTTCAAAAAATGTGAAGAAACTGTATTCAGGAGATATCCTTATTGAAGCAGCTACAGTAGCACAATCAGAAAAATTACTCCATGCATCATCTGTCGGTAAAATATCGATTACAGTCACCTCCAAAAACATTTCTATAGGCTTAATATCCGAGTGGGACCTCCTTAATGTTCCCAATGAGGAGATGAGTTATAGCCATAAGAATAGTGATATTAGATATGAGCATTTGGGTCCTACTAGAAACATCATCCTTACCTGTGACAGGCATTATATGTCAACTATCCAGTATAGCTGTATATCCCAAACCTCTTATGGTGCTCTAAATATCAGAAATATCATCATTTTCAAACTGCCTGTCATGGATCTGCCACCTGTGTCCGATGTGGCAGTAAAGAACATGAAAATAAAGACGAAGAGCAAAACACCAAAATCCTCTGTGAGGTGAGGGAGGCCACCCAGTATACTCCCGAGCTTGCCAGAGGTGGAAGGATGAAAAGGATATACAAAAATGTGCAGTGCATTGCATACCAGGAAGCAAAGAGGTAGTAATAACAATACCTACTAAAGCTTCTTACCTAGAAGGCAACTGTAAAGAAAGGTTCAGTCAGGACATTGACAAAAATATCATTTCTGCCTTCTCACAGCAATGTCCCTGAAAGATATGATTTGCTTGCTATCTCCTTTGAACACATGAAAGAGAGAAATCATTATGGACTAACTCCTGAAGATATGCCAAAAAGGGCCCTCCTATATGAAAATCCTCTTATTAAAAAATATTGGAACAGGCACCACAGAAGATCACATATGTTCCTCCAGACCCTTTATTAGATGGCTGATCAACAGATAGCATGGATATTTTCAGGAAGATTAAAAATATATATATATACCAAGAGCCTTAGGGGGAAATGGAATTTGATAACATCTTGGATTTGGATATTTGTCCAGAAGAAGACATGACAGATACTGGCCATCCACATTCTTCTCTCCTCCCCTGCTCCCCCCCCCCCCAAAAAAAAAATCCAAGACTGATGAAAACAAAGCCATTCATCATAGGAAGCCAAACGATACTACCAAAAAGAAACAATGAAAACATTCCTGAAATGGAATTGTCGTGGATTCGGACAAAACATAGATGACATCGTGACTCTCTTGCAGAAGTATAAACCACTGTGCTGCTTTTTTTCAGGGAACATACCTGAAACTGAGTGATGATCCAGCTCTTCATAATCTTATTCATAAGGACAGGACAGTGGCTGGATCTGCCCATGGAGGAGTTGTCATCCTTATGGGCAACCATATCCTCTTCCAACAAATCAAAATTAACACCTGCATAGACACAGTTGCTATAAGACTGTCGGAAATATAATAGCGGTATGCTACATCTACCTCCCTCTTACCACAGATTTTTCTCAAAATGACCTTGATGTCATATTGCAGTTACCATCCCAATTACATTTAATGGGAGATTTAAATGGATGTAACACAAACACACTGTGAGGTAGTGCCCAAACAAACATCAGAGGAAGAGTTGTTGAGCATTTGCTCGTCAATAACAATCTCTCCCTCTTAAACATGGGAGGCAGCACCTTCTATATGCCTACATGAACATTTACTGCCATCGACTTAACTATCTGCTCACCCTTTCTTTTCTCACTGTTTAAGTGGATTGATTCTAATCTTTAATGTTACCTGTGGCATGACTATAAGCAATAAATTACACAATAACCACAGCAATTAACTTTAATGAAATGAAAGTACAGATAATTTGTACTGAAAACAACAGTACATCATCAGAAACAAGCAAATCAAAGGAACGGGAATACAAGGTACATATAGCAGTCGGTGGTTTACCAATTAAAAACTGTTGCCGCGTGCTAGAAATTAATATTCTTAAAAACTGTTTTTGATGGTTACATAAGATAAGAATCTCTCAAACTTTTGGGAGAGACAATCGTTTCAATTCAGATTTGGCCGATGTAAAAGGGCTTTGCAAGTTTCTTTGAAAAGGCGTTCATATTTAAATTTGCTTCTATAGAGAAGACGAGCTTCATCCCACTGCATACTGTGTTTAGTGTCAATATTATGTTGTGCCAGACCGGACTTTTGAGGTTTCTTGTATTTCATCTGTTGCCATCTACAAAAGACAAACTGTCACCTCTATCATTAGGTGGCATTTACCAGATACCTTGTGATATAATCTAACATACTTTGGGCAAACAGGCTGTTTTGTGGAAAAAATAATTAATGAACATCAATATTATATCGAATACATGAAATGTCAAAAGTCTGATCTGGCACAACATAGTATTGACGCTAAACACAGTATCCAGTGGGATGAAGCTCGTCTTCTCCATAGAAGCAAGTTTAAATATGAATGCCTTTTCAAAGAAACTTGCAAAGCCCTTTTACAACAGTGAAATCTGAATTGAAAGGATTGTCTCTCTCCCAAAAGTTTGAGAGATTCTTATCTTAAGTAACCATCAAAAATAGTTTTTAATAATATTTTTAATAATATTAATTTCTAGCATACGACAACAGTTTTTTAATTGGTAAACTACCAATTGCTGTATGTACCTTGTATTTCGTTCCTTTGATTTGCTTGTTTCTACGCACTGATGATGTACTGTTATTTTCAGTACAAAATATCTGTACTTTCATTTCATTTTAAAGTTAATTATGGTTATTGTGTAATTTATTGTTTAAGTGGATTGATGACAAACTATTTGGGAGCAATTGCGTTCCTGTGATATCCACTCTTCTGCATGGGCAACCATGTACTATATCACAGTGGAGAACTGAGCATGCTGACTGGTCAACCTTTTCCTCATTAGCAGTTTTTGATTCTGCAACAGTCAGTTCATCTATCAGTGATGAAGTAAAGCATGTAACAGTGTATTATAACTAGCCAACACTCCATTTCCTAAGTCCGTTCCCACTTCTAAGCCATGAATGAAATGATGATTGCATAGCAGCCAAAGAAGCCCAGATGAAAGCTTTGAAAGTCAAAATTGCTAATTGCTTTCAAACGAGCTCAATCCTGAGCAAGACGCATCAAGCGTTAGAGCCATAGGAATCCTGGTACAATTTACTATTTCTGTATCAAGATCCACCAACAGCAAAGAAGTGTGTGAAAAATCTGGAAAATGAAAGGCAGATATACCACCCTTAGGTTCTCTATCCTCAAGCACAATGGTTAAACAGTAGCTGATCCAACAGCAATTGCTGACACACTCAGAGAGAGATTTGCAAAAACCTTGGAAACATATTCTTATCCCTCTTGAGTTCTTTGCCCAACAAAAACAAATCCATTTTTCTTTAAATGGCACAAAAGAATACAACGGACCATTTACTAAAGAAGAAACGAAAGCCTTTGCTTAAATCTTACTCAACATATGTTTGACAGATATTAACCATCTCGTAATGGATATTATCTGTCAAACATGTTGTGATATTAACATTCAATACTGCCCATGGATCAGCTGTTGCACCTTTACAATAGAATTTTCTGTGAGCATATTTGTGGATACCTGGCAAAAGACGATTATAATTGCCTTTCCTAAGCCAGGGAAAGATCCAAAAATTCTGAATAACTACCATCCAATTACTTGAACCAGCTGATTGTGCAAGATTCTAGAAAAAAATGGTTAATTCTCATCTTATGATTTCTGGAGAGAAACAACCTCTTTTCCAGAACACAATCTGACTTCCAAAAATATTCTACCACTGATCATCTTGTTGGTCTAGAGCAGTGGTTCCCAACCTTTTTCCACTTGCATACACCTTTTAAACCCATTTCTATAAATTATACCCCTTGTTTTTAAAATAGCTGTTTTTAAATACTGACACTTTTGTTCAGTGCCTATCTTAATGTAAAATAGTTTACTTGTTTTTCCCGCCATTACTGATTATTTTTTGTGTACCCCTGAATGGCCCAGCACATACCCCCCCCCCTGGGGGGTATGCGTACCACCGGTTGGGAACCGATGGCCTAGAGGCATCCATTAGAGATGCTTTCCTAAAACAGGAGCATCTAGTATTGGGTTTCTTCAATATGGAAAAAGCATATGACATTGCATGGAGATTCAGAATACTGAAAGACTTACAGAATTTTGGTCTTATAGGGAATCTCCCTCTTTTTACCAAAAACTTCTTGTCTAAACGAATCTTCCAAGTCCGAGTGAGAACTGCCCTCTCTTCCCATAATCTTGTGGGACTCCCTCTCCAGGAAGAGGGAGTCCCACAAGATTCTGTTTTAAGTGTAAAGCTTTTTGCATTCCAGGTCAACTGGATAACAGAAAAACTTCCAACATAAGAGACACCTCAAAATTGGAGTATCTATATGACGATAACTTTACCATCTTCCGTCACTCATAATTTGAAGGTCATAGAAAGACAGCTGCAGCAAGCCCTTAACCATCTCTTAAAATAAGCACTTGCAAAGAGTTTCAGATTTTCACCAGAAGATAGTTTGTGTGCACTTTTACTTGGATGTGATCTTCATCCTGACCCACAACTCTGACTAGGACAATCACTAATCCCAGTTGCATCAGAAGTCAAGTTCTTGGGACTGATATTTTACTACTGAGTTTCCTCCCTCATATACATCAGATATGAGACAAGTGCCATAAAGTAATGAACATTTTATGCACCCTAACTTCCACCCACTGGGGTACCGATAGATTTTCTTTGCTTCATTTGTACAGGGCAAAACGACTACAAGTCCCAAGTCTTGCTTCTGCCAGAGAGAGAGAGAGAGAGTATACACTGCAGTACTTAGATCCTATTCACCATCAAGTCATCAGAATTGCAACTAGAGCATTTTGTAAATCACCTATTCCTAGTCTGTACATCGAGGCAAATGAAACGCCTTTGTTACTTTGATGCCAACTGCTGTCTCTGCTATATGTAACTAAAAACAAAACCCCTGCCAGAGTATACCCTATATCCAACTCTCTTTAGACCACAGTGGGAGAATCTCTACAACACTTGACAGACTGCCATTAAACCCTTTGGTTTGGAGATAAAAGCTCTTCTACAAGCTCTAGAAATAGCAATAGACAACATAGCTCACTTCCACCATGGCAATCATACATGCCAGCATGCAGCTCTTGGAAGCTCATAGAACCGAACACTGATTTTGTGCTTGTCTACACAGACAACTCAAAATTGGAGTATCTAATGAGATCTTCTGCTATCTTTCCAGATTTTGTATCTGCACAAATCCCACTAGAATGCAACAACTTTACAACAGAATTGTATGCAATAGAGCTTGCACTAAAATATCAGATTCCACTGCTACCAAACGTGCAAAATATATTCACTCACAAAGTCCTCTTCAGGCAGTAAGTCTACCGCTACAGCAACATCGAATTCAATATCTCCTTTCAGTTATGGAAGCTACACTTTGATGTACGCTTCTGTTGGATTCCAAGCTATGTTGGGATTATGGTACATGAGACTGCTGATAGCAGCAACATCAGCTTGTTTCTCAAACAGCCACCATCTGTCTGTACCACAAACACACAGATTATCAGACAAACTCCTATCCCAGTGGCAGCTGTCTTGGAACAGGGAGATTAGTCATAAGCTCTACTTTAAAATTAAGTCTAAAATTAAATTATGGCAGTCTGGCATGCACAGGGTTCAAACAGAGGAAGTTGTTCTTGCTTGGATTCACATAGGTTGTTATCATCTGACCCACATCTTCCTTCTGAGAGGTGATGTGCCTATGTGTGAGTTTTGTGACACTGGACTACCGATCACTTGTATTTTCATCAGCTTCCCTGTTTTTACCAACAAGTGAAGTCATTATTTTAGCCACTTTTATAATCTGTCTGAGCTCTGCACACTTAAGTAGATTTTATCAGATTCATCAACTGTCAACTAGGTTTAAGTTTTTCAGAGTATTAATCTTTATATAAAGTATATATATTTTTAGTATAAGTTGTTAAATGTTTTTAAAAAACCTCAGGTTTATGTACATTTTATGAATTTTAATATTTTTTATACTTTTTTTTCATCTGTTTTTTACTCTTTTATATTTTGTTTTACGGTATAATTTTTATGTTATTTGTTAAATAGTATATTTCTAATAATTGTTTCATTTATGATTTTTGTTAGTATTTCGACTTACATATATTTTTATACCTATATAAGCCCTTATTTATTATGTTTTTGGCACAGTATGATCATAAATGTCCTTTGTCATTAACACCCCCCCCCCCCAAAAAAAAAAAAAATTCATCTAGAACAGGGGTGGAGAACCTTTTTAGTATCAAGGGCGAAAATTGCTAATTTAAAAACTTCCACGGGCGACTGGCAAATTTTTTTCTCATGCAGTACTCACAGTACTGCATGAGAAAAAAAGTCAATATGTTTTGACACGTGAGAAAATGTCATGGTGATAATTGGGAAGCAACCAATCAGAAAAAGTCTGAACTTTGCCTACGAGAAATGCTCCTGATTTCTTTTTATTTTAATGGCTGGTCTTGATTTGATGGTTGCCAGACGTATGACGATCATATTTTATAATATAGTTATTTTTGATTTTGTATATTTAAATTTAAATAAATTTAATTATAATGAATTTAAATTATTATAAAATTTTATTTACATGTACATACAAGTACATCAGCAAAGGTGCAAATTGAAATAGACTCGCGGGCGAAATTTCGGCCGTGGGCGAGGGACTCCCCCACCCCCTGATCTAGAAGAACACAAACAATGGCCATCTGGAATGACCTACAGCCATTTCAGAGTGACTGATCCAGCTATATCTTGTAATTTGCTACCACAGACGTCGGTCCTCTTTTATGCAAAGGAATTATTTTGCCTTCCTTCCACTCTTGTGGAACTTTGCCAGAACTTGGACCTTTTCAATCAACCTCTTTTCTTTGAAACAATCCCCCACATTTTTACCACTGGGTACAAACTCCCACTCTTTACAAAACATATCAGCAGGCTACATTTTTCCTTATTCACTTGCCTGCACATGGCACTATTGTTATAGGTCTTTGTGATCTTTCATGTGTGGTTTCATCATTAAAAAAAAAAAAAAAGTTCCCCTGCCTGTTCTTTTAATCCATAAGCCAATATTCCATCGAATCCCACAGCTGTATTTGCTTTCAGATTCTGCAATATTCTAAATACCTCCAGTTCATCGCTCTTTTCTCACATCAGTATTTGTCACCTCTGCCATAACACTGTCTTCACCTAGATGATATATCCTTGCAAAATGGTCACTCAGTAGCTCAACAATTTCATCTGCCTCTGTTCTACCATTTGCACTCATTAAAGTTATCCTTCCATAGCCATTCTTCCTCCTACACAATAAAAAAACTCTTTGGGATTTCTTTTTGCCTGCTCAGCTAATTTCTTCTCATATCAGATTTTGCCTTCCTTTCTATGCTTGTCACCTTTCTGCTTATATGCCCTCCACAACATTTTTTTTTCAACTCATGTTTAACGATACTGCCCACCATCTAACTCCTACCTGATTTATCCTCCTGGACCTTGGGTAACAGTGTGATATTGCTTCCTCTAGGTTCCTCTTGACTGACACTCATGCACTTGAACATCCATCCCTTGCAGATCTTTATGCCATGGTACAGCTTCAAGCTGCTTCCTAAGTGTATCACAATCACCTGTCATGTAGCTCCACATAATACTCCTTAACTGGGATTTCCACGTTTTGCTATTCCCAAGTGAATACCACATGATCACTTTCCCCAGTTGTAGGCAATGTTATGGACAGGTCTTCTGTTCCTATAACCAGATCCAACACTCCTGTACCTTGGGGTACAGGACTGTAATGAAAGGGCTTGGGTTTCTTTCATCATATTTTGCTTCAAATAATTGTCTCTCAGTTAGTGTATAAATTCCATTTGCTTCCTGCCATGTGATCCTTCCAATCTGGCTCCACAATAATTACTTGACTTGCACCCATTGTCGTAATCTGCGGATTCATGTCTTCCACATCATCCCTGGCACCTTCTAGCTTATAGAAGCAACCAATTTAATATTTTGTCCTATTTGCTTCAATCTAATAAGAGATTGACTCAAAACAACTGCCATCTGCCTACTCTTATTAACTTCAATTCATCTGCTGTCATGAGCAGTACCCCACAACTTGTGTTGTCTGCTGTTAGTGAAGTCTCACTAATGCCAATAACTTTTGGAAAGGTTGCACTAACCAATGCCAAAAAGCCCTCTCTCTTATTCCTGATGCTTTTAGCTTTAATATACAAGCGTGGTCTGAAAAGTTCTAGGCGTAACAATGAAAAAACGAATTTATAATTTCAAAATTATTTTTATTTTTCAACATAATCTCCCTTAAGACTAATACATTTATTCCAGCAATGCTCCAGCACCATTATCCCGTCCCTGTAGTGGTTCTAAGTAAGATCTGCAAAATATAGCTGCAATCACCTTGATTCAAAGAAAAGATCTGACCAGCGAGGAAGAGTTTTAGTTTTGGGAAGAGATAGAAGTCAGAGGGAGCCAAATTTGGGGAATAGGGTGAATGTTTTCCAACAATTCATAGTGCAGATCTCTTAATATTCCCATTGCCAAAACACCTTTGTGGGCAAGTGCATTTTCCTGATGAAAGATGATTTTTTCTTCTGCAAACCGGGTCTTTTTCTCATGAATTTTTTTTTTTTTTTTGTCTAGTCTGGTTAAACGATTGGAATAATATTCCCCAGTTATTGTTTTAACCCTTTTCAAGATAATAAATAAGCAAAATGCCTTTAGCATCCCAAAACACTGATGCCGTGATCTTTCCTGCTGATGGAACCGACTTTGTCTTCTTTGGCACTGAACAACTGGCTTCTGTCCACTGTTTTGACTGCTGTTTAGATTCTGATGTGTAATGGTGAATCCAAGTCTCATCCATAGTAATAAATCAATGCACAAAATCAGTTTTATTCTGTTAAAATGCTCCAAGTACTTTTCAGAGATTTTCATGCAAGTGCATTTTTGATCTGCTGTGAGCAAGCATGGCACCCATCTTGTGCAATGCTTGTTCATTTGCAATTTCGTGCAAAATATATCCTACACATTCTTTTGAAATGCCTATAGTATCAGCAGTTCCATGCACTTTGATTTGCCAGTCATCCAATACCATATCGTGCACTTGATCAATGATTTTTGGTGTTGTTACATTTTTGGACATCCTTCACGTGGATCATCTTCAAGGCTAGTACGCTGTGTCTAAACTCAGCAGCCCATTTCTTAATTGTTGGAAACGAAGGAGAAGAGTGCCTGTAAACTTTTATAAACTTCAAATGAATTTCTTTTGTTAAACCTTCTTTTACAAAGAATGTTATAACTGCATGATACTCAATTTTATCCATTTCAAGGGATACAGACAATACTTTTTGCTTCAGACAGCTGTATAAAACAAACTACTTGATAGAATGACTTGCAATTTCACATGAATGCTTATGACAGATGTACCAACTTAGACAAAAAAAAAATCCTGCTGGTAGTGTTACCATCTGTGGTCGAGGTCGAGAACTTTTCAGACCACCCACGTATAAGAAATAAAAATGATGTTCTCAAGATCTCAAGAATTTGGTCTACTGTGGTACAACTTCAACTTTCACCACTACTTAGAGATCAGGCTCCAGCTACCAAAATAACTATTCCAGGATATACATTGATATACCATTAGAACAGTAAATCTGTTCTTCAACTCAATTTCATCAGTGAACAATGTCTTCAGAAATTACTTTGTACCTTTTGGCAGTTTAACTGATAATAATGAATGTTTGCATTTTTACAGACAGAAAATTCGAACTTCCAGTGTACAACTCTTCTTACAACCAAGTTCCAGTACATGCCTCCTTGGGAGTATTTATTCCAGTTGGACAAAGTGTAGGTACAAAAATTTCAAAACTTAGGAGACTAGGTTCCATCATCACTCTGTCAGTATATATTGAGAACTTCAACCACTTAAAATATGAGATGTTTCTCAATTTTAATTCACTTGTCATCTAAATTGTCTGTTTGGTTTTGTTGTTTACATACACAGGACTCCAAGTTACTTCTATATTCAATTTCAAAAATTAAAAATAAAATGAAGCTGTGCTAACAGATGCATTCATCCTGTGACTAGTAAAAACTCTTTACAGTTTATTGTTCACTCTGTTATAAGCTTGTTCTGTTGTATATCATTTATATATATTTTTGAAGATGGCCAGTTTTGGCATGAAGGCTGAAATGTTAATTGTAATTCTTTGAAAGAAATTGTATTGCTTTAGACGATAGTATAAACCACAAACCATGCATACTGTATGCTGTCAAAAATGTAGAGAAGAATTTTCCTTCTATCTTCAGTTTGTAAAGTTATTCTTCCATAGCCATTTTTTTCTGGCCATATGAAAATTCCCTAAGATTTCTCTTTGTCAGATTTTGCTCATATTTTCTTTTTTATGATTTGCAAGCCTGTACTTCATATTATCGATGTATATCTGTCCAGACCTTTATAATAGTATTTTACTTTATGTAGTTTGCTTGCTTGACAGTGCCTTTCTTCTACCTGCAGTTTTATTTTTAATTCTGAGGAATGCAGTCTTGCAATGCTTATTTTGCATGTTTCTTCTTAGCCCATTCATTACTCTCTGTTAACCTTTTAGTTTCTTCTGCTTCAATATCTATCCTTAAAGACTGCATCCTAAGTATGTCAGTTTTCTCTGTAGTCCACATATATCCTTTCCTGACTTCATTCTCGTTTTCCTGGAGCCACCTTCCTTTTCAAGAACATATGATCTTTTTCACCCTTCTCTGATTTTGAAGTAAAAAAAAAAAAAAAAAATTTCTCATTAATACAAAGTCCACATTTACTCTTTTGTTACTATTGTAAAATATTGATTCATGAAATGCTGTTCCTAGAAATTCTTTAACACATCAAAAACCACCCTAAAAATACTTGATTCTGTCAAAGAGGACAGACAATTCAATGATTTATTCTTCTCATATTCATTCCCTTCATTCAAAATGCTTGTGATCTGGTTCTGTTATGTTTTTCTGTATTATTTCATAGGTACTCTTTAAACAGACACATCTAAAGTGGTGTAGGTTTTTTTCTTTTAAATCTAAGAAAATGTGCTGTAGGTGACTAGCATTCATACACAGTTTAGCCTTGAAGATTTCTCTAAGTATTGTAACTGTAGCCTTTTCAAGAAAGATGCCAGTAAGTTCTTTCTCTCTTTCCAACTCTGAGACATATGCTATTGAGATACTGCAAGTTTCACAACCTCTTGTGGATTACCATTTAAAAAAAAAAAAAAAAAGGAAAAATTTTAATATTATGTTTATATATCTGTATATAATCATAATATGATATTATTGATTTAATGAATACTTCTGCTTTACAGATTGTCATAAGGCTGTGTAATATCATAAAATTCAAGATCACAAGTTACAAGAGGCTCAAAAAAGGTTTTTTTTTATATAGAAGAAATATCCAATGAAATTAGAAGTAAAACCAAAGAAAAGGTTTAAAAACTGTTTGTAGCTGCATTATGTCTACACAGGATAATACAGAAATAGGGTCTGAGAAGTGTTTTTCAGAAAATGAAGAAGAAAGATATGCTGGAATTTATGATGAAGTATCATTAGAAGAACCAAGATTAAAGAAACGCCGTAAGCAGAGCAATCCCGTTAAATATCAGACACCTTCGTTGATACCTAGCAACCACAGTGAACTTTCAAATAATACAGCAGGAGTGATTCAAGAAACCAAAAAGGATAATGGTGAGAAAGAAGCCAATGAGTACTTGTTGTGTTTACAGTGTGGTGTTCATATTAAATCTTTAAGTGAATTGAAAACTCATGAAGAAACAGAGCACTGTCAAAGTATTGTTACGGTGAAAAACCATCTGGTAGATGCTAAATCTCATATACCAAACAATTTTGACAAAAGTAATACTGTTGAGAACTCATCGAATACCAGCAATGACTGGATGCAGGAACAGCTTCAGGATATTCAGTGCAAATCGCCAGACAGTTATTGCAAACACTATGTAGAAAATTCTGATTCTGATAGCCAACAAGTAACTCTGCCAAAAATGCCACCATTAATACCATTGTACTGTGATAAGCAGGAAACATGTTCAACATCTTCATTTCATAGTCCAGGAAATATACTCAATTTTTCCAGTTTTCCTCAGGGACAAAATCCATCCACCTCAGGAAGAAGTGCTGTTACCAGTAGTGGTATCCGTATTTTCAATCCAGAAGCATACTGTGAATTGTGTGACAAAGAATTTTGCAACAAATATTTTCTTAAAACACATAAAGCAAATAAACATGGTGTTTATTCTAATGAATCCAGTACACTTGTTTCTTATCAAGGTGTTATTGCCACAAATAATCCCCGAAATGTCTCTTTATCAAATAATTTATCAAGTGATGTTACCATTGCAAAACAAAATATAAGTAATGTTGAAGCTTATTGTGGAATTTGTCAGAAGGAGTTCTGTAATAAATATTTCTTGAGGAAACACAGGTTAAATATTCATGGTTTCATTGATTCTTGTGACCCAAATGGTATTGATATATCCAGTGTAAAAATAATGCCATGTCTGGTATCTACTTCTTCTTCGGGGGAGAAAAATAAAGACACTGAGATATATTGTGATAACTGTAAAGTAGTGTTTCCAAATATTTATGCTATTCAAGCTCATAAGTGTGCATTATCAACAGTGTTGCCAACAAATGGAACATCGGCTACAGTTTCGAATACATTTATTTCTGAACAAAAAAATTCAACAGCATATGAGTTTTCATCAATAATAAAGAAAGTGGAAAAAGATAGTACTGAATCAATTACAGAAAACGTCAATTCTGAATTGAATAAAGATAATTCCACAGTCACTAATTTATCAAATGATTCAGAAACAGTATTGTTAGGGCACATAAAAGAATCTCATATGTCAGAAACAGAGTTAAAGGAATTAAAAGAGGATTGCAGTGAAAATTTAAATATGAATGGTGCTGATCAAGAAAAAACTTCTAACATCAGAGGAGAATTTAATTGTGATATTTGCAACAGGCCTTTTGCAACACTCCATTTGTTAAATATGCATAAATTTTATATTCATAACATCTCTGTTTCTAAAGAAACTTCAAAGATTGCTCCTCAGCCTAGTGACAGTGTATTACAATCTTTGGCAAATGATGTTAAATTGGATCCCATCCAGTTACCTGAGACTCCAAATATAAATATAGAAACTTCCTCTATAAATGATGGCATTCCAAACTGTTCTGAAAAGTGTCATTTAGTAGAAAGTTTGTCGCAAACTGCCAAAGAACCAAATTCTGACAGTGCTGATAGATCATCTCTAACAGAAGCCTTATCTACTCAGCTGAACATAGACGTAAAACCATCAAATTCAACAGCAACATCATCAAACTATGATTCTGGTTCTTATTGTGAAATATGCAAGAAAGAATTGTGCAGTAAGTATTTTCTGAAAACACACAAACAAAACATCCATGGGATTTCAGTTGAAAGCAATAATATTCCAAGACGAGCTTCGGTTTTACAAATGAATTCTCCTATAAAAAACACATCTGTTCATACACCTCTGTGCACAGAAAGCAGACCCCTAATACCAGGAGGACGCAACTTTTGCAACATATGCAACAAAGAACTTTGTAATAAATACTTCATGAAGACCCACATGTTAAAAATGCATGGTATCAACATTGAGCAAACTCCTGAAGGAGTAATAAACAGCACTGGAGGTGTGGTATGTGACATATGTCAAAAAGAGCTTTGTAGTAAATACTTTCTTAGAGTTCACAAACAGAATTGCCATGGTTTTGTTGAAGATACACCTGTATCACTTTCATTAACTGAAAACATTTCTGAGAAAAGAACTGTTAATGCATGCTCATATGCTGGATCATGTAGCAGTTCAGAGGCATGCCAGATTTGCAATTGTGAATTTAAAAGTGGTTCTCAAAATCACACACATAATGATATATCTGATGTAATAAAAGAAAATCCAATACAAAATGATAATAATGTAGATATACAGAAAGTAGCAATTAGAAATCATGATCAAGTTCCAAGACTAAACTCAAATAGCCATGTAGTTAATAATTTATCAATATCTCAGAAAAGTAACAGTACCGTAATTGTGAAACTGAATAATTCACTGCCAATTGAGATAACTAATGATTCTGTATCAAATACAGATAACAGATTGCAATCTACCCAGCCATGCCATTCATCAGAGCCACTGAGAAATGAAATGCAAGCATATTGCTGTTCATATTGCAATTATACAACTCAGATGCTTCTAAATCTCTATGCTCATGAAAAGAAACATGCTCAAGACCTGCCACAAAATTCAAGTAAGTTTGTTTGTCATATATGCCATAAAGCATTTCAGCATAGCCACTCTTTACATTATCATTCATCATGTCATAAAATTTCTTCAAAGATCAATAGCAACCGAATATCCTCTTTGAGTTCTGGAACACAGCCAATTCATAGCAATCTTTTAACAAGGGGAAAATCTGCTGATATATCGGGTGAGATAGTGGCAAAAAGGAATGTGTATCATCCAGTTAAAGTCAAGAGATACAGATGTAGCAAATGTAACAGAAGATTTCGCACCAGAGAAAAATGTTTGATACACATACATGCCACACACAAGTTAAAAAGAACTGATGACATGAAAAGGAGTTACCTCATACCATATCATTCTGTTATTAAAAATGAGAATACCAACATTGGAAATAGTTCAAATGTTGATTCAAAACTCAGTACTAATAAAAACTCTTCCGAGAATGAGGAGGCTTCTTTGCCATCTGTGACAAAGGATGATAACGAAATCCCTAAACTTTCTCTGTCTGCTCATATACCCATGCCATATGTGATGCCAAAAGATAAGCAAGGATCATTGTCATTTATAATGCAGCCTTTTCTTATAGCTGAACCTGAATCAGAAGGTGTCATAAAAAGAGATACATTTGTACCCTCCCTTGTGTATCTTCCTGTAAGTCGAAAGGTCTCCCATCCAATGACTGTATCTTTTACACTCACGCCAGCATAAGCCCTATCATCATGTTTCATCCTGCGAGGCCATGATTTGTTTTTGTAGTGCAGATTGAATTGGTATTGTGCATCGCATCGAGCACTATTTGAATATTTTGGTAGACAGTTTTTGCCAAGATATTTAATATATATATATATATGAGGAAAAAAAGCAAGTAGGTGCTTATAAACTCCAAAATGTTACATGTAAGTATACATGATTTTTCTGTTTAGTTTTCTTTGCAGGTGCAATTTAGGAGGAAATTTTCATATCTTTAAAACACTCACTTCAAATATATATGTATTTATAGTAAGTGTAAGACAAAATTACATTTGATATTTTACATCCATATGGAAAATAAGAAATGCTTAATTTGATCATAATCTACACTTATTACAATTCATATTACAATGTTTATTATTGGTTGACATTTCCTAGTCATTAATGGTATATATATAAGTTTGTAGTCCTCAAAATACTGAGATTTGGGGATGAGGAGAGAGAGATTTCTGTGCATTTTTAGATATTAGTTTCAACTTTTAAAAACTGAATGATAAACTAAATACAAATTGGAGATGAATGAGAAAATTGAATAAATACAAATATTTTTTTGGGGAAAAAAACAGGTAAAATTTTCTATAAAGTACTGGCTAACGAGTTCATTATAAATGAACTAATTAAGTGCTGTAGTAAAGAAAATGTGCAGGTGTATTTTAAATGATTATCAGGTTCAATTTTGAGACATTGAAAAGTCAGAATAATGGAGATCCACCACAAGATGCTTTGAATTTCTGTTTGGATCATTGCTGAAGCTGAAATCATCAGGTTTTGATATTAAAATATCAGTGTTGCGTTGAATATATTCAGCATTCATTTAAAGGATGTTATACTAGTGTTAAGATTGGAAACATCTATATTATCAATTTTTTATCATTTGACCGTTTACTTTAAGTTATTAGACATTTCAATTTAGCCTTATTAAGCCTATTTGTATTACAAACGTACAAATGCTGGAAGCATTGACTATTCATGCAACTGCACCGAAAAAGAAATTGGCAGTACAAATTAAAAACCATATAATGAAAATTATATCGCCATGTATTGCACACTATGGTTCAGATTAACGTTGTGTGTATGCCTTCTGTCTGGTAGTAAAAGCCTTACAGAATTACTTCCCCAAGCTACATAAGATTCTAGAGCAGTTCTTTAAGTAATAGTTTTATATTTCTTTGAAATGCCCAAGCTATGGATAACCTATGAATAGATAATCCTTTCCTTCATGGTTACACGGTGATCAGAATTCATCATAAAAATCATGGAAGTAACTACCATGTTAGAGTAAAACTTCAGTTTAATATAAACTAAAAATAATCATTCGATGTTTCGACCTTCACATTAAGGTCATCTGTGGTATTCGAAAAAAGTGGAAGCGTTTTTTTGTTTGTTGGTATAGGACTGAGCAATTATTTCAGCTTTTATTGGTCACCATCCATACTGTTTTGTTTTAATTTATATTTATACTTATATGAGTAACTTTTGTGTGAACACATTGCTCTCTAGCTTAATTTATTTTTGTAACCAAATAGATAATAATAACAGGACTCTAATTTGATGTAGTAAGTTTTTTTCCCACCAGAGGTCAGGCCAGTAGTTTTAACGGTTGACCAAATCAATGTAACTTTAGCATACCATGCGGATTTTATTGCAGCTTGTTCCTTCGCGGATATGTGTAGACTCCAGATGATGACCTTAATGTGAAGGTCGAAACGGTGAGTGATTATTTTGGTTTATATTAAACTGAGGTTTTACTTTAACATGATAATTGTTTCCATAATTTTTATGATGAATGAATATAATCATTGGTTTCATTAGTAGATGGTCCTATTTGAAAATTACCCTGATATGTTATATATTTAATTGAAGAAAAAGAAATTCATGGATAAGAATATCAATTTTCTTTACTGTTTTACAGACCAGATATATTATTATGTAGGAAAGAGAACCACAGACCACCCCTTGGGTATATAAGGTTCCATCTTTTTAAAACTGCACTAAGTGTTTTGTTTGTAATACATAACCATCTGTAATGGTTAAAAATTTATTGCTTAAGGTTTTTTTTTTTTTCTGCAGATGTTTTGTGAATATTGTGTTCTATTTAAAATGATTTATATATATATATACAGTATATATAATAGTGATATTCATACACATACTTGTATTCCTGTTAAATGATATAATAGGAACACAGTTATGTAAATACAAAAGCTTCTATGCAGTTATATAGGTAAGGACAAATTATTTCAACAGTAAGGAATTTGTTTATAAAATAAATGCACACAGAAATCAAACTTGCACCACTGGAAGGAGACCTCTAAAAAGTTTTTCGTACTGGTGGAGTTCAGAATTTGCTTTTTCGCAAACGTTGCAGTTGAACCAATGAAGTAGTCCTTTGGTTCTGTAGAATAGATGAGGATAAAAGTTATTTTTTTCTTGTTTGTTGTATGGTATCCTTTATTTTCTTATCTTCCCTCATCATGAAAACAAAGTTATTGCATTATATTAGTGTACCAAAACTTTTGAAGTTGTACCTCCAGTGGTGTAAGATTAATTTCTATGCACCATTTTTTTATTTTTTAAGAAATAAATTTTTGAAACTGTTCAGAACATTTGTATTCATATTCACCTTCTGTTTGTGTATGTAAACGGTATCATATCTTTGTTTTATCAGTCTCTTTTTCTTGATGTCTGTATGACAATATGCACAGCACCTTTTACCTATTAATTTTTTATGCATTTGATAGTTTAACTGAAATTTTTCCAGACCAGTTTTAAAATGAATGTGTAAAAAAATTCAGTAACATTTTAAGGTTATGCACTGTGCATGTGGGTAAGAGAAAGGTAAAATCATTTTACTTTCAATACTTTGCCAATTAGATATTACTTAAAAGAAGTTTTAGATTGTTAGAATACATTAAGGAAATGATACTTTATCACTATATGGGAAAATAACATTATTTAATACTTATTAAATAATAAGGTCTTGGGGATAGCGTAAAATCTTTATGAAGTTCATTATTTTAGTTTTTTTAATTCAAATAATATAGCATAACAATGAAAACTAGTTTTAATCTACAAATATAATGATTGTGAAATTTGTTTTTGTACATTTCTAATGTCTATGCTTATGTATAGCCAAATTTTTTAGTCTGCCACTACATTTTTTTAGATTGTTTTATCTTTAACATCTGTTTGAACTTATTCATAATTCTTAATTTAGAAAATTATCACTTCATATTAATTAACGGTTACTATAATAGAAAGAAATTTTAAGCAGTGAAAAAAGAAAAATTAACTTTAATGATTTATAGTCATTAATATAAATTAATATTTAGGTCAAGTCACTAAAGACATTGTCACAAATCAAGAATATTAATATATTATTTTATATTAATATTCTTTTGTCATGGTAGTAGTTCTATGGAACATCTGATACTAAAATACTGCTGCTGGGATATTCAGTCTTGCATTGAGCCAGTAAAAACTGAATATACTCACGAAAACACAAGATAAAAGTATTATTAAATATACAGCCATATGTTTCAGTCTGAAATTAACAGACCATCATCAGTGACTTTAAAAAAAAGCAGCTGTTACAAGGTAGAATGCGAAAAATTGATTTATATGAACTAGAATGAGCTGCATGATGTTAAATCACCAATAGCGCTATGCTTTAACTGACAAAAACGTTAATCATGAAAGTGTAAAATAAATTGCATATATATATATATAACTTGATACATCAACAGACCATCAGATAGATGTAGTATCTATTTGGTTTCTTAAGATCTTTTGTCTTTTTAAAATACCAATCTTGGTTCAATAGTAATTGGAAATTGAAAAAAAAAAAAAAAACTTTAATGATGTGTTATTCTAATCAAACTTTCCCATATTTTTTGATAAGGATAGACAGTCATTCTGATTCAAGTTAGCACAGTGAAACACTGTTTCAGCACTCTCCTTAAATAAATGTTCAAATCTGTACCGACATCTATGTAGAAGGTGCGTTTCACACAAGAATGTTGTCTGTTTCTTTTCCATGTTGAGCTAATCCAGATTTATTGGATTTTTTTGTGGAAAATATGACTGATGTTCTTGTATTATTTTTTCTATTGAATGACCAGTTTGTCTAAAGTAGGAAAGAGGGCAGCCACATGGAACTTGGTATACACCTGGAAGAGCTGTAGAAGAAGGGAAATATGTTTAACGTTTATTAATAGGAATAAAAGTCACTGATCTGATCCTGTGGCTTCCTCTCTCTTTGAGAGGGTTGCAGATGATTACTAGGGAGATAATGACGCAAAGTGGTTTCCCGTTGCTTTCCTTGCCGTATTTCTATGACTGCAGCCTGTGTGTTCACGGGTCCGGTTTGCCTGCTTTCGGGATGAAAAATCCCAGATAAACGGGTGGAAAAAACCCTGCTGTTCAAACCCAAGACCGGCTAACTTGGCTATGGCTGAGGAAGCTCCTTTAGCTCCTCACGTCAAAAGTCACTACTAAATCATATTTCTTCAGAATTCTTGAAATCTGTTCTGAAATGCCGGAGATGTATGGGATTGGAACTAGACGTATTGATTCCTTGTTGTTTGTGTTAGGTTTAGGTTGGGTTAGGTCTCGGAAAGGACTACACAACATCTGTTGTGTAGTCCTTTCCGAGAAGCCATTTGATGAAAGTTGAGGTATAGATGAAAAAAAAAAGGATGTCTTCTAAATGCTCTAAATAAAAGTTGGCTAAAGCAGATGAGAGTGAACTTCCCATGTCAGTTTCTTCTACTTGGTTGTAGAATTTATTTTGACAAATGAAGTATCCAGAATGCATCACAAATGCAAATAGTTTTACATGTCTTATGAAAATATTTCAGAAAGTAGTTCTAAAAGTCTCTTTGAGAGGTATGTTTGTAAAGAGGGTTTTACATGGAAGTTCACCATAAGATCCATAAGTATGTTGTATAGAGACATTTTTTAATTTGTCTAAAAAATCTGAAATAAAAAAAAAAAAAATAAAAAAAAAAAAAGAGCAAGACTTGCCTATATGTGATTTCAGTAGGTTTGCTAAATATTTGCTCAGTGTAGTCTACAATTAGACAGAGAGGAATGCCTTTCTTGTGGTTCTTTGGTAGACCATAGTCCTTGGTGTTCTTACAAAAGTCTGTAAGGAGATGTGCTTTGCATTATATTGAGAATACTAAGGAAAGTGATCAGAACTTACTCCACCTTTACCACAAGTTGCCCCTTTCCTGCAAGGTTGCTTATGCTTGGATCCACCGAAACGTTTATAGTTTCTATATTCGGCACAAAACTCTAGTTTCTATATATTCGACTTTGAAATAATGTTGGATTCAATATCCACTTAATTTGTATAATTTTGCATCACAGAAGTGAAGCCTTTAGCCTCTTTATTTCAATACATTTTTAACTTTTCTATGGTGTCTGTGTCTAGCTTATAACTTCATCTAGAAGTGAGTTTAATTTTCTAAGTTGCCTGTTAGTGGGGTTACGGTCCAGTTTCTGGTAGATTGAACGATCACGTAGTAAAAGAGAAATTTTTTCTTCTATCATTAACACGAGTCCATAACTACTGTAGCTTTCCCCTTGTCTACTTTGATAACAAGGTGACTGTTGTGTCTTAGGGAATGTAAAGCTTTCTTTTAAGGAGATATATTAGATGGTGGAAGCTTCGATTTATGTAGGGTGGATGCAACTTCTAAGTGGAGATTATTAGCCTCTTCAGTAAAGCTACAGCAGTTATTGGACTCTGCAAATTATAAAAGAAAATTTTCTCTTTTACTACGAGATCGTTCAACCTACCAGGAACGGTAGGTTGAAAGTTTGATTAGAATAACACATCATTAAAAATTTTTGTCAATTACTATTGAAGCAGGAATAATATTTTATAAAGACCTAATGTCTTAAGAAACTAACTAGATATTACAGCTATCTGATGGTCTGTTGAATATGATATAAGTTTTATATATATATTTATGCAATTTATTTTACACTGTCATGACAACCTACTTCTTCAGTTAAAGCATAGTGTTATTGGTGATTTAATATTACTCGGGTCATTCTATTTTGAATAAATTAACTGTTTGCATTCTACCTTGTAACATCTGTTTCTTAAGCAACTAACGAGGTCTGTTAATTTAAGACTGAAATATATGGCTCTATATTTACTTGAAGCGGCTAAAGAATTGTCAATGCCCTTGACCATATTGTTTAATCTGAGTCTCGGGTCTGGTTTAGTCCCGAAGGGGTGGAAAGAGGGGAAAATAGTTCCACTGCATAAAGGAGGATCCAAGACTACTGTTGCAAATTACCGACCGATCAGCATATCAGGAGTCCTTGTCAAGGTCTTGGAGAAAGTGGTCAAGGGAAAAATACAGGAATGGATTGATGAAAATGAGATACTGGCTGTATGAGGGACAGCATGGTTTTGTGAAGGATAGATCATGCCTCAGTAACTTGCTCGAGTTTTATAACACAGTGACGGCTGAATTGGATAAGGGTAATGGGTTTACAGTGATACTGCTGCACCTGGCTAAGGCCTTTGACAAGATACCACATGGAATTCTAATCCGTAAACTGCAACATAAGGGTTGGTGAGATGGATAAGAGGGTGGTTGATGGAGAGATACCAGAGAGTAGTTTACTCAGGAGCAGAGTCCAAAAGACGGCCTGTGACTAGTGGTGTGCCGCAGGGTTCTGTTCTTGGACCACTGCTGTTTAATTTGTTCATTAACGATATAGGGAAGGATCTGAGAGGAACGGTTCATTTGTTCGCTGATGATGCAAAGTTGGGTAGGGAAATAGTGAAGTGAATGCAGAAGATGTCAAAATTTTGCAGGATGATTTGGATAGATTGGAGGTCTGGGCTAAGGAGAATAGATGTCAATTTAATGTGGCAAAATGTAAGGTTATGCATGTTGGGGTGAAAAGATTAGCAGCAGTATATCACATTGGAACTGTACTCCAGGAGATTGATGAGGCCAGGGACTTGGGAGTGTTGGTGGATAGGAAGTTGAAGTTTAGGGGGCACGTTGCAAAAGTGGCTAAATCAGCTCATCAAATCACTTGGATGCTGAAGAATACATTGACGAGCAGAGATAAGCAAGTCATTGTTCCTCTGTATCGAACCTTGATAAGACTCCATCTCGACTACTGTTAGTGGCAGATTAAAGATAGTTGGAGCCTCTAGGCAAACTATATTTGGGGGGGGAGGCAAAAACTATTTTAAAAAAATTAAAAAAATAAAAGTTAGGTGGCAAATAAATGAAATTTTGCACTTTTGAATTTTTTGAACTTCTTGATTTTTCTGCCTGTTAAGGATGATAAATAATAAAACTTTTTAGTTTAATGAATAATTTTTTATGTCATTTTTACAAATTTCCTTTGCAAATTTTAGAATTCACGAATTTATTGATTATGCCTTCAAAGTTTTTTTTTTTTTGGCAAACTCTTGTTCAATGGAAATTAGGGATAAGGCATTTAATCACTCTTGGCTCATTACAGCCCTCTTTTGATTTTTTATTAATGCCATCTTAGAAAAAGATCGCTCACCTTCACACACTCCGCACGCCAATGTCAAATATAGTTGAAATGTGATACGTTTGGATAGCATTTCATGGACAAGATTTTCTTAAACGTGTCTATGATATTTCCTTCATTTTCGCCCTTTTCCTCGATGTGAAGTGCGACATGTTGATGAAATTGGATTATACTGTTCAAAATACAAAATATGAAGCTTGTCAACTAGCACCGAGATTGGTATTGCAGCATTATTTAAAGCGTAGATAGTGTGTGCTGTTCAAAATACGTATTAAAACGTAATAATTGTTTTGAAAAAATTTTTGCTTAAAATAATCAAGATTTTTATGATGTTAACTGAAAACATTAATCTATTTTAGGAAAATGTCTTGGCTTGTGGGGGTGGGGGCAAAGCATGGGCCCCCTAGGCATGTGCCTCATTGCCTTAATGGGTAATCCGCCACTGACTACCGTGCCCAGGTTTGGTCACCTAGTTTCTTCTTGATGGGAAGGAGGTTGAGAGGATCCAGAGGCGAGTGACCAAGATGATAGCAGGTCTATGGAATGAACCTTATGAAAACAGGTTGAACATTTGTGGGTTGCAGAAATTGGTTGATAGGCAGAAAAGGGGAGATATGAATTGAGACATTCAAATTGCTGAAGGGTTTCTATAGGATTAATTCAGTGGATATTTTTGAGAACAGATTGGTGGTGGGAGGACTAGGGGACATCCATGGAAGCTGGGCAAAAGTGTGGTTAGTAAGGATGGTAGAGCTGGGTTTTTTACTTTTAGAGTGGTGAATGAGTGGAATAAGCTGCCAGAGTCTATTGTGGGTGCTATGACGGTGAATGAGTTCAAGGCAAAGTATGAAAGTTACTGTGTAAATGTCGAATAGTTGTGATGGACATGATGTTTAGGGCCTCCCTTGACGAGTCTAAGGACTCGTTGGAGTCGCTCGTAATAATATTTATTTAATAAATAATACTTTTACCTTGTGTTTTCGTGTATATATATTGTAGAACTATGGCATAAAGTTTCTCTAAAAACAAGAAGTAAAAACTGAAGATGAATAAGACACTGAAAAATCATTTAAGTATTTATTTATTTAGTAAAAATTTAATAAAATATCAAATGTCTGTAAAATACAGCTATTTTAGTGTATCATAAACCATTTTCTGTGTATAGAAAATTCAAATACAACAGCTTAAAACTATGCTTTAACCAGTGGTTAATTTTTCATGTCCAGTTGTGAGGTCGCCAGGTTACAAACTATTGTGGATCCTGAAAATAAAAGTAGCATATAGTTGCCAATAACACTTTCACAAAATATGGACATGGTCAGTCCATCGTTGAAGTTTAGGTTAGGACAATATAGAACCACCTCATCACTCTCTCTTTGAAGCGTTATTCAGATCTGTAGATGCTTCTATGTAGCAGCTTTTCATCATTCCAAAGGAACTGTGGCTGATGTGAAAAAGTGTTATTAATTTCATTCTTCCATTTAATCAATTGAATATAAAATTGGGTCCAAAATGCATCTTAAAACAGATTGGCTTGTTTGTCCAAAATAGGATAAGTTGTATTTGCATGGAATTTGATATAAGTTCAATAATTTGCATCCTTGCAACTTCGCAGCTGCACATGAGAAGTTAATCATTGTTTATAGTACATAGTTTTTTAATTGTATATGTTTTCATATTTTATAATGGCCATTTGGTAGTAACAATGAAGAAAATAATGTAACTTGGAATTTATTACACAAAAATATAACTGCCAAAATAAACTTGGAGACTGATAAAATATTTTAATATATGATAAAACTTGTTGATATTTAGTAGGTAATTGTAAAAAATTTTCCATGTAATTTCTCTTTTATAGTATTGTATTAGAAACTGTTAGACAAAATCACTTTAATTTTCATGAGAGACAAAGCAGGGGTACCCAAGATAGGTTGGAATCACATGTTATGTTAAGTGGTTTATCTTGGTTAAATAATCTGCTGAATGGTTTTATATTCAGCCTGCAAAAAAAAAAAAAAAAAATATATATCTGCATCCCTAATATGAAACATTGCTGGCCAATTTTCATTTTTAATCTGTTTATTATGTGTTTTTTTTTTTTCCCTGTATGTAACTTTATAAAATGATGCTGTAAGTGATTATTGAAAAGTAAAGAATATCTTTTGACAAAATTAACTTTGCAGAGGAAAGGAAGTTTATAATTTAATATTAAAACCACATTCAGAAGGTGTAAAACATCAGGGCTATGTGTGGGCAGCTTTATAGCTGAAATAGAATAGTTATAGTAGGAATAAAAAAAAAAAACTGCATGTTTTTAATTTTTATTGTCGTGTTTAGAAACCACTGAGTGAAAATACTAACTTTTCACTTAATGAAAACAAATCTAATTATTAATTTTCTTCAGTAACTTTGCAGTATGTATGAATGATATTTTATTTCAGTATTTAGCTTTAATTCAGTAATAAACTTTCTCTAGTAACTTCTAAATCTGTAATTTGATTACCAGACTGTATGTTTTGAGAAATATTCCTTTAGCCTTCATTCATAATATTTTCTTAATGAGACAATCAAAAAACAGCGCATATCTGAAAATAATTGTTGGATTGTGCAAAGTTCTCTTAAAAAATAATCCTATTTCAGCATCAGACTATCTTATGTCATCCTGTTGAAGTATAATTTCTCTTTCTATACCTACCAAAAAAATCATGTACAGTCTGTGGGATTAAGTTTTTTTGGGATTATAACAGTCATTTGGCTTATTTTTCTACATGAATTAACTAGACTTCTCTAGTTAATATGTACATCTCTAGACTTCTGAATTAGCACATTTAAATGCAGGTCTCACTTCTGATGTTCCTGCTGAATTACATGCTCACTTTGTACCTTGACGTAATCATGATCGTAATTCACTCCTGACTTTTCCTTCTAGTTGTCTCAGGCTATTCTTGACAAATTGTCTTGTTGAATGCTGTGCATCTTACAGAAATACACAATCCTTTGTTTGCAATAATGAAAATCTTCAAAATATCAGCAATTGATATTGATTCAGTAATTAAAAGTACAGAGGAGACCTCAGTATTCAACTGAGATGTATTCCTGGGAAGAAGAAAAAATAGTAGATTTTTGAGTCTTGGGGATAGTTCTTTTTTTCCACAGGTTGCATGTTATAATGGGTTTATGCATTTTTTTAATCACTCATAAATGATTAACAAGGGTTTGTTGTATTAGGTTACTTAGTTTTCACATGTTTTATAGAAAATGCTTTTCATATTCATGTAGAAATTCATATTTTTCTTTGGTTTTACTGAAAGTAGGGTTAGTCATTATGAACATTTGAGTACATTTGTATAAAGCATATTTTTGTATTTATTTTATTATGCACTATACACTTTGGCAATCCTTTTTCTTATAAATTACCTATGATCATACCTTTCAGGCAATACAGAATGTGAAAATTCTTATTGCGTAATTTTCTATGAAAGCAGATTACATTGGTTCAGGGATTAAGTGTCTTGGATAAATGAAGGTGACTACCTTTGAGTTAAGTGGAGCAGTCCTTCTCTCATACCAAATGGTTCTGGTTTGAGACATTTGTATGTTAATATACAAAATACGTAAGATTCATTGGTATTGGATAGGTTTCTCCTATATGTTATTTAGCTCCAGAATAATGTTATTTCTTCCACACACTCATGTTTTTTTTTTTTTTTTTTTCATGTGAATGAGATTTTGTTTATAACATTCTTTATAGATGATAGTTCCTTGCCATCCAGTAAGTGCAGGGTCTGAGATATGCATAAGGAATTTTAAGATGATTTGATGTTGATAATAGATATATGAACATATTTGTTCTTAAAGAAGATTAATGTCATTTAAATAATAAATTAGTTGGAAATTATTTTTATAGCAAATCCAAACTGCCTACAGATGTTTGCAAAGTTTACTTGGTTTGGAAAAACAGTTCAAAATTTATGAAAGTGTTTGCATGCAATATTACCAATAAACATAAAGATAGGCTTAGTGTATTAGTTTATTATTATTATTATTTCAGCCTTCCAGCAGACAATTCCATCTGGGATGATAGTGATATGATGCCTACAAATTAGCCTGTTTCTGTTGCATTTTGAAGGTAAACAAACATTGCAAAAATGTTATTGATATGGGAGAGGAAAATTTATGGCATTGTTATGATCAGTTAAATTTTTATAATGGTATTTTTAGCTATAAAATAAAATTTTAAAACAACACAAAGAAAAGAAAATAAACCAGTAAGAATAAATTAATATTAAAAAAAAGTAAAAAAAAAATAATAATAATAACCTGCAAAGGTCAAAGATTTATCAAGGCACAATATTTTGCTATTGCACCAAAGAAGAAGAAAAACTAGACTGTTGGAGTATACAAGGATAAAAAAAATAAACTGAAAATACTTACTTTTAATGGCATAAATATAATTGGCTCCATATGTGATTAATGCTTTTCCATAATGCTTTTAATACATTTTTATATTTCATCAAATCAAGTAAACTTTCATTTGGGCATCTGATATTCAAAGGGAATATCTGATTAAAAAAAAAAAAATTTTTTTTAATGAGTATGAGAACTAAACATTAATCTCATAATAATGTAGAAATATAAATGTCAGAACAATTTCTTTACAGTGATATTAACTGTATAGAATTGTTTCAACAATACTTTATCATATTGTCATCTTAAGACATTTATGAAAATGGTTTTGAAGGAATATATAATAATTGAATAACATGCAATATCAACACAAAGTTTTGAAGACCAATTGATATTTCATTGTTTGTTTTAGATTTTAAATTGTGCTGTTCATTCTGACAGTTCAACAATTTGTGAAACTGTGTTCTGTCTTAAGCAAAAGGTGAAATTGAGCTTAAATTGGAGTCACTCATGTGCAGTGATCCATGATTTCTTTTTGTTTAACAAAATTCCGCACTGAAATTTCACTCCTGTTTTTTATTACAGTAACATGGCACGTCTGTTCTCTTTCAGGCTGTATTTGCAAATTTATTGATGGCTTGATGAACACCTAGATATTCTCACTTCTGAAATGGTCTAATCTTTGCAGTGTTCTTTTCCCACAGTTCATAGAAACCTCTAGTTGATCCTAATAAAGGATCTGGCACTGACATCTTAGTAGGAATCTCTTGATCCTTGTGTTAGTCACCAAAGGATATTGGATTAAGTCCTCTGGAATTTGAGATAAGATAACAGTGCCATATTCCTCACTGTGGATAAACCTGACATTCCTATGAAATTTGGAAAAAGAACACTGTGGAGGTACATCCAATCGCAGAAGTTAGTCTTATCTTGAGGTACATGATTAAGTGCATAATGTGGGAGTGTAGCCATTTTAAAAATGGATTGTTAAAAAAATAATAAATTGTTCATTGAACCTGAAAGGATGGCCTTATTTGTTTAAGCTCAGTTTGGTCCTCAATTATGTTGGCTTAATAGAAACTAGAGAATTATAGTTGCACAAACATTACATTGTCAGACTGATAAGTGTGAACATCATAACTCAAAACATGTCATAGCACTCTAAAATGATATTTGGCCATGAACTTTATCTGCATATTGTTTTGTCTGTTTCAAAATCATTTTCTTAGGAGTGCTGGGAATGAAAATGATATAAAGTATTGTCAGAATGCTTCATTTCAGTTAATATGTTAAAATATATTTATCCTATAATTTCAATACAGTCTGGTATTTCATCAGAAAAATGTTCTCTTTGCTCTCTTTTTTAAAATGCCCTTCATTTTCATTTCCAAGAATTGTGGTGTAATTTCTATGTGGACCAAGTCTGCTAATACACTAAATGAAACCAATATCAGAAAACGATTATTTCTTCATTTTCTTTTAGCATAAATTTATCACGTTTATCTTACATACCTGATATGATTTTAAAGTGATAGCTTCTGATAAGCACAATGTTATGGTATGCCAAGTGTGAGATAATGCGTTAGTTTCATAAAAACTAATAATATTTAAAAATGCATGTTTTATATAATTTCCAAGAAATCAAACTGAAGCTTTCTTTATGGGATAAGGCATGATTAACTACAAACTTCATTAAAATTGCTACCAATTTACTCTTAACTCTGAGAATGCATACACTCACGTTGTTTCGTTCCGATTCTTTGAATTCCATACATCGTTGATCCATGCCCCCCCTTTCTTGCCATGATATTTGATTCAAGCTGGCATCTAATCATTCCTGAGAGAGATATCTCCACAAACATGATCATTGTTCACTTGAAGATAGGAAGGCCATCTGCTGCAACATCCTATGGTTATGACAAAAAAAAAAAATTATCAAATTCCCTCTAGCACATGCCATTGAAGATGGTTATCCTCGGTAGCTCTATAAATGCACTCCTTTCTTATCTTGTGCTTTTCTCTCCTTCCAATTCGTGCCCATGGTTTAAAATATCCCTTAATAACTACTCGCTTGGTATCAGCTGAAATAAATTGCCAATACATTTCACATCCCTTTACTCAGGCCTGTAACAATACTGCATTTTGTATTGTTTGCATCTGATTTCTACAAAACAACTTCGGAATAACTGCCAGTTTTTTCTTTTTTTCTTTATTTTCTTGAATCTTATGGCAATTTTGGGGAAGTTGGAAAATTTTGACAATTTTGATTAACAAATACCACAAGACGCCGTCACTTTATTCCTAATACTTCTGACAATATTAAATTTATAAAGATATATAGAATAAAAATAAATAAATAAAATCTTGATTTTTATCAATGCTCTATTTTATCTACTAGTTAACGAAATCTGACCAGAGTATCCAAGACAAAAGTTGCGAAAACCAGTATTTAGCTTAGTCGAGGAGTTGGAAAAAGTACGTGTATTCATCTTTATGTACGCATTTGTTTCGACATTCCTTACCTACTTTCAACATGTTTTTCGTAGCCCCCCCCCCGGAAGTCTGCGCATCTTGTTTGTATTCACCATCCGATTGCCTTTCAATAATTTGTGGAAAAATGAAAAGTCGCAAGTGACTATTTCCGGTGAATAGAGAACGATGGTATCTTACAAATGGGATAGTCTTCGTCCAAAATATTGCAGCACAAGGTTGACCATGCCTTGTTATACAAGGCGTAACTTGTACTGCGAACATACTACAAACTGTGCACCTGGAGAAATATCGGGTGTTTCGTTCAGCAAAGTAAGCAAGCCGGCCACAAGAACACATGCAATTGTTAGCTAACATGATGCACTGACCTCATGCCTTAGTTGCTGAGCCTTAGTATTATCGACGCTGGTCTTTGGTTGGAATGGCCTGGGGTTCGAATCCCGTCTGAGACGCGAAGAACCTTTATAAGGGCATTTCAACTGAAATGAGTGAGTTAGCCTGGCTCATACGTTGATTGCAGGACTTTTTCATCCCGATAGAGGCATACCATCCTGTTCGTTGGCCAGCGTATTTATTTACTTCCTGCGTTAAATTAAATGATTTAATCCCAAACAACGTAATATTAAGAGAACAAAAATAACCTCGCTACTTTTTATCATAATACAAAATATTTTTTCTTTAACTTACGAAATAATCAGGAATAATTTTAAAAAATGCATCCGAGAAACATCTTTAATAGGTAATTCGATGTATTAAACTAAACTGCATAAAAGATAATTTTAAATATGCCTGAATATTACCGTCGATCGAGCAATATTATCGTCATTGACTCCGTGTTGGTGAAAGATGTTACTTTCGGTGGTTAGGTTACTTTGAAATTTTATCATCCAGCGTTGATCTGCTAATCTTACTAAAACTTGTGTTTCGGTGAAGAGTCCCCCCCCCCCCCTCCTCCCCAAATAAAATATTGCATAAACGATTATACTTATCCATTTTAACGAAAATTTTTCTACATTTGGTTTTTGGTTTCCATACTTTCGCACCACCACCATGTATTATTTTCCTCACATTTCCGTTACCTGATTATAGTGTTTATGAAAAGTGCCTCTTCCTCCTCTAGATCCCATTTAACTGGAGGCTTTATTACTACTTGGTCCAACCTTCGAAAGCTTCTTCTAGTCATAATTTTCTCTGGGCCACGTAATATTTCAGTTTATTATTTGTAAGGTAAAGTATGAGTTCAAATGTATTAGCATTTTTATCGTTTAACCGGTGATTTTTTTTTCTTTTATTTTATGTAATGTCCACAGGCAATCTAAATCTAGCTATGTTGTTTTAAGGAAACTACTTTTTATTCAGAAAGATTTACCAGCAAATAATTACTCAAAGAAGAGTAAAAAAAAAAGATTGTAAAAAAATCTGTGCAAAATCTTAATGTGTAAACAATAAGTATTTAAATCATAAAGAGAAAGGGATACTGAATGTCTTATACTTGGAAAAACTTATTACAAATTAAATTATCAGGCTACAGTTTCTTGTTATAATTCCTGTACATATTCTTCCAGATTTTTTGTTTTTTTAACCATCATCCTTGACAAACATACATCCCTGTAACATCTAATCTTGAATAATGGTTTCACTATCCCTCTTGCCTACTACATGTGTCAAGTCACTTTAAAATAGTGATTCGATTTTTCCGGTTTCCTCAACTGGATGCTTATTGTGTTACTAGAATGTCATGTTCTCTATGCAGTTATTTACTAATAGAAGATCACTGGCTTCGTGAAGTTAAAATATTTCGGAAATGTACTTTTTGATTGTTTGATTCGCTTAGTATATCTACTGGAATATAAACAAAGATATTTAGATGTATGTTTTTAAACGTCAGTATATTACTATGCTGATTATTGCTAGCTAGCTGATTAATGTACAAATATTTTAATATACACGTAAGGCACCAATTAAGGCTTTGAAATTGTTTATTTTTCGCATGTAATAACTATCACATTAAGGATAAATTCTGTATGCTTCTCGTTATACCTTTGTCCGTTATTGCTATACAAAATTTTACTTCTCCCATTTTCTCGCTGTCGCGTGTACACACACGGTGTATACGTATGCCGTTTTCAGCAACTTGTTTCACTGACATTTCCTGTTACTTTTATTAACAATAACAACAGTGCAGTGAATCCAAGTCGCTTAGGATTCTCTGTACATGTGATCTCAAAATTTGATCGTTACCTATAAATCAGCTTTACCCAGGGAATTGACACGAGTTTTCTTTCTGTAATTTTCTGATATGTTTTCTTAAAACATGACTTTCTCAATAATTGCAGACGATGGGAAAATATAGTGTTATTTCTTGTGCAGTAATAACACTATTCTTGGAAGTTCTCTCTCTTGGGAAAAGTCCAACAAAAAGATGTTCTCATGAAATCGCAATTTTTAATTCAATGCAACTTGTTGAAAATAAACTAGTAGCACAAACAGTTTACCTCATTGTTGATTAATGGTAATGTGGAAAGGGATTATTTTCATTTTTTCTCGTCTTTGTTTGCATGATGTATGTCAATGTAACTTTCACATTGATGATAGTCTAAAAAATTAGTTAATGCACTTAACACGAGTTAGCTTTTATTCCTTTAATGTAATTAGAGATGGGATATTTATTTCTTAAGTAGTTTATTATTATATCTATGAAAGAAAATTCACGAAGTTATGTTAGTTTGATTAGTTCATTCAAATGGACTAATTTCGTTCTTATTCTCAGGAAATGACTGTTTAGGAAAAGGAACTAATAGCACAATTACTTTACCTCGGTGTTAGTTCAGATTACCTCAAATTTAATAAGCTAAACAAATCTATTACTCGGGAATGTTGAATGATGTTGCAATGCCCATTATATAACTTGCGATTTTTTGTAGCGCATTTTCCGTTTTCATCACTTACCTCTCGTCCGTTGTTGGATTTTTTTTTTTTTTTTTTTAGTTGTTTCCCCCCCCTAAGATTTACATGGATACGGGTATTTTTATTTCGAAGTTAATCCGAAGTTTGGGACTTGTATTATTATTATTATTTTTTTTTTTTTTTTTTACACTGATCAAATTAGTTTAATAATCCGTATTTGGAATCCTGTACATTGTTGTCAAGGTTTTCTATGAACTTGAAACTAATATCTTCTCGCTGCAAATGTGAGCAACTTTTTTTCTCTCGGTTGTAGTAGTGAATAGCTTGAAATTATTTTGAAGTCTTTTTTTTTTTTTTTTTTTTTCTGTGAGGAAAATTGTCACAATTGACTTTCATTGGATTTCATCTGTCCCCATATCCCGTCAGATTAATGAATCATTTGTGAAGAATCTCGTCACCATCCAGTAATACGGTAAGCAATGTCAGGTTTTGTATAAAAAGAAATTGTTCGTTTATTGTTGGCAGTTATACAGTGTGGTTGTACGGAAAGGGTCTCTCGTTTGAGAATTAAAATGGAAATATTGAGATTTTCGCACCACTTGCTTTCCCAAATTTAGTTGACAGCAATACGAAGATACATTGTATTAGAATGTTTCAATTACTGGTGTGTTCAAATCTCAATTTTTAACTAACCTCAAATTTTGTCCTCCCCCCATTTATGGTTCATACAGATATAAAGTATTAACGGTAGCCTTTATCTGAGCAAATTCAGTATCTTTGCTGGTAGCTTTATTTTTATGCAAAATTTCAGCGTTTTTAACATTCCCAACTATTCGACGATTTCTTATGATCCGATCCATGAATGAAAGCTTGCTGACGAAGACTCGCCCCACTGGCATCATTTCCACATTTATGCTTGATAGTGGCATATTTGCTTAGTAGTGCACACGATTTGCATGCTGGGAGGATCTTGTGACATAAAATCTTACAATGTTCGCAGGATTCCAGAGATGGATTTCAGTTTGACTAGAGGCCACCATCATATACTGTATGTAAAAGATTCACTTTAAGTTCAGTATGTTTTCACGTAATCCCATCCTTTTAAGGCAGTTAACATTTTCATTTGTTACTCCATTTGCTATTTTAACTGATAATGTTAAGTAAATCATTGTATGAATACTTCTTAATTGTGTATGTGTGATGATTGCTACCTGTGCTCTTTTATGAAGTGGCTTGAATACTTTGGTGAGTGTTACATGTATTTCCTTTTAGGAATTATCATTTATTTAATATGTACATAGTTAACTAGTCTGCAAGAGTGCAAACTGTTGTATGAATCGGGTACTATAAAATAGAATATATACAGGCCATGATGATGTACATTTATGCCACATTTTATAAGAAACGTGGTTTGAATTTGACATGTTATCTCGTTAAGTTGTATAAAAAGTAGATCTGTTTTACTGTGCTTAGTTGAGTTTTATGCTGTACTCAGAATGTAGTTAATCTTTAAGCATCGCTTACGTAACTGTTATAGATTTTAAAAGGGAATTTAAGGTTTCACTTGCTTTAGTGTGTAGCATGTCTTTGTGTTTGTGTATATATATACTAATCATGTTGCTAATTCTCTTTACTTGCTGGAACTTTTAAGGGAAAAACGTCACTCAACGTGAGTATTTTGCATAACTCATTTGTAGCCATCCCTCCCGTAATTTTCAGGAAACGATAAACCCTCAATATACGTCGTTTTTGGAATTGATGTGAGGAATATTTGTTAACATCTTATTGCTTTACAGTGTTAAATATTGGGCTGAAGACAGTCTAGTCAGGAAATATGTGAATACCTTGATGAGCAAAAGTAAAAATTCCTCCAGTGAATTGTATGGACAATAACTTCGAAGAAGTAAAAAGTAAGCCATTTGCACTTATAAAGTATTTAATCAGAAATGTATTGTCATAACTTCGATGTCTAAAACTTAGTTTCTCCTGCTTTTACTGGTAGTAATGTAACGAGAGGTTTCTCCTTGGAATAATTTTCGTGTAGCCCCAATATTGCGTGGTTTGGGCATGGTAGTTAAGCCATGTGGCTGTTACATAACGCCTTGAAGTTCAATTATGTGGATTCATTTTCACATATTTTATACCATACAGTTTGTTTTGAATTAGTTCATGTATAATCCGAATGAACTAATTCAAAAGCATGAAATGCACTGTGGCCATTTTAAAAAATTCTGCCATTGGCCAGATAAGGGTGAACTCGAAGTTTATAAACGCTGCATTCCAAAGTGTCATATCCATGCACAGCTCAGATAAGATTCACGAGTGAAGTAGAATAGACATTCGTGTGTTAAACGGGGACATGTGGATTCATCTTCCATGTGTATTGCTTGTTTTCCTCTATATGAATGCATTTACACATTTCAGTATTCGCTGCAGCATATATGCACGGCTAAAATATATGTTAACCGTACATGTATGAATCAGTGAGGTGCAAAAAAAGTTAGCAAATATTGAAACTCAGGAATTTATTGCGGGTATTTTTATGTGGCGTCTTATAAACTTAATTAAAGGGGAGTATATCTGAGTTTCCTGCCAGGTGAGGAGAGTTAGTTACATTGATAGTTTAATATTCGTGATTTGCATTGTAGTATTCTACTAGTCGTCCATAGTTGCTGCTGTTGTAAATAAAATAACCACCGATCTCAGGGCACTCAGTGACATACAGAAAACCCGGCCACTTAAGACAGTACTACCTTGCTTGGGACCAGTAGCACAAATCAAAAGTCAACCTGATATTCGAAGAATCAAACTGCAGCGGACATTAACTGACTGCTGTTGACGGGTATTCCAAACTTGAATATCTTATTGAAATAATATATGAATGTTTTAATATAATGTATATATTTATTGTATGATGTCATCCTGTTAATTTTGTGTCATATCTAGCTATTTTAGGTTTCATTTCTTCAGCTAAACGAATAATGAAGGATGCAGTTCGGAAAGTTATCAATACTCGACACTAAATTCCAAGTACAACATTTTATTTTTATATTGCATACATGGGGTTCAAATGACTTCATCCGAGGGCTTATTTTTTTGTGTGGAAAAAAAATTATACAAAATTTCCTTACAAAAATTTTAATTTTCGGCAGATCTATCAGTACTATCACCTGATTTTTGAAACTGAACTACCTCAAACCTCTCCGCTGCACCTTCAGACATTCGTTTATCTTCAGGTACAATTGTGTAGCTCTTATGCGAAATGTGTATTCAATAAGATCTGCACTGTTGTAACTAGATCATCTAAAATATATTACTTTTGTATTTCACTGTCACGTTAAAGCAGTCGTTATCATGCAACATTGTCCCTGTTTTGTTTGCACGGAACTGAATTGTTTTAAAACGTGCTATGCACGTATTTTATTATTAATAATTGTCGGTGATCATGTGATGCTTTTCTACGTTGAACCACCAGTGTCTCTGAAATGTGTCTATAAAATAGCTGTTTTGAATTTCACTTTTACACACTGAAGACTTGTGTATTTGTATTGAAGTGTATTTACGACAGGTGTTTGAAAATATGCTAATAAAGTTTAGCATTTGGATTTAAATGTGTTAGTGTGATTTTATTTGAAACTATTTAACTTTGATTAAGCGGTTGTGTTCTTTTTTGCTGTTAAATAAAAATATTTTGAAAACCAGTTATTTTCAAAAATATACACGGTTCGTATTACACAGAACTTTATTTGAAACACGTGATTTACAATAATTATGCATGCAATCAACTGTTTATCCACACAGACACTTTGACAGTTGAAATTTGTCGCAGCGCTTTATTAGTGAGAAATTCACACTGGGACATTATGACCATCCTGTATATTATTAGGGAACATAGTCATGCACCGTTTTAAATTTGAATAACTAAAGATGTACACATAATGGAATTCTTTGAAAATTATTTGAAAGTTCGACTAATTTTTTATATTTCATCCATGTAAATCTGATTTTTCTTTCTTGCATTTATATTGTTTATTTTATCAACTTCTCATATTATAGACACTTTCTCCTTAAGAATCGGAACTTAATGAAGAAAGTTATTTTGCTGTGCTTCAGAATTTCTTCAACCCCGAATTGCAGAGATTAAATCTTTCAAACACCATCTTCCAGTAAGATGACCATCATATTAAAAGTAGAGGCTGATCAAACCTCGTTTTTTATTTATTTTTTTTTATACTCGGTCAGAATAACAATTCAAGCAATATGAATGTATTAATTATGCAATGTATTCATGGAGTTCGATAATCAGCTTGAAAAATGTTTCAACAATAATTGGCCATTTGAAGTATGATAATTAAACTGCCTTAGAATAAAATTAAGATGAACTTTCGTATAATTTTTACTAATTTCGTTATTTGTATCTCTTTATTAAAATTTAAAACCAGTGCAGGACTTTGACCACCCTAATATACACAGATGTATATTTATCTCTTGGGGGTGCATATTCAGCTTTTGCTCATTGGAATTGCCATTAATAATATAGAAGTCACATACCACAGTTCTTCCTTTTATCGTTTTTAAAGCATATATATATATGTGCATTATTTAAACAGTGTTTTGATAAATAATTATAATCCTGTTACATTCTAATGAACGATTTAAATATAATTAAACTGTGAACATTAACAATTTCGAATATGTTTAACTCAAACTTATAGATCTAAAGTTTCCAGTGTTATTTTAGCTGGACAGTTTAGTCCACCTTCAAACATCATAGTTTGCTATGATGTTTGAAGCAAATACATGAATTATTTTCCACATCTGTGTCGGCAGTATTTTGAAGGTGGTGTCTAAGAGAGATTTCTGTAGTTACTGGTTATCACAGGGTCTCTAACAAAAGGGGGGGGGGAGGCACAGTATTGCTCTATTCCAATCAACTGGGAATTCTTTTTGCAATATCAGCTTGAGTTCATAAATCACAGTAAAGAAGGTTCCTCAAATTTTTCGAAGTTCTGTCATTTTAATTGCACCGGCTGCCTTATTTTTCTACTGCTTTCATAATATTCTGAATTGTGGGTTCTTCAACATTTTCTTCAAAATATTGTACCCCCTGATAGCAGTGATGACTTGTTTAGTCTTTCAAAATATTGTCCGAATTTGTCAATTTCTTTTTCTTGAGCAATTAACTCTTTGGTTGTTAGTCAGCATTCGAGTTTGTGGTTTGTATCCTCTTAAGTATTCCACAGCATCTGAAGAACCTCTTTGAGTTATTTGTATTTCAATTTATTTAATATTTTTCTCTGCCAGTCTTCTCTCGACGCAGTATTTTTCTAGTTAAATTTCTGCTGGTCTTATAATTGTCTTTTCTGGCGATTGGTTTGGTAGCATTTTTAATCCCAAGAAACAAGATTAGTATTACATTTCCTTAGAGCTTCTTTATATAGATTATTGGATATAAAGAAGCTATATAGAAGCTCTGTCTGCCGTTTATGAATTGAAGAATTTCTACACAATGAGCAATAATATTTTTGATTTCAGTAGTTATTTTGTTTCTCTCAGGTATAGGATGGGGTAAATACCTTATTTCTTGCTTCATCTTTTCTACAAATCGTATACTTAAATTTTTCAATATCATATCGATTAGTATTTCTGTTTCGGTTAACATTTCTCAATTTGACAGTTTTAGCCCGAAATGTGCTAATACCAGGTAATAATGTGTATCTACATAATCTGTTTAGTTGCTTACTTTCCATTTTTAGGCCACGTTTTTTTTTATGGATATTTTTTCTGGGAAAGTATGTACTACTAACTTAGTCTGCATATTAGTAATATGCAGACTATCTGGGCTAATTGTTGGTCTGTATCTTGTTTCTTCATATTCCTTCCTCCAAGAACAGGGAGTCTCACAAGGTTCTATTTAGTGTCACTGTCAGAGTTTACGTGAACAGAACTGTTTCCTCCACTCATAAGCACTACCTTCGTTGATGATTTTGCTATCTTTTGCGATTCTTGTAATGTGATGGTCATAAACATTTCCAGCATCCCATTATTCATCTTTCTGCTGGATATGCTTGCAAATATTAGTTTGTTTCATCCTGACCCAAAATTACGATAGGAATAATCCCAGTTGCAACATAAGCTTTCTTGGAACTCATTTGATTAAAAAACTAAAAACTGCAGAACACGCTATTTCTGACACAATGTATTGTGTTGTGTTTTGTGCGATATCGTCAGGTGTCTGCAGTACTCACTTCATTAGAGTTCATTTAATTTAATATCTTTGATAGTTAGCTATCAAAACGGTCTCTCCTCCCGTTTTGAAATAAAAAGCGTTAATAATAATATATTTTTATATTTCCTACCTACATACTCTAAATAAGTACGAGAGAGGGAGAACTAAGGTGCAGACCGATGTACCTTTCTCCGTCAGTGTTTACGAATCTGATGAAGACTACATCATTGGTCTCAGGTCTATATACTTCTATCTGAAAGAGCATGCTTCATCGATTGAATAATCTGCTATCAGGTGATTAAAGCTTATATTTCGAATATTAATTATTCTTAATCTTTACCTCAAATTGAATGGTTCATCGACACCGGCAACTGTCCTTGTAATACAGTATCAACATAAAATCCTAAATCATCCTACATGAACGAGACTAGTTCACGTTGAAAAGTTCTGTGCAATACTTTATGCATCTCTTCATCTGCATATCAAATTATTTCCAAAAAGTAAATCAGTAGATAGTATTGAACGAATGTCACAAAACACATTTCCACCTTCATATTATTATTAATTAGCATGAGACCTAACACAGGGAATATTATAGGAGGAATTGTTAAAATGTAAGAGAGACTATGTTAATAATGCGAATTATCATGGAAATCAATATGAGGAGAGAACGAATTCGATGTGTTTTCTTCTGGTTCTGATCCATCGAGCATGTGCAAAGATATCTGCATAAATCACTGGATAACAACAGAGATCTGCAAGATGTTCAACTGTGTCATACAGACGGGTATAAAATAATAATAATAATAATAATAATAATAATACAGGTATATGCACGAATGCAAAGAGTATCAGAAACAAAGGAGTAGAGTTTGTTGCTTTAGCCAATACGTTGATACCTCAGATTGTAGGCATTAGCGAGACCTGACTGTATAGCAGACATATTAACTGGTATCGAGCGTAAAGGGTAGAGTATTTTTACGAAGGATTAAATAGGAGAGGAGGGAGCTAATGATATTGGAAAACGAATCCGGCTAATACTAGTAACACTTTCATATGCAGTGAATCGTCTGGTGTGAAGTGGAAGTTAAGAAGATCAATTACATAGTGGGTGTTGTTACAGACCTAGCGGATCGGTTGCTAGTGACGAAGAAATGCATGACATAAAGACAATGGATGCGAAAAGGGGAACATTATGTGGGACTTTAATTAGCCAAACATTTATTGGGTAACAGTAAAATCTCATGAGAAGGATGAAACTTAATTTATTGAGCTGTTGCGAGACAATTTTCAATCAGCATGTGACAGAAGGAGCTCAAGGTCAAAGAGTGTTAGATTTGCTTACATATTATTGTTAAAGATGTGCCTATTTTGTCGTTATGCTGCAAGTAAAAGAATATGAAAGAACGACTACTGAATGCAGATGGTGCGATTTGAATAGGCTGAAATTGTAGACATTGGAAAATGCTATCAGTTCAATGTTAGTAAACGTAAAGTCATGCACTTCGATCATATTATATTGGTCGAATTATGCTAGAAAAAACTGATCACGTTAGAGATCTTGGAGTTTTAGTAGATAGGAAGTTGCAGTCAAGGGCCGTATAGCAAAGATTGCAAATACAACTCGGAATATAACTGCAATGCTGAAATGAACTTTGACATGTAAAACATAAGGATATCATTTTGCCTCTATAGAAGGCTTTGATAAGATCTCACTTAGACCAGACCTGTGCAGAATAGCCTTAAGCTGATTCTGATACAGTGAAGAGTTATATATTTGGTTTAATCCTTTATCCAAGTGTAAGCAAACAAAGTTTGCTCCTGAAGTAGTTACAGGACTGGAGCAACTTGTATATAGAAGCTAATGACTTGACATCGCTTGCCTGAGTATCCCATAATGCAAAGCACATCTTGCGGACAAGTATATGCTATGCATTAAGGGAAAGGTCACTACCCAGACCGGTTTCGACCTTTATTTATTAGTGACCCTTCCCTTAATGCATAGCAGTGTACATCTCCGCAAGGAGATGTGATTTGCATTATGAGATAGTAAGGCAAGCGATCAGAACTTATACCACCTTTACCACGAGTTGCCCCACTCCTGAAAATACTTCAAGTGCAAACTTTGTTTGCTTACACTTGGATAAAGGATTAAGCCAAGTATATAATTGGTAGCATAGCCAAGTGAAAAAACTTCCATCAACTATCTCTAATCCAGTGAAGAGAGTGTTGTAAATGAAAACAGGATTGTGAAATGATTATGAAGACAGATTGAGAACTTGTAGGCTACAGACACTAGCAAACAGGAGAAAGAAAGATGATATGACTGATACAAACTTCTGGAAGGGTCGTACAGGATTTCAGCTGATGGAATTTTTCATTTTATGGAGGATGGAGAAAGGACGAGAGGGCTTCCTTGGAAGCTAATAATGAATGCCGTCAAGAAAGGGTGAGATATAGATTTTTCTCTCATAGGGTGGTGCGTGATTGGAATGGGTTCCCATTGGATGGTGTGTGTGGGGGCAAGTAGCATGAATGAATTCAAGAACAAATATGACAGCTGGTGTAGTATGTGACCTCCCTCGATGAGTCCCTGACTCCATGGAGAGCCCTCTTAATAATGACAATAATATGCCAGCATTTTAGCATGTAGTTTGTCATGTTTAGTGAAAGCTTGCAATTTAATTGAAATTACAGATATAAAGTTCATTTTCTGACAATATGGGGTAATTATCATCATTATATATATATATAATCAGCTTTTTAAAACACAGAACATAATACTCATATTTTCTGTTTTCAAAGGTTGAAAGTCTGATGCCTTCCTAGACAAAGTAACATCTAAAAGTATTTCACTGGAATGAAAAAAAAATCGTACTTAGAACTACATGCCATAAAGTGTACATTACAGTATATGAAGACGAAACCCTACCACAGATGCATCGTTTATACAGATTTCCTTAATTCACTACAATATTTCCCATATCATTATTCAGTATACGGATTCGACGTCTATCATATCATATATCGCAGTGCAATTAGGTCAGTTCATCCGCTACACGATCATCGTCTACTTGTCCCATATAATGATTGCAGGTAAATCATAAAAAAAAAAACTATTAGTATAAACGTTTTCTGAAACTATGTTTCATGATTCTCCTGATTTTAAAAACAAAAACTATTTAGGTAATGGAGCTGCCCCGGTTGTCCATCAGGGTAGCTCCATTACCTAAAAATGTAACATTAATTTAAACGTTTAATTTATATTAAAGAAGTAATAAAACATATCCGGTTGGATATTTTTAGAAGATAAGGATGATACAGTATATATTTGGAACCATTTATGTGAACTTAAATAAATACAGTATATTCAATAGTCGAAAATAAAACCGAAAAACAAGGAAAATAATGAATAAAATTAAATATAGATTTTTGAAAGTAAATTTGAATGTAAAAATATGAAAACTAAAAATTTGAATACCAATGAGGAACAAAAAAGTAATCAAGTGAGACCTCCAGGTAGTCAGAGTCATCGAGGGAGGCCATATACTACACACACCAGCTATCATACTTATTCTTGAATTCATTCACATTGCTTGCACTCACAACATCCGAAGGCAGTCCATTCCAATCACGCACCACTCTGAGAGAAAAATCTAGCCCTCACCGCCTTGGCGGCCGTCATTCTCGACTTCCAAGGATGCCCTCTAGTCTTGCCCCCACCTTCCATAAATTGAAATATTCCATCAATTGAAATTCTGTATGACCCTTTCAGAAGTTTGTAAGTTTTCGATCTGTCTTCATAATAAATATTCCACAATCCTGATATCATTTTTAACGTTCTCCTTTGTACTCTCTCCACTATATCAGAATCGCAACGGAAACCAGGAGACCAGACCTGCGCACAATAGTCCAGGTGAGGTCTTATCAAGCTCTTGTAAAGAGGCAAAATAACATTCTTATCTTTACATATACAGGACTAGCAACATCATGATTGGGCTGGCCGTTTCGAAGAAATCGTAACAATTCAGATATCCCAATAACAGACATCATAGAATATGGAGATGACAAGAACCTGTATAAGACCGCCTTAATTAAACTGTGAGGATCTAGTCTACGCAAGGATTCTAGAGAGGGAATTGTTCTTGCTTAGCTACATATAGGTAATGGGCATCTTACATACAATTCTTTCTTTAACAATTCATATTTTATCAGACTGCCTTCTTTTTTTTTTTTCTAATGAACTTATCCTATTTTATTTTATTGATTTATCGAACACTGATTTCTTCTTAACTATCAATATATTAATCTCTATAATTTTAATTTATACTGGAATTCATAATATAAGATCCCCCGCCTCCTTCACGACGGGAATTGAATTCAGGTCCAATTCAGGTTCAAGTCGTTTTTCTGGTTGCGCCGGGGAGTATCTTATTAAACCAATCGGACGTACCGTATAGCAAATAATATTTACAATATGTACAACTACTTTTACCCTGATGGGTATTACTATTTGTTACAATTTAATTTTGTGAAATTGCTTCTCACAATTCGATAGTTCTACATACCAGCGTGGTTTATATTCAAGTTCATTTCTGCTTTCGTTTGATCATTTTTTGTTTAATTATTTTATATTGAAGACATTCCTTATTACCAGGGGCGGCTCGTGCATAGGCACTGTGGAACTGCAGTACCCTCAATTTTTCTCGATATATAAATATATTTATTAATTTATATTTGCTTGTAATATTTAATTTTATCATCAGCAATTCTATACAATTCTCTTATTTTGTATAAAAAATAATAAAAATCCATCTTGTAGCACTTAGGAGGGCACTAGCAGCACTGTGTTTACCACAGTGCTGCTAATTACACTATAATATTGCATACTGTCATATTGCTGCGCGCACAAGCATATGCACGTCATAGTAAGATACGAGCTATTAGCGTAATGCGGTACTGTCCATCGTGCAGTTCCACTGTTGTTTATATGCAGTTTGCGCCAGTAGTAAGAGTGTTCGTAGTGCTTATCGTGTTTACTCCGTAAACACGATATATCCCATGATAAACAAAGAAAAACTTGAAACTGAACTTCGAGTATTCTGCAGTAGACCCGACATGCATGATCATTGTAAATTAATTGACTTGTTAAAATTTATAACAGAGAATAATTTAAATTGTGTTCTTAGTGAAATTACTGTATTGATAAAAATTCTCTTGACAATTCCTATGAGTACATCAGAGCCTGAACGCTGTTTTTCCACATTAAAGAGAATAAAAACATTTCTGAGGAGCACTGAATCAGGGTAGGTTAAATGCGCTTACGATGATTTCAACGAGAAAAAATTCAACAGTCACACAAACATCAAGGAAAAAGTTATTTACCTTTGTTATTATTACAAAAGTTATTGAAACACTGAATAATACTAAACTGTATAATTTTATCGATAATAAACTATTTTTCATGAAACAAAAGAAGAATATATTTTCTTTTTAAGTAATTTTGAATTATACCAAACTATAATTTTATCGATAATAAACAATATTTTTTCCATATTTAATTTTTTTTAATTTTTACATAATTTTGATATTTTATCCAAACACAGTGTTTATGTATATTTCGAAAGTTGCAGCATCCCACAATTTCAAGCCACGAGCTGCCACTGCTTATTACACTTGTGACATATTTTGGTTTTTATTATAGTGTAATTATTAGTTTTCTTTATATCAGGTTTTGGTTTTTTCTATAGTGTAATTGTTAGTTTTCTTTATATCCGATTCTGTGTTGAAGGCGCCTGAGTTTACGTATCAGTTTCCTGCAATAAAATAAAAGTAAACTGAAAGCTGATCAGTTTAATAACATCGTTTGATAAGCTCTCGCAGTAGCTATGTCACTAGCTTTTTTTTTTTTTAACTCGCTAGTGGTTAAAGAAGCACGAGTTTTTATTTTATTTTTATGCATTTCTGTTGAAAGAAGACAGAAATATAATAAAAATTCAAGTTTCTCTCCGATAGGTACCTCATTTATGAAATGATATCCAGGAATGGACAAATGAAGAAATTCGCTATGTCGATAACAAGAATATAAAATGTTCAGTAATTAACGTTGAGTTCACTTACTTGAATAAACAGACTACCAGAATTTTGTACCTAAACCTCTATATAATTGCCCCACTTGTATAAAAATGTTCTGTTATCCTTATACTTCTTTAGTTCAGTATGCAAGCAAGGTATTTAGCTTATTTCCCTTTCTGAAATCGGCACGTCGCATTAATATTGATATAACGTTAAATATTCTGCATAATTCATTATTACCTTTTCCTCTAGAACTAGGAATTACACAGAATTAATAAACATAATATACTGGTCTCTTGGTCTTAGTTATCTCAATTTTTTCTTTTTTGCAATTCAAAACCTGTCTTCCTATACCTTTATGATCCCACTTGCGTGCAATATACAAATCTTTTACCACCTTCTCATGTGTGACAATTTTTTTAGTTACGACAGTTTCAATTAATGTCGTGAGTTTAGCTGAATAAACAAAACAACCATTGATGGACTCCCATAAAATGCTTTATTGTATTATATATATCATGAACAAACGGAATGGATCAAAATAAAGGTCCAACTTTGTCCCCTTTCCATTTTGTCGTTCTGATTATCAGAATCCTTGAACCTAAATGCTTAGCACATTGAAGGGAGCAATTTTGAAACTCTCGCTAGCTCTGAGGAATTTAAGGTATGTTCCATTTATTTTCCTAGTGCAGTGAACATACTCAACTGTTCAGGTGAGTTCAGTTGAGTATGTACACAAGTACATACTCAACTCTATCCTCCAGCAAAGTTGTGATGGTAAATTCATACTTGTATTTATCTCATGAGTCCTTTGTGGTAGTGACCTAGACTATCTGGTGGCCGTGGAAACAGAGATACGCCCAGAGAAGTCTAGGTTAGCTGTTATCACTTAACAAACTCGTTACTATCCATCAGAGAAGGAAACGCGAGTGGTAATGTATAAATGGGACATTTGGTGATAAGACTAATTGCAGGTCGTCTAACGGGGGTTAATAACCCCTCCTTTGCTTACTCTGATAGCAGATGATCAGTGTAATGGAAGTTTTGGGATCAGTTTTAGTTCCTAATGTAAATTATTTGAAATACTTTAATTTTTTCATTTTTGCCGAATTTCTGTAAAGCGTCCAGTTAAATCTGCTAATCTCTAAACTGTTTGGAAGAACCTCGCAATTTAAAAATGTTCTAGGCGAGTCTTGGAAAATATAATTAAATAGTTTTCACTATTTAATTATATTTATAATTATATTATAATCAAGAGTTAATACAAATTGGGATAAATAGTAAGGGTTTATGTCCACATACCTACAAATAAGCTATGATATGTCATCGTTGGCAACCAACCGCTCGCAGTTACACATACGGGCCACTGAATTAGAAACTTGAATACCGTGTTGGACCTCCTTTAGCCCGAATTACAGTACACATATTCGGTTTGGCATAGATTCCACAAAATGTTGGATTGTATCTGTGTGTGCAACATACTAGACAGTACTTTAACTTGCTCAGATTTGACGAAAGAAGACTTTGCTCCTAGACATGTCCCATACATTCTTCCACCACAAAACCGGGTTAAGATCCGATTTTGTGGTGGTCAGGGAAGATAGTGGAAGTCGCTGTCATGCTCGCTGAACTACTGCTGAGCAATTCTTGCGCGATGGACAGTAGCATTCGTCCATGATACCTTCACCTGCTGGAAAAAATAGTCAACATTGCAGGATGGACTTGATCGGCAATAATGTTCAAATATTCCGTGGAGGACACTCAGCCTTCCAGTAATATCAGGGAACCCACATACCAACAGAGCATTCTCCAAAGCCTTGAGTTGTGTTTACAAGACAAATTGGGTTCATTGCTTCATGGGGCTGTCGCCAAATTCTCTGTCTACCGTGACCCGTCGGACCTCATGACTTTTTTCGAGTCTTCCACTGTCCAGTCACGGACACCATTGTACACAAACTTTCCGGTTCTTCGCAGAAATCAGTTGTTTCTGTATAGGGATGCGACTGTCAGTACCGATCCTCTTCAATTCCCCGCGCATAGTTCGGTGAGATATGGATCGGGAACAGCCTTCATTATTAAATGCTTCCGTCAATTGCCGCATACAGGAAGTTCTGTTTGCCCATACAAGCCTTCTCACACGACGACGATCTCATTCCTGACAGTTTCTCTCTCTTAGTACAACAGTTAGGCCTCTTAGACAAGTAATGTAGGTTATTTTCCCACTGATTAAACAACCGGAATATCTCACCTTTTGAGAAACCAGTCAGTTATGCTGTTTTCAAAATCGTGGCTCCAGCCAGAAGGGCAGCCCACAATAAGCCCTTTATTGAACTCCGAAAGCTCCTTTGTTTTTCCCACTGTGATCAACACTATTGACGATTACTTAATTTCGACTCCATTCTCTTATAGTTACCTAGAACAAGTGGTGATGCACATGACTAGGTATTTTGCACGTACTCTGCGTACGTGACGTTTACGTACATCTGCATAAAGGTTTTTAATTCAGTGGCCGGTATGTGTACATTATCGGCAGATATGACATTGGTGAGTTGTTCCGGAGATTTCTGATTAATCCATGGATGAGCTGCATAACTTTCCACATTGATAGTATGAGATTCCAAAGGCAGTGATAGTGGAGCAGCATTCCCTCTTGCAAACTGATGCTTCTTTAAGTCTTCTCTTCTCGGTCTCTGCGATACACCGCATATTTTCAGAACTGTGTTATCCTGTACACAAACTGCTTTTCTTCATTTCGACTGCTTAAGAGCCTGAGCATCCTAGCTGTTAATATCCATGTTATGGTCCTTCATACTGCTTGCCGCATCCTTTCTCTCTTCTCTTGCTGTTTGGTGTTCTTTCAGTTCCTAGCAGATCTGTTTTGTGAAACAGATATCTGACAAATGGGTTATGTGACTAAATGATTGCGAATCACGAGAATTCTTCAAGCTAAATACCATTATAGGGAAGATATGATTGATATTTTGCAGTTATTTTATCATTTGAATAACAGGTATCTCCACTGGATCACCTTAAGCGGACTGATAAAGCACTTACGCCTTTTTTGCTTGTCTCGCGTGTCAGTTGTTTTCTACACTTCTTTGACATTAATGTCAGTGATTCGAAGTGCATGAAGCTTAAGAATGAAAGCAAACAATACTGTCATCAGCATACTGATGTTCCACAAGTGATGCTTTGGATCGGAGGTAATTAAAAAACTGGATTCCTAAACATTTCAGTTCATGGAACGAGATTTTCCATTGCTAGCATGTAAAGAACAGAGGTACTAAGACACACAACCTTTCACACTTGCTTTCACCAAGAATTAATCCTCAGAATTCGCGCTGTCGATTACACTTACTGAAAAATAGTTCATAGTCTGAACAGAGAAATGAATTTTTTTGGTCAACCAATCTTGGATAGAATAATGTTTCATAGATCTCCCTGCATAATACTCGAATGCCTCGGTTAAATCAATCAATAAATAACATGAAAAATGTTGTTAATGAAATTTCTCTTGGAGTAGCTATGCAGTAAAGATCAGGTCGACCGTTTTTCACAGGTTGGCCTGGTTTAACATCTCAGTGCAGAATCAGGCCGTCGATAAGTTAAAATTGCAGCTAAGATGTGAAATCTTTGACCATGATAAAACGAATTAAAATGATCAGTCTAGCAATCGGCATCACTGATCATATCATTACGAACATGACACGGATAATGATGCCATCAATTAAGTGCAATCAATCGCACTTAACTGATTGCATCATCAACAACATTTTTTTGGAGTTTGATTTCTCAGCCTCCCTCTCTTCCTTCCTTCCTTCCTTTCCTTGAGTCATGCCAAATGAATTCATGAATTCACCAAGAAAAATGATGTTATCTCTTCATACTGTGTCCTGTATGAAATAAATTCTCCTTAGAGGCATCATGAGCATCGAGGGGTGGAGTACAGGTTAATAATTGTCTTGCTGATTCTTCTTCAGTCTTAGATGTAAAGTTTTTTATTTGATGTTTATGGCGCAAAGACATCATAGGTCATGACACAAATCACAGTAGTACATAGGGTAATTGGTTAGTAGGCCAATTAGGAACATCCATACCTTTTAGCGGGATTCGAACCCGCATCCTCTTGGCTGGAGAGCGGATACGCTAACTACTCGACCAACCGGGCCCTGAAGATGTAAGGTCATGAGATGATAGCTAATTCAGGCTGGAACTTCCATCGATTTGAAGTTCCAGCCTGAATTTTTTGCCCCCCCCTTCAAAAGAAGATATATTATCCTTATGCTTTCTATAAATTGCACTTATCCAAAGCAAGTAAGCTATATTGATGAGAAATTCAGTTCACCACAGAAATAAACGCAGTGTTCCTTCGGGTCGATCAGTCAGTAGTATATGGTTATCCATAAGAGCCCGAACGTTTCAAGTTGCAAAGAAAATTACTTCTTTTAGATTGCTGAATGGTAATCTCAATGAACTCAATAATCTAGTCAGGAGTTAATGAGAAAGACTATTCTCAAGGCATTTTTTCTAGTCCTTCCATCTGGATGATCAAAGCAGATCATGAAATGTGCAGGTATCGAAACTCTTTTGGGCATCAGTCTTCAAGCTTGACAACTAAATCAAGTACCTCCTTGCCTACATGCTGATCTATGGCTAGGAACTTCCTCATTCAATGTTCTGTTCCTGTCAACACTTGCCGATGGCGTTATTTGTACAAAATATTGGGCGGTGATGATAGCAGTCCTAATTTGGAAGAATATAGGAGTATTTTAATATGCTGCACGGCAATAAACACACATCATATGATAGCTCAGAGATTTAAATCCAATAGTAGACAACCAATACTATTCAGGATCCTTTCCACTTCATGGTTTTTATTCTTCCACCATTTCGGTCATGGAAATAATATAATAAAGTAATTATATAAACGCAGCTGAGAGGAAATGAATGAATCGATTTAAATATTTGCAAAAAAAAAACATACAAAAACTACGTTTTATAAAGAACTTGACTTTGGTACTCAAGCAACGCCCAATATTTAAAGAAAGAATATCTTTAGACAGTGAATGAACAGTGTTAGACAGTGATATGATGTTCAAGTGGTTGATTCACATTCTCTCTCGAATTTAGACACAGAGTGAAATCTCATATGGGGGATGATAGTTTATCATCCATGAAAATGAATATTTTAACTACGCAGAAAGATCCATTGGCCGGATGGCATAGTCAACTGACGCATACCATATATTTGAGTTTTGGTGCATTCTTAAAATATAACAACATCGTACTAAAAATGGAATCATCCCTTCATTCATATTTAGCTAATTCGCATAACTGAAATGCGTTCTCTTCAGTATAAATGTAGTACTTAAAACACTCAAGCACTATAATAAAAAACGAGTAGCTTAAGAGGATTTTTAAAGGAAAACAAGCATTAGGAATCATTTGGAAATTATTTCTATTATATGCTCGTTAACTGATACATAATGAATGTCTCAATTAAAAAAACCATTTAGTGGTATATTTTCCTTGTTGTAAATGAGTATTTCAGAATGTGATTCACGCTGATGTTCAGATGATAAAGACGTGGAGAATACAAAACATAAAATAACTCATAATTTTGATTATATTTCATATATGAAATATAATTAATCAAAGTGAATAAATATTTATATAATTGTACATAAATACCATTCAGTGAATGTTTATTACTCGATTGGAGTGATACCCAATAGTGCATAATAAACTTAAGATACGTGCTTAGCATCATGATTACTTTTGTAATTGCATTATGGGAACTTTCTAGGTGTTCAGAGGAAACACTTCGTATATTCAGTTCCATTCACCGACCTTACTTTTTTTTTTTTTTTTTTTTTTGCATTCGTTTCCTGAGTTAATTGATTGCTGTGCAGGTAAGTAGGGTCCCCCCTTCCTCCGTAAAACAAATTCTGATATTTAATCCCACAACGGCGCAAAACTGACCGCAGAGCACAGGGTACATACAAAAGTAGTCAGGGCTGGGAATGCACAAATTACGTAAATACATTTCATTTTTACCGATTTCCAAAAAGTAACAGCTAAAAGGTCAGCTCTTCCCTTTGGAGAATGCGAAAAACGTTCCATTTGTCCTTGATAATGAGTTATTGACCCTAAATACAAAGTATATGCTAATATAATCTGTTTTCTTGTCAGCATATTATTTGTTTTGCTGTTCATTGTTCCGAGACGCTATAGCGTTGTGCAATATTCATGAAAATTTGCTTTGCTAGTGTTCGAACTAATATTTCCACCAAAATATGGAATCGTGGTCATAGCTTTATATTACCTGAAATAGAAGTGTTTAAATCTTTCAAGAAGACCAGTTATATAATCAGTACGTTTTATCAATCACCTAACGTAGCAGTTTTGCATTCTATAAGCAGCTTAGTTAGATAATTAAATTCAATTATATTTTAAAGTAATCATCTAAGAAAAATTTTATTTAAATGTATAATGTATGTTCTGAAACGACCTCTGAAAGCAATAAATAAATGACATAATTTCAGTTTTTTTTATCTGTCATAAATCTATTTAGTAAATCCTGGATAGATTCCTGACAGATAATTAAAAATAAATGAATAACGTACGTTTCACACTTTGACAAACAATTCGTTTCTAACATTTTATCACAGAAGTAATTATTAAATAAACAAAATAAATTAAATAAAAAAAACATGCTTCTGGCTTCCATTAGATTTATAATGAGACATCAGAATTACTTCAGACATTATTCAATTCTTCCAACTACAAGGAACTTTCCTGGTATCTCATTCGACAGTCGAAAATGTATCAAGAAAGTAAAATGAGAATCTCTCATGGACGACTTGATCAGCTGGAAACGTGTAAAACAAAATCAATCCAGTCACTTGTCATGAAGGACAAGCCCGTCCTTCTCTACTTTTCTCAGGTAAGCATATTTTAGTTCTTAACCATAATTAAAACTATAATTTTTATTTGAGATACATTCTATTAAAGAAACATATGAAAATGTTAAATCTCATCAGTGTCATGAAGAGATTGATTCATAATCGAATCTGTGCTCACCAGTCTAAATTTATAATAGCAGTGTTCGAAGGTTGTGGATGAAAGTATCATTACAGATAAAACTGAATGTGTAAACCACTAAGGTACATGAATTAATGAAATATTCATTATATTGCATGTGTTGTTGTTAGTACACGATGATGTCTTATTTCACGCAAGATGGGAGGGGATGGGAAAACCGGTACTGGATCAAGCAACCCGGGCAAAGAAGCAGCTTTATTCTTAGTCCTCTTCCCTTTAAAATAATAATAATAATAATAATAATAATAATGATAATAATAAATAATAAATTCAGCTGACTTGCATTCGATAGTGTCTACATTTTTTAATCCAGACAATAACCAGATAACACGCGTGTGCAAATTGAAGAATTGTAAAAGAAAAAAATAATAATAATAATCACCAGTTGTTATGAGTAATAACCATGAAAGTGTAATCGTAAAAAAAAATATACGGAAAGACACAAAAACGGCCTTTCTATGAGTTAGAAAATCATTCTACGAAGCATAGAAGTTGGTCCTACGAATCAACCTCTAGGTTGATTCGTAGGACGGATGGATATTTTCTAAGAAAATGGAAACTTCACCGTTGAGTACCCTTACGTTGGAACGGGAGTAGTAACATCTCATGTGGCACAAGCATGTAGCACATGAGACGTAGGCGCCAGGGAGTTCGAGTCATCAGAAAATTCGCGTCATCAGAATTCAAGGAAAACTGGCCTACCAGTCCGGAACACGGGGAGTTGGGCGCCGTAGGCACCAGGGAGGCGTAGCCCCCCCTCCCCCCGTAGTATATAATGATATAAAAAGATAACTTTTGTAAAATCTCGAAATTTTGGTATACTGTCCCCAAATAAGAATACACTGTTCTATGATATTATGAGTCGTCTCGGATTCAAAGATCTCCAAAAAATGAAAATTAACGCCTTCAACAAAAGGGAAGACAAATTCCAATTTCATTGATACTGCGGTACTTATAAATGTGTTAAATTAATGTTAAGAAAGGTCAAAAGCTAATGTTATTGCGAGTAGAAGTGTTACTTATTGTCTGGTGATCCGAATATTATCTAAGGTAAGAACAAGTAAAGAGAATTCTATTTTGGGAGTGCTGAAACTCCACTAGCATGAAATTAATTAGGCTATCGTCATAAAGGGAATGCAAATTGGCATTTAAGAAGGTTGTAGAATATTTATAGAAAGTTGCTTTTTGTACAGTGTGATGTGAAGATTACTTATTTTTAGTTGTGTTTTGAGTGCCGAAGTTTCCAAATGTTTGGGGATTCTTGCTGCAGATGAACATTACTATACTATTAATAACATAACCTTAAAGTAGGACCGAGATCGTGCAGTTCAATAGTGTAACACGCAGGACGCTGTTAAACGGCCTCCTGGAACACTGCCAGGTTTTGTTACATTTGTACTGCCGGTTATAGCCTTGTCACCGTATGAATGTCTGATTTTATGGCATCATCCGGCAACGTATTGGTTTTTACGTCAATCACTGCAGTATCTGAGCGATGAAAAATGAATGCATTCAAGCAGTTAGTGTTTCTGTATGTACAAGCACTTTTGCACAAGTCAATGAACTCGCCTATTGTATCTTGAAGGACGGTATTGTCGCTTTTATGGGATCGAGGTCAAGGTGGTTCAGCGTGAAAGGTATATTATCACTAAGGGTTACGTGAAAAAACACTTTTAAATGCAGACTTTGGATTCTCCACTTCAGAATTACTGCTTTTTGTATTGGTACGGTACAGATAACATTGACCTATATGGAGATCCATTGCAGACACACACACACAAACGTTATAAATAATCTTTGAAATCCGACGATATTTCGCAGTTGTATCAACGGTTCGCTTCCGATTCTTATATTCGTTTAGTCACAAATTTTCTGAACACGAGCTTGATTTTCGCTGCATACATCACTGTAATCTTCACTTTCTTATCAAAAGCGAAACCTTTATATTTACACATAACGGCAACTCTATCTATCATGATACTTTGCTGGAATATCAATTATAGGTGGCGCTATGATCTAAACATTAGATTCCATGAAATCAAAAATATTTTAATCGATTTTTTTTTTTTTTGGAAACATCATTAATTTCATTTTCTTTTTACTTTATTATAATCATTATTTTTCTTTTCATATGAACAAGAAAGAAATATTAAGTATGTGAATATCATTGATAACATATATTTGCAAATCTGCTCATTTTCTGCCTATGTGCAATTGCAAGTAGGCAGCCTAGTTGGCTAAGAGATCATGAGTTCCTTACGCTACAAGCATAGATGCATGTGAATGCCTTTAAGTGGGCGATGACTTTCATCACCCCGGTGTGAGACCAACGCCCCTTTTAATGGAGGGCTGAAGTGACTTGAAAAAATTCCATGTTTAGCGTCTAGAGCAGGGTTTGCAGATTACGTAACAAAATGTAAAAAAAAAAAAAAAATTAAAAAAAGTTTTAATGTACTGCAGATTTACAAACTTTCATGGGATGGGATTCATTTAAAAAAAAAAAAGATGTAAGAAACTTTATGATAATAACTTATCTGAGTACGGAAGCCTCGGTTTTTAACGTTTCAGTTTACGCCAGTTTAGGCGTAAAGAGAGGAAATTACAAAAATAATAATAATAACAAATTAAAAAAAATTATGGGAAATACAAACGGAAACTTCTTCAAAATCCAGCGTTTCAAGAATTTTTCCCTGCTAGTTATTTACAGGGACTTTGAAGTGTGACTGAGTACACAGTTAACACTGTCACTTTTTTTTTTTTTAATAAATAAGCGAATTAAACCTTACGGCATAACAAAGTGTGCATAACTTGCAATTTAATAATTATAGTAAAAATAAATATATTTAGAGAGTTTGGCTTTTTCTTTCCTCAAACCAGGTAAACCAGTCAGAGAATGTATGCATGTGAACATAAGTAGACTATGAGAATAGGCTTAACCGATCAGTTAGGTTTATGAAACCAGACGGCTTGGTCTTAACTCTATTTAGCTTAATATTTAAGGGAAATATGAAGACAATACATAGAATTCATTCGTATAAAATTTCATTCATATTCATTATCGTATTATTTTAGGGTAAAAAAAGTAATAGTAATAAAATGCGAAACTTGGTTTCAAGCAAGTGAAATTTTTTTTTTTTTTTTGAGATTTCTCACTCCTGACTCAACTACATTCAGTTACAATGGAAACACTCGTTACACATACACGTTTCTTTATTAATATGGTGTTGGATTAACTTTTGCCTTCAGTACAGCCGGAATTCTTCTTGGAATGGACTCAAATAAGGTTTGAATAGTTTCTGGTGGAATTTTGTATCATTCTTCTTGAAGAACATCTTAAAGTTATTTTAAATGCATTGGAAGTGGGAATATCTTATTATAATATCCAAAACTGACCACAGTTGTTCAGTAATGTACAAATCTGGTGATTGTGCTAGCCAGGAAAGATGTTGAAGTTCACCTTCATGCTCTTCTAACCATGACTGCACAGTCCAATGGAATGCGGGCGCTGTTTTCTTGGAATTCTGCATTGTTGTTTAGAAATAACATTTTTGGACCATGGGCTTTATTTCCCAAAATGTCCAAATAACCAATTGCAGTAATTTTGACACGAAGGGTAATAATGGGACCAACAGAATACCACCATGTTGTTGTCCAGACCATCAGAGAACTGTTCCTCTGCTTTACTGTTGGAACCACACATCCTGGATTATAGGATTCCTTAGATGTTCTACGAACATAAACTCGTCCTAGTGCAGGAAATAGCTTGAAGTCGACTCATCTGACAATATCATACGTTTCCAGTTTTTTAATGTCCAGGCTTGACGGCCGGGACATAATCTTTTATGTATTTGACTTTTTTTTTTTTTTTTGTCCAGTAATCTGAGGTTCAGGAATTGCAGCTCCACAACGTGAATATTGAATTTATGAAGTTCGCTTGGGATAGTTTTTTCTTGAAATCTTTGCTGCAGAAGTTCTGTGATTATTCGAAAATGATTCTTTTCAATATCCGACGATCTCTTTCTGTCATTTTTTTTTATTTTCGCCTACTATTTCTCTCCAATGATGCTGTCTTGCCATGATCTGTGATTCCAACATATAACCTTAAAAACTGTCGATGTCGATAAACCTAATAGTATGGCAGTTTGCGCTCTGTATCAATGACTATGAGCACTAACAATTTGTCCCCCGTTTCCGATTTTTAACTCGAATTTTCACTCATTAAAACCATTAATTCGCTTACATTAAACTACAGAGTGTAAACAAAACAAAACATTTAGTGCTGCCACCACAAGTTTTTTTTTTTTTTTTTTAATGTAGCCTATACAAACAACTTCTGTTCCTAAGTATCTTAGTGTTTCTATTATTTTGTCCAACCCTTGTATGAAGAAGGGTATTTCCCACTTGACGAAGTGCCTTCTATCAGGTCGAAAAGACTTGAGTTGAAGTCTAGATCTTTCCAGAAGGGAATGACGTTCATATCCAAATCTTACCTGAAGTAAAATCATCTGTAGAAAATGGGGATATTTCTGATGAAGGTGAATTAGACAGTTTCTTATATAGATGACGGGGATTTTCTTCCACATGAATGAAGAACAATATGAATGACAGGAGTTTTTATATTTCGTTTATAAAACACACTGCTTGGAAATGAGTCAACGGACACCATACTGTGGGGAACAAACAACAATGGCGCCCACTTTATTAAGATATAGGACCTCCTTTCACCGCGACTATTGCAATCGTACAGGGCATAATTTCCACAAGCTTGGGATAGCGATCAGCAGAACTGGAACTGTTGTAGGGCGGACGTCTTTTGACCTCACCCAACGCTCCAGTTCATCCCACAGAGGTTCAGTAGGGTTGAGATCAGGGCTCTGTAGAGACCAGTCAAGTGTGATGACGTTCATATCCAAAAACAACGCATTTACAGCACATCCTTATGACCAGCATTGTCTTGCTTAAAGAGAAAATAGACTGTTCCGTAGAAATATCACTAAGTAGAGAGCATTTTATTTTTTAGAATGTTCAGATACCTCTTGGAGTTCAATGTTCGCGGCATCATAAACAGAAGTCCGCGGCCAAACCAGGAAAAACATAACCATACCATCGCATCGCCTCTTTAGAATTTTATAGTTGAGATTACTCACTCTGCTAAGAGATATTCACCAGGCATCCGCCACACTCACACCCGTCCATCTGTAGAGAATGTAGTGGGATTCTTCGCTTGATAACACAACTTTCCGAGCTTCTACGTCCTACTGTACACTCTGTGCACCATGAAGATGACCCCGCATGTTGGTTTGAGTAATGTGGAACTTACATCTTAAGATCCTACCATGGAAACCCATGTTGTGAGCCTCTGTTCTGAATGTTTTGGGGCAGATTCGTGTTCCAGTTGATTCCTGAATTCCGTATTCAAATTATCTGCCGACAAATGGTGGTTTTTACATATTATTATTATTATTGTTATTATTCGTGACACCTCCAAGGAGTCCGAAGACTCATCGCGGGAGGACGCCTACTATACAACTGTGTCAACCGCTACACCGAACCTCTACTACCAATCATCTCCATCAACGCCATCTACCGCCCACCACCACCACCACAAACAGTATTTTTTGTTTGTTAATTGCTTAGATTTCTGTAAATTATCCTTCGTAGTAGCCTGCGGTCACTTTCGGTGAGCGTGGTGAGTCGTCCACTGCGGGTAGCACATGCAGTTGACTCCCTGCGCTTCCATCTCAGTATGGTATCACTGGTCGTTGACCTGTTATGATCTACTTTGTCAACGATTTGCAGAAAAGTTAGACTTGCAACATGCCATCTTATCACAACGCCTCTTTTAAACTCCGTCAGTTCTCTTCTCGCAGCACGGACACAGTTGCACTAACTTAGGAGCATCATATTCCTCCAATTTATACCGGCTATAAACACGTGACTCGTTATATGGCATGATGCACCTTGCCCTTGGTAGGTCCTCTGACTTCTTTCCAAGCAGTGTATGTTGCATATTGTACTTTAAACTGATTTCGTGTTTTTATGGCTTTTAGATTCTGTGAATATGGAAATCCCTTTTCATTTTCACGGACACGTCACAGTCTTACATGTTTCTGCAATGCTTGGTTTCCCTTCACGGGTATAAGCGTATGAAACAGAAGGATGGAAGGTTATCTCTCATGCATATTGGACAGTGACTTGTAATAAATTGTTATCTTACATAACGAGGCTAAAGAAAACCAACTATGATAAATTTGCTGTGTAATGTGTCGCTCACAAATTTCCTAGCAACTGCTTCCAGTATTTATTTTATTATAACTTTTATCACGAAACCAGACTTGCTAGAATATAGCATTTGACTTGTTTTATATATAGTGAAGTTGAGGTAGTTGTGGTCAGTTGATGGATAATTAGTGAATGATTGGTGGAGACGGTTGTAGAGCGGGTACCCTCCCTCGATGAGTCCTTGGACTCCCTGGAGGTGTCAAATAATGGTAATAATAATAATCATAAGAAAATTACGATTTACCGGATAAACAAATAAAATCAAATGAAATAAATAATTCAGGAAGCTTTGTTATGTTCGAGTCTGAGTTTATTTACGCTAAAATAAAATATGCTTTCAATCAAAGTTCAAACACTTTGCATTTATTGTTTTATATATATTTTAATTTATTTTATTTTATTTTATTTAAAGTAATTCAGGCATATGAGAATATTTGAGGGTGAGTGGTGGCGTTGTGGCGTCACTTCTAGAAACTGTAATCTTTTCAACAGTATTATTTAAAGCCATAATGAATATCCGGCTAGGCCTTGTACATAGTAAGAAACGACGGAGGAATTTTTACGTTTTACTTTTATAGAGTAATCATAAGTTTTCTTTGTATCTGAGATAATATTTTGAATTGTATATTATGAGGAAGGCGCAGAAGATTTTTTTTTTTTGTTGTTAAAGTAGATCGAAAGCCAATTAATAACATTTATTTCCTGTAAATAAACGATCTGTTTATTCCGTTTTCTATTAGCTAGCAATAGCTGCGTCACTGCAGATTTTTTTGTTTTAACTCGACACATGTTTCCTCACTAAGGAAACGTAAATAGGCGTATTTTTTAGAACGCACTTCTGTTGAAGAAGCGGAAGTATGATAAGCAAAATTAAAGTATTTACCCTTGGATTTGTACTTCATTTCGTACCTAAATTGTGTATAATTGCTGTATTTGTATAAGAATGTTGGCATTATTCTTATATTTCTTGAGCGCAAGTAATCAAAGCAAGGTATTTACGCTACGGGCATCAACTTAGCAGTATTACTGAATAACACTACTAAATAATGTCAAAATTAGTGATATACTAAACAGAAAAATAAGTTGTAGCATAACTACATTTTTGGCTGTACCCCTAACACCTTTTGATGAACCCTTTTGGTTTTCGTGAATCTTGAGAATTTAGAATTTTGGGCCATCTAAACACTTAACACCCTCCCCGGTATTTGGCGTTTTGCAATATAGTAGTTAAATTGGGAATTAAACTGGGAATTATAAATAAAACTAATCCAAATTCAAGGTAAAATTAGATAACATGAAAATAACGAAAATTTATTTATGTAATAAGATAGTAAAATATGACTAAATTATTAAGAAGAAATGTATTAAAATTGTAACGAACTCGTATTAAACGAGTTCGTTACATTAATTTTATTAAATAATTTTAATATGTGAATTTAATTTTAACTTGTAAAAAATTAATTTTCACAAGTTTCGAATTCCTTTTTCCTTTTTCAGTAGGATTTTAAAGTGCTGTTCGTCAATTTTGGGCGTTCATTTCTCATCCACGATTCCTGATTTTCCCAAGAAGCAGATCATCATCGGATTTGTAATTGTTGAAGGTATAGTTTAACGGAGAAATAAGAGAGAAAGGTGTCTGGCTTCCTTCCAGGCAACTTTTTCTTTTAAATCTCTTTCGAAAAACATGTACTTTTTCAGTACTTTCGCATACTTTTGGTCTCGACCATCTTTAGATTTTCCAGCAGAAGCCATGTAACACTTCTCAGATCGGGAGAAAGTCGCCATGTCTGTAAACACAGTTGCCAACATGACGTCTTTTTATTGGAAGCGAAACTACTTTAACATAATAGTGACGCTTATCCTCGAACTGAAAAAATTTCTTTTGTAGTACAAGAAGAAGAAGATTAGGGAATGTTCTCAAAAAAAAAAAAAAAAAGTGAACTAATCAGTCTCCTATGAAGGCGACGATTTTCTCACGTAGACTGCGTGTGTTCATTAGCTGACTTGCAGACTATGCAAGTTTACAGACATAATAAGCTTACCTCATAGTCTTAGTTGCTTGATGATGATGACTTCTATTCTTCTCCTGAGAAGGGGAATCTTTATATGGAATTTTTTCAGCTGAAGGTGATGTATTCAATCACTTATGCAGGTAGCATGATTTTTTCTCCTGGAAACTCGGGTTTTTCATCCCGCATACAGACAGATCAGCCAGAGAACACACGTAATGAACAGATAAAAATGCACTGCGTAATGTGTGAATGGTGATTATATAATGTATTAGTGAGCAATAAATGGTGGATTAAGTAGTGCAGTAGTGGATTAACGCGTTCAAGTACTGTGGGGTAGAGTGCTCCTACACGGTCAGTCCTTGAACTCTTTTGAGGTGTTACGTAATAACAACAGTACAACTAACGAATCTTTTAGTTGGAAAGAGTTAGGTTTTAAATATGTTCGAAGACAAAGAGGAGAATATTTTCTAGCTTCATTTAATGGATGGTTACAGGTAGAATGATTTTTCGTTTTTTTTCCCCTCTTACGAATATATTCCTCAAGGCAATAAATCAGTAAACGTAAACAGTTGGAGACGATACGCTCGATTTTATCTTTTTTAAACTGGGTTTAATTCCAAACAATCCAATTCGAAATTAACTTTAATTAGGATTCATTACAGCACGATACAAAAGAGAATCTGGATATTTTAATTCCAACTTCAAACTCTGTTCTTTTTGAAGGATACAAAGGCATTACTTTTATTTGTTTACGCTATATTCCTGTTTTACGACCTTATGCAAGGGTTATCAAAAAGAGGAAAGGCAAGAGAGGAACAAAAAGCAAGAATAAATGGGGGATGGGGATGGGAGAACCTTCACTTTCGCATTTAGTTCTAAATGTCTCAAACAACTAGGACGACGTTTACCACAATGACATTATTGCCTCCCAAATAAGAAACAGGAATAAAATAAAATATTTGAAAGCATTCTAATGACGTTGGTCAATTCAAGGACAGGTTCTCATTTGCATCATCAGCTTGATGACGTCAGCACAACAGAAAAGATTATGGTAATCAAGTGAGTCAATCTAATACTTGTATCACTAATAGTAATAATAATAAATGTAGTGTGTGAATTTAACCATTTTAATGTAAAGATTGTATAGCTTAAAAATATTCGTACTTCGTCGCTTTTTTAATGAATCAAACGGACGTCAAGTTTTTCTACTAATTTAAATAATCGACATGGCTTGAATATAATGATGAGAGTAAGAATATGTATGATATTCCTATTCACGAGCGGCTGTAAATCTATAACACATTAAGCACTTTGGATGGATTTAGGGTTATACAATTTGGGAACTCTGTTTTTGAGATCGAATATGGAACTTTTCTCAAATTACATGGAGCCTTTAATAAGCAGAATTTATTCTCGCTTCGTGAGAATAAATTCATCTATGACATCTAAGGGAATGCCTTATGACATTTCCTAGCATCCATACTAAAGCGGGATTTGAATTCACACGTGTAGTTTTTACAGGGTAGACGCTGTCCACTCAATCATAATATTATAATATTCAAAGTATTAAAAAAAACAAATAGGTATCTATGTATTTCCTGTAACTTTTATGCTACAGTAGATAGGCACAAAAAAGACTCGCAAATAGTTGATTCTAATCATATGTAAATGCATGATTAGAATCAAACATTTGAGATATTTTGGCTTTTTCTTCACCTATGGCAGGCAAGTAACATTTTTCTCGTTGCAGAAACTTAGGTTTATTCAATTATTAAATTTCACAACTCAGGAATTTTCTTATTGTAACAGGAATTCTTGTTACAATAAGAAAAGTGAAATGACCAAAGGTGAAAGCATGCCGATGAGAATGTACTCAATTGCCCTAATAAGCAATACGCCGGTAGCTAACTGAATTCCCATAGTTAGGACTGAAAGAACACCTTACACCTTTGCCGAAATGAAAATGCATTAAGAAGATATATTTTATCAAAAGCATAAATCAGTCTGATTAAGTTAAATTGGCTTCAAGGATCTCTTGACAACATCCCCCAGTATCAGCTCAGATGATTGTTCTTTACATTACTTGAATTCAAATTACATGCGCTTCCAATGTTTTCCATTTTAATATACTCGACTAAGAAATGTGATTTTAATATAAATTAAAATATAATTTAATTAAAACACACGCGCGCCCTCGCGCACACACACACGCACAATTAAACAAAGCTATAGTCTGTATATTGTGGATGGATTGGCCTTCATGAGTAAAATTTGGTAAAGGCAAGCCGACTGTTTGTCAGTAACAGGTCAATTAATCATAACAGTGACTTGAGAATTTGAAACGCAATGCCCAAATGTTTAAAGAGAGCAACAACGCTTTTGAAATAAACAGAACAGCTCTGAAAATGAGACACATGATGGTGCAGTCGATATTTCTCCAATTGCTTAGCGTTGTTCGTCATGCTTGTGCGAACACAGAATGAAATGTTTTGTCCAGCAGCATTTCAGAAATTATCTCAGTGTCTATTTTAAAGACCGTGTAAGCCAAACTGGACACAGCCTATCGCAAGAACATTAATGTAGAATTTTAATTTCAACATTTTCGAAATATAATCAGTCGACTGGCTTTATCGAGTTCCTTGAGTTCAAGATGGAATCTGTAGTCAGTCCGAAATTATCTACAGTTAATTTACTTAGATATCCAGCAGAAAAGAGAACCACAAAATGGAGCTCCCTGTTTACATCGCTCAAAATGTCACTGGAGCATTTTGCATACAGAACACAATATCATTTGATTCGGTAGCATCCTAGAAGAGAGATTTCTAGACAGCTTTAGGTATTGTAATGCTCATCTCATTTATGAAACGAATGAGTGCAAATTCCTGCTGAATGTTAAAATAAAAAATCTGCTGAAAATGGTTTTCAAGCATCCTTTGCTTAAAAGTCTAACGTAGCTCTATCCATCCATATATATAACATCTGCTTTGATGTTTGAACAGTAATTGGTGAATTTTGGTTTTGAGATTTTTGTTCAACTTTTGTCAACCAACAATTTGGACTTAAGTTTTACTTTAATTCACCTCTACCTTCAGAATTACTTTGAATGAGTGCTAAACAGGGATTAAGTTGCACAAAAATGAAAACCCTGAATTGTGCAAACATTTTTACAGAATTTAATTATCGTTTATGACTGTCAGTTGTGGATTTTATTCTGGTTCCACTGTTTGCGAATGGATTTGTTTTATGGAAATCACAAAAATGCATCGATATGTATATAACTCTGAATTAGACCTGGAAAAAGTTCAATTTCTTCGACAAATCTGTGCGATCAAAGCCTAACTACGTTTATTTGTAAGTTAAGGGGATAAAAAGCCCTTATTGTTTTTCAGCCAGTAAGCGAAACTAAAATCGAAAACTACGATCTGAACGTTTCATGCCGACGAACTGTCGGCGGATCCAAGCGTAAGTGACCACTTGGTAGTGCCACACCAAGGCAACTCGTTGCAAAGGTGGAGCAAGTTCCCTCACTATTCTTGATATTTTCTCATAATGTAAAAACACACAGCACACCTCACTATTCTTGATATTTTCTCATAATGTAAACACCCACAGAAAAATAGCCGTTTGGCTTTTCATCTTAGTTATAATATGTTAAAACATAATATAGTGACACACCTTTCTGGCATTCGTATAGCGAAAGTATGTAAGTTCTTTTCACTTAAACTCTGATATTTTAAGTCTAGCTATATTCTAGGTCTAGCTACTCACTGATGAGACCTCAAAAAAGTTGAAACTGGTCTGGGTAGTGACCTCTCCTCATAATGTAAAGCAGTACTATACTACATCTCCTAGGAGCTGTGTGTTTTTACATTATGAGAAAATATCAAGAATAGTGAGGGATCTTGCTCCGCCTTTGCAACGAGTTGACTTGGTGTGGCACTACCAAGTGGTCACTTACGCTTGGATCCGCCGGCGGTTCGTCGGCATGAAACGTTCAGATCGTTTTCGATCTTAGTTTCGCTTACTGGCTGAAAAACAATAAGGGATTTTTATCCCCTTAACTTATCAACCTCGCCAGAAAAATAGCCGTTTGGCTTTTCATCTTACGTTTATTTGTGTTCCTAAATATACTAGGGAACATTTACCTAAATAGAAATGTAAATTAATTTGCATAAATGCTGCGAAAATAATCGTTTCTAGTAAGTATTGCTTCATTTTTAACTGATTTTTTTACTAATAGTACTGCAAGTTCTCGTGAAGAATTCAAGGAAATAAAACTACTGCATCAATCAACTTTAGAGTCAGTAGTTAACCTTCGAACATTATGGCATTAGTCGATTTAAAAGGAATTTATTTTCTTTTTCCCACTATTTCCTTCAATCGATCGCACGATAGCCTTCTTTCTACTATTACTCAGATAATCGGTATAATTTTGACATTATTCATGGACATCCACGTAATTTTGATGGAATGACATACAGGAAATAAATGAAAGAAACCGGTCAGAATACAGGTCATTATGTCTTTTGAAACTCCTTGTTTAGGAAGTAATTAAGTTTTCACATAATCGATGTACAAGCGAGGTTTATCAAGCCATGAAAAGTAATTTAAACACGCCATTGTTGGTACATTACTACCCCCTAGTGGAAAAAATGTGTTTGAATAGACTTTATATTGATATTGATTATACTGATTTATATTGATTATGGAATTATACCAACATTATTGTGCGTATTATGTTCTCTTTATTATAAATTATTTTATAATTAAAATATTAATTTTGATTTACAATATCACAATTAAGATTAAAGAGAAAAGGGATACAAATTTAAAGAACTTGTGCGAAAAGATGACCTCCGTGTTCGAGAATCTCTGTTACAGTAAACTATACAAGTGTGAAAACCTTCAGGCTGGTTCTGAAACCAAAGCTTGAACCTTATTAGGACGATTATATAAGTAGATAAGTAGACGCTGAAGAAATAGTAACTTCTACCGCACTTTAGTGACATCTTGATGATGAAACCTAATTTAAGCAAGATGAAAAATCCCAAGTTACTCTTTATTGCTTATAGAATTGGATCCGTTTTTATAATGTGGTGGCTCCCTTAATTTTATAGAACACGTTAGAATAGTTTAAAGATGAATCTGGTAAATAAAGACGGTAAAATACAAATCGTAAATCCTTAACTTTCCTCATCCACTTAAAATCGAGAATATAATTCAAAAATAACTCCAATAATTAAATTATACTTGCCAATGCAAAGCACACTTCCTTTCGGGCATATATATTGCTAGTGTATATTCCCATGACGCAGTGTTTCTCAAACTTCAGATATCCGCGTACCCCTTCTTAAATTTTTATTATTACCAAGTACCCCCTAATTGATTAATTAAAAAATAAATTAATGAATGAATTAAAAAATTTATTAAAAGTAATAAATTAATTTAAAATATTAATTAAAATTAAATATCTATTTTATTTGAATTTATACGTTCATGTAAACAAAAAATATGATTTATTTTTAAATTTTGGGTCTTTAGAGATGTCAGATGACACACTCATCAAAGTGTGGTACGCGTACCACACTTTGAGAAACACTGCCATAACGTATAGCATAGCAATATACATGTCTGGAAGGAAGTGTGCTTTGCATTATGGGATACTGAAGTATCCCATAATGCAAAGCACATAACGTGAAGATACATAACGAGTAAACTGTGTTTGCTTACACTTGGATAAAGGAAAGAATTAAACAGGAATATAATTTCTTGGCAAGCTTCATTTACTGTACAACAGGGTAAAGACTTTCTACAACTTTAATAATTAACATGATATTGAACATGCTACTTAAAAGACTTGCAACAAGAACAACTTCTAAGAATCAGTAAAACATGCGCAATAATACAATTCATTGATTTAAGAAGTCTCTCGTGTAAATTCTGTCATCCAGTTTTGAATTCTGTCTTTTTGGAGACATATCTTTTTTAAGATATTTCTAAATCAAGTTAAAAGAAAGAGGAAGGGTGAGATATTAATGGTATTAAGAATTTTTACTGGGGGATCCTTACGGAAAAGAACCACTATGAAATGCCTCGAAACCATTTCCTCGAAACCAATAAATATGAATACATTAGTAAATTGGGCAGCAAGAGGATGGAAATCAATATTAGATTACTTCATATTAAATGAAAAGACATCAAAATTTTCACTAGATGTTAGAGTTCACAGAGGATATGAAATAAGCAGTAACCACTTCCTTGTTAAAATAAAATTAAGATTGCCACCTAAATGGCTACAAGTAACAAGAACAGAAAGAAAAATTGAAACATTTGTTTATAAAACTAGACTATTGAATGACACAAATGTACAATGGCTATATGAACAAAGAATTAACCAGTATCTAGATAAAATAAAACAAAATGAAGAAATAGAAATAGAATGGCTTAATATAAAAACGATACTAAATGCTGCAGCAAATGAAAGCCTAGGAAAGACCAAAAAATTCAATAAAAGAAAAAAACTGAAGATCTGGGATGATACAATCAAAGAAATAATCAAAAAGAAAAAAGAAGCCTATCACAAATGGTTAAGCAGTAAAAGATTAGAAGATGAAATAGAATATAAAAGAATAAAAGCCATAGCTACAAGAGAAGTCAGAAAAAGACATAGAGAATCATGGAATAAATTTGTTTCTAATTTAGAACATGATTGATATAAAATAAGACCCAATGTATATAAGATTTTGAAACACCTAAATGCAGATACCAAAGAAAACATAAAATTAAACACTGAATTGAAATTAGAAGAATTTCTAAATTACTACACAGAACTGTGGACAGACAAATATTTTAAAAAAGACAACTGGCAAACAATTAACGAAAATGAAAAGGAAATAACTGAAGAAGAATTAGAAATCAGCCTGAAAGAAACAAGAAACGGAAAATCACCTGGAGAAGATAAGCTAGGTTCAGAACTATATAAATACGCAGGAACAAGATCCAAAGGAAGACTCTTATTATTTTTAAATAACATTTACTCAACTGGTATCCCCCCAATAGAATGGAAAAAAGCAATTGTGATTCCTATCTTTAAGAAAGGTAATAGAGATGACCCTAAAAACTATAGAGGTATTAGTATACTAAATTCATGTTACAAAATATACAGCAGAATCTTAAATAACAAACTAATGAAATATTCCGAAAACTTTATTCTAGAGGTACAAAATGGATTTAGAAAAGGACGATCATGTATAGACCCAGCTTTCTGCCTAAAATTAATAATAGAGAAAAGAAGAGAATATAATTTAGGAACACATATTGCATTTATTCACTTTGAAAAAAGCATTTGACAAAGTTAAAAGAAACATATTATTTAACATATTAAAAGAAAGACAAATACCAAATAATATCCTAAAAGCTGTCACAAGTATATATGAAAATAATCAAATACAAATAAGATTAAATCATGAGCTATCATATACAAGACAGATAAACCAAGGGGTCCGACAGGGATGTCCCCTCTCAGCAACTCTTTTTAATATCTACTTAAATGAAATAATAATAAAATGGAGTAAAAATTTACATCAAGGAATTAAACTTTCACCTACAGTTAACTTAAACACTCTCCTCTTTGCAGACGACCAAATAATAATTACAAATTCTGAAGATAACTTACAGAAAGCTATTTTAAATCTAAATGAGATATCCAAAGATTATGGTATGATAATATCAACGGAAAAATCGAAAACTATGGCCTTTAAAGGACAAGATCCAGCAAGAACTAAAATAGTATTAGATAACAAGATCTTAGAACAGGTGAACTCATTTAACTACCTAGGATGTATGATCACTTATGAAAATGAAAAAGATATAAACATAAAAATTGCAAAATATTTAAAAATAACAGGAGTAATTAACTCTATATTTAAACCAAACCTAGTTCAAAAACAAACCAGGCTAAAAGTATACAATACATTAGCCCTACCGGTCTTAATGTATGGAAGCGAAATCTGGACAATAAAACAAAAAGACAAAGATTAACAACAGCAGAAATGAAGTTTATGAGAAAAACTGCAAAGTATACCCTGTTTGATCACAAAAGAGAAACGAAGATATTATGAAAGAATTAAACCAAGAATCAGTAATTGAAAAAATTAAAAAATATAAACATAGATGGATGGAACACGTTCAAAGAATGAAAACAGAAAGATTACCAAAACAAGCCTTAAAGTACAAGCCATTAGGAAAAAGAAAACCAGGACGTCCTCTTAAATGATTCAACGATGACTTCTAAGGCCGGAACAGGCCATACTAGGCCTAAGTCCTTGATACGGATGATGATGATGACATCAGTAAAATATCAAGTCGGTATTTCTATGACATATCTATGTTTCTTATATTGATATTAATATTTTTTACATTTATTTATATAAATGGAGCTCACAATGCTCACACTGAACTCAGTAATTTAGTCAAGTGAGAGCTGTGCCATGGAAGCAGAAAGGATGTAACGTGCTGAGGACAACTTGCTTTCTCCTCCAAAGAAACAAACAAAATAAATGAAGTAGACACCCATCAGCGTATAATTTCGAAAAAGAGATAAAACCATATTTAGAAAACAATTCTGTTCTGAGTTTTTGACGTATGTTTGTGCTTTAAACTTAAGGGGGAAAACATATCACTTTAAAAGAAAAAGCTGGTCCCAATCCACAAAGTTCAATCTGAAACTTTTCAACTTGCTTAAATATATTCACAAAGTAAGGAATATTAATATGCAATATTGTATTCAATTTCCAGTAACTGCGACATCTTTTAAATTTGACTAAAACTTAATGTTATTAATAAACGCCTATAAAAATACATACTAAAGCAAAGTAGATGTGCTTACCATTATTCTTCTCCAGTTTTGGTCCACTTATGTAAGATATCTTGAATCTTCATAAAACTAACCTGATTCCTTAAGCAACCACTTACACTTATATGCTCAATTTTTTACTTAGTTTTCTCCTTCGATTCTAACTGGACAGTTGGAATTAAGGAAATCTGCGTAATGTAAAACTATTTTTTTTTCATCATAAGTAATAGAAAGAGATAAAAAAAAACTCGAAAGAATTTTACTCAATGTGCCCGAAAAATTGGCCGAAATTACTAGCAAGCTAGCTTTTACTGTTGAGAATTGCATGATGGCGTCGACAAAGTAGTTAACAGCTATAGCGAGTGAAAGCAAGTGGGATTAACAACGTTGTTTCTTTTTCTTGTGCTGTATTTGATTTTGCTTTCTTTGTTAATATCTGCTCTGTTCGAAACACAAGATCTAATGCTATATACTACACACACACACACACACACACACACACACGCTTATTTCTTTAAAAATATTTTTCTTTAAAAATTTACTCCCGTAGGCCAATTCTTTCTGTACTCGCCATCCGTACGCTACGATATATCACTCAATCCTATAATAAACTACTTTGAACATTTAACAAATGCTTTCAATCCGCAAATCTAAATGAGAACTGAAAGTTAATTCCCTCTGAAACGTCTACCGCTTTTTAAACTATATAATAATAATCCATGGTATTTACAAGTTTTTAAGACCCGTGACCTGCCAAAGTATACCTTCGTGTCCATAATTTTAAGATAAAGTGCTTAATCTTATTCCTAAATGTATATTTTTATGTGCAAATTGCGTGTTCTTTACCTTTATAGTACCATATTTCAATGCTCAAGTTGAAATATAAAGCTGAACCACATTTCGTTCACTCCTCAAATTTGAAATGAATACTTCTCTCAACATACACACAGTCCAAAGCGCAGTTATGGTTTTTGGAGGGTGGGGGATGTGTGTTTCTCATGGTAAAGACACCTTTCCGATCGTCGTTTTTCTTAATATTGAGGAACTGAAGATTGTAGCCCTTGGTGTGTCAGAAGTTAAACTACAAAGATTTTGAGCAGTTGTTGCTGGTATTACTGTAGGTTTAACTAAAATAGAGCATGTTGAAAATATTGTAGAAGAAAAACAAAGCAGAAATTGACCGCCTGTGAGGCAGTCGCCGAAAAGAATCAGTAAAATAGGAAGCGTCATTAAGCCAAATTGCTCTCTTCTTCTTCTTCTTCTTGAACAGCATCAAGAATGTTCAGAGAAGAGAGAGAGAGAGAGAGAGAGAGAGAGAGGTGATAGATACACCACCAAACCAAAAATGTGAAAGCAGTATTCCAAGGTTGGTCGGATTCGTGATTTATACAGAGTTAGTAGCTGGACAGATGAAAAATAATGTCTTGAGCGAAAAAGGATGCCAAGTTTTTTTGGAAACTGAGGATGCTACAGAAGTGTTGTGTTTGTGCCAGGAAGCTAAGCAGCAATAAGGTCTCTTCGAGATGTGAAATTTGGTCTTGACTGTTAAGCTGAATCTTATCACAAAGAAGGATTTTGATTTTTTTTACCGCCCCATCGAAGGATTATATGCAGATCGGCATTACGTTTAGGACTGATGATAGTATGGAATTTTGAAAGTTTGAGATATTTGAGCATACAAAATTTGTAGTAGTAGTAGTATAAGAAGAATGGCTAGTGCTATTTTCAGAAATTATAAATAAGATTAGTGGCCGGTTACTGGAGGTCGTTCATATATCTAAGGAATAACATGGGAGAAATAACAGTCCTGAGGAACACCTGCATTAATAGAAAAACTTGAAGGAGAAAAGAAATCTCCACTATTATACGCAATGAACGACTCAAAAGAAAACTAACAAACCAGCTGTTACAATGGGGGGAAAGCAGACCACAAGATAGCAACTTTCAGATAATCCTCCGAAACTAAACTGCATCAAATGCCATGGAAATGTCAAGTGCCACAACACGTTTCACCAAACATTTCCAGATGTTTTGTAAATGTAGGCAATGATATCTGTTGTGGATCTTGACTGGCGACATCCATATTGGTCGTTTCTGATTAGCTCAATCACTTCTGTTGTAATTCAGCCATCACCAAACTATAATCATGCAGTTCAGTCATTTCTATTTGCAGGAATCTTATCAATTCGGTTTTGAAATAAACGGAATTTAACCACCTATGAGGAGGATTTACTATAGAACTGTTGAATGATAGTATTTTTGTGTTGGAGGAGGTGTGTGGTTTGATAAAGTTAGAATCTGGAAATTCTTGAGACTAAAGGTAAGCTTTTTCAAGCCAGTTCAGATATTTAATAAGCGGAATGGTGTCTCAGGCGACTAAAATCATCCACCACCTGCAGTTGGTTTATTTCAATTCATCTGAAATAATTAAAATACACTGCAGATTTTATTTTTCATCGAAAGATCCCATACAAGCGGCTGCATTTTACTGTGTTAGATACACACTTCGTTGAGCGCATTAAATGGACTCAGAAGTCGAGGTTGGAGACCACTGGTTGCAAATATTCGTTTATTTTCGAGTTCGTGAAGGGAGGGATTTAATTAGCGTTGTTAATTAAGCATCAAGTGTTACTTTTGTTTAAATGCTCTAGATAATGAACGCAGTTGTTTTATAAATGTGGGTAAACCTACCGTACTGTTCAATAAGTTTATATATGGCACCCCATGAATAGATTCCTCATCAAACAGGCATCAAATTATGATTAACGTGGAGAGCTGCAACATTCACACCCCCAAAGGAAAAGTAAACCTTTGTGTTACTAAGCACCATTAGGTGTGTAGATGAGTTTCATCTTCAGGTGTGCCGAAACTTTATCTGTTGGAGATTACCAGTGCAAAATCTTATCCACCAAAAGTTACAAAACTGTAGTATATTAGCATTGTGAATGTGGCTACTGGCTAGATAATTCAAAAATTCCGAATCCAAAAAAAACCAAGCATAGAAATTATTTTTACAGTTACATCAGGTTTCCGATAAGTAGTGTAGTAGTCACACTGGTCGATGAAAGACTTCGTCCTAACCATCATCATCATTATAAAATTTCTGATACGTACTCTCAAGGGAGAGATTAGAGGTTACAGAATATTTTTTTTTTATTAATAGCTTCCCATCGACAACATTCCTACAAATTAATCTACTATTTATCAGGACTTCACTATTTTCATGTGTTATATTTCGATCTTCTAAATCACTTTTAATCACACCATCTGCCAACCGCGATCTTGGTCTTCCTTCTTTTTTTTTTTTTATGCCATCCTGGCATCTAACATTTGCTCTACTGATCTTTCCTCTCTCTCATTCTGTTTAAGTGATCACACCACCTTAGATCTGCTCACACATTCCTCAACGCTAGCAATGTCGAATTCCTTTCATTTTAAAAATGATTCTGCCATTGTTTCCATCTGTTCATTCTTACCTCAATCTTATAATTTCATCCATTTTAGTGTTCTTTGTCACTCTGTAACCCCGGTTACAGAGAAGTACTATGTCGACATGGTACTTCTCTTGTTCTTCTGCCGTTTCAACTTATTGTCCGTTGATACTTACACCGATAGTGCCCATCTTCAATTCTACTGTTGTTGAGTTTGACGTGTCAACGTGATTGCTCTTAAAGGATTATCGCAGCAATTTCAACCCCAGATTGGCAAGTATTCAGTAATGTTTACCTTTAGCCACAAGAAAGTGATTTATTACCAAGTGTGTTGTCGACTGTTGAGCCTCCATACCACAAAACGTCATTCAAATGGTATGAAGTTCTCATGTTAGTGATATGTTTATGTAAACATAAATATGTGTGCCAATTTAATTTATTCAGGGATCTTTAGGCTCTAAATTTAATAATACATTTACATGTGAGCTCAAATGTGATGCTACGACATATCTAACTGACTGCTGTTGTGTAAAAGTATCGAGTTTACATAACAGGGTATATATGAAAGAAATGATTTCATATCAAATTGCCTAAACATCCCATAATGCACAGCACTTTTCCCTTTCGGACGTGTATGTTGCCATGCATTATGGGAAGGTTCATTGTCCAAGAGGACTCAGTAAAGATCGAAGGTCGATGTGGATGTGTATAATGCATGGCAACATACATGTCCATATGAGAGGGTTGGTGATGTGCATTATGGGATGCTAAGTCAATTCGACATAAGTCAATTGCCTTTATATACTAGTACCTAGTTGTAAAAATACTTCAATCAAATTTATGAAATTTATTAATATCTGTTTTTGCCATTTGGCTTAAACAAAAAACTCGGTTCGAATTACGTGCAGAGTAGGAAGAATCTTTATAGGCATTCTTTCTTCTTCTTCTTCTTTTTTTTTTTTTTTAATTTTCATTTAAAGACGAGTTAGCCAGTCACATACAGCGATGGTAAATGGGTTTGTTTGTTTTTTCCTTCTGAAAAACGTGTTAATTGCAAACAACTGTGAATTAAAACCGATAGGAACACGCATCAGATCAACCACCGATACACTGGTGGAGGATAGAGAGCTGTAGCGAGCGGTTTCCTCTAAGTATTTAAAATATATGAAATAAAATAAAATTAAAAAAATTATAGAATCTTCATTTTAAATACAACTTTTGAAATCAGCTGTTTCAGTTTCCTATTCACCATACCGCAAAAATCCCAAACCTCATCAATTTCTCCAAGCATAATTCCAATGTAATGTGTTGTTGGAAATCTAGTCATGCAATTCTAATTCGCATCCAGTAGCTGGATCTTTATTAAAGTTGGAATTATTGAAATATATTTTGAATGCTGTAGTTCCTTAAAAATGAAATTTACAAGGGAAAAACACCTTTAAGAATGCAGACACGTGATAACGACCACGTGGTTAATGATTTCCGATCATACACTTTTTTTTTTATTCTATAAACCTTCGCGTGCGTTTCTTTATTCAGAAACACGTCTCTATACATTTATGATAATTCTACGATCTACAGACCCACGCTCCTAGCAGTTCGATGTGTAAAAGTGCATTGCACGTTGCTATGACAACCAGCTTTTCACGCTAGCTTGCCTGACTTTTATTTTATTTGATATATTCCGTAACATATGTGCAATTCTAATTAACTTTCAAAGAGGCCCTCCCTTCTCTATAAATATGAAAGTAGGAGGGACTGGCCGATATTACTGACGGAGAAATTAATTTATCTATTTATGGATAATGTAAATGAAAACATACTAAATTGAAGAAAAAAAAATTACATGTTACGAATCCTGCGTAGTTATATTGTTTGTATCTTTAAAATTGTAAACCGGAGTTATTAGGATGTGATTAAAAACCGAAGTATATTTGAAGTGTTGAATTTGTCTGGTGTATTGAACATTTTAAGATGTCATCTCTGAGATTATTTTATTGAGTTAGCCTAGTAAACAAGCCACGTGACTTAGACAGTAGGGAATATTATAGTTTGTACGAAGTAAGTAATTTGTCGATTAAATCTATATGTTAACTGAATACTGAATGCGCCCCCTTCCTTACGTGCGTGTATGTGTGTGTGTGTGTGTGTGTTTATACCAAAATATCATGAGCTTGCTATTTTTCTAGTTCCCTAAACGAGAAACCTAATTTAATAAGCTTTATTTGGCACCCAATTGGTAACAAGGCCTTCTTTTTGCTTCCTTTTAATCAAGTAAATTACTTCTTCATCAGAGTTCTATATTTACGATACAACTCTCTTAGGCTCAAATAATATATCTTTGAGTCCCATAGTTTTAAAAGAGTTTTAACAATATTCCTTATTAATCCTATAATTACGAGTTCTTCTCCTTAGGTGTTGCATCTTTTAAATTTTAAAGAATAAAATGTATAAAGTTATAAATCAAACGAAATTGTGTTTTTCTCTCTTTATGTCTATGTTGATGATCTCGGGTAATATATATTAACTGGCCCACGTCCTTGGTTCCAGTATGTCTGGTCTATAAATTACGTAACACTATTGTCCCGTTACGTGTATTACACTAATGCACTGGCATATACCTATCAATATAGTAGTTTTAATGTCTGACCACAATACAAGTAAAAAAAAAGCAAATAATTTTAAAAAAAGTATAAAAAACAACAAGTATTTCAATTTAAATAATTATTCCAGTTATTATTATAATATTACCAAATAATTGGCAATAAAATATTTGATTTTTTTAAACCTGTTCTGTTGTGATGAGCCATCCAAATTCTTATGGTAATATTTTCTTCTGCCTTGCTTTCATATTTCTGTGCAAAATACCATACAAAAACAAGTTGCCACCTCAGAAGTTGCGTAACAAGTCTAAAGTTTCAGAAAATATGAATTATATTATTCAATATAATATTGTGGTATGTATGAATTTATCTCTCTATATAATAAAATAAATGTAAAATAATTTCGTTATGTTTGTTGTTCATTAAGACGGTGCTATGTTTATCTTAGTAACAATTATGTTGCACTGATTATTAAGGATTTGAATTCCGTACAACATTTCTGGGATTGCTTTGATTCAAAGATCTGAAATTTAAATTCTTTATCTTCAAATACTTGAAGATCTACGGGGAGCAAAATGCAATACAAGAACAAGAAAGAATGAATATGTTAAGGTCACTGGAGGAAGTTCTTTATTGAGAGACAGACTAGGTGGATTACTGTCTTCTGTATACGAGTACAACAAGTATTCTAAGGCCAGTCGAATTTGGGATTTTTAAAGTGTTAGAAATTAAACAATAGAGAAGTGTGAAAAAGTATCCCAAGATTTTTGGAGGCTGAGAATGTTGTGGATGTGAGATGTTTATACTAAACTAAGATAGATATGGAAGTCACTCCAAGAAAGCACTGATCTTGACTGCAAATCAGAACATTAACAATCTTAACAGGGAATGAAAACAGATTTCTCTTCTGGGTAATAAGACAGGACTGTGTTTTGAAAGCATTGATATTCACTAGCTTATCTTAGTCCTTCTACTTGAGAACTATGAAGAAATAACCTAAAAATATCAAGAACCACCATATAAGTTTCTTCGAATCTTGTCATGGACTGTGTACAAAGGTGGGTAAGGTTCACAAAGATATCTGCAGAAAAACTATCCGTATGAGTGGTAACTAATTAACCGATGGTCTGTGGATAGCGAATCTTCAGAAGTTGGTTGTTGATGACCTTTTCCATCACTTTCGAGTGCCTTAAGGTAACAGCAGTGGGATGATAGTTTGACGGCTGAATTTTATCCTACTTTTAGGGATAGGCTGGATAAAAGCTTGCTTTCATTCTGTTGAGTAGATGCCAGAGTATGACGGCTTTTATAAGCGATACACGATAGGTGTTAATCCTGAAACACAAGTTTTTAGAGCCACTAAAGGGATACCATATAGACCAGGAGAATTACTAGTATGAAGTCTATTTTTTCTGATATCCTTCTGATTAAAGGGGATTGTTGTGGGTACTTTGTGAAGAGGCACAAATACCTTATTTGTCTAAACAAGAGTTGGGGAAAAGACTAATGCCAAGAGGTCTGCTTTATCTTTAGTAGATGTTACTATTTGTTAAATGGTATAACAGTATAAGAGAGAGAGAGAGAGAGAGGTAAAGAGATAGTAGGTCGTGTTGGACCAGAAATCTCCTACTAAGCTCGGTGCATTTAGCAAACTTTTACTGCTATTTAGCATGCTTAGCGCATTTGGTCTTTGCAAACTTTGCTTTGTATTTTATTATATTATTATTATTGTGCAGTTGTTTTGGGTAGGTTTCGGCCATTAAATATACGTTGAATTTTGGTGCTAGACTGCTTTGGTGCCAGAATAAAGGGACTAATTTTAGCCATAATAATTACAGTAATTAGATCGGAGTAAGAACTTGGATCAGGACAGTGGACACAATAATCAGACCGTGGAAAAGAAACGTATGCATTTCAAAGGCCATTCCAATTGAACACCATTGTAATACCATAAGATACGAAGATGAGATTGGCTGGGAGAAAGACGATCTGTAAAAAAAAAAAGAAACATGGACAAGATTATGATAGAAGTTGCCAGAGTAGCTAACGTGAATTTTTCATTCGGGAGAAACTGGTTAAATATCCATCCAGGGTGTTGAGAAAATGATGAGAGTTATCTAGAAACCTGTTAATCTATTGAACGAATTGTATCAGATCGTTATTGAGAACAAACATTCCGTTCCACTTGGTCTATAAAGTTACAGAAGAGGAGATAGTGTGAGCTGTGGACGTTGAAATCTCCAAAGAAGGTCATCTCACCGTTTGGGATTAGACTGTATGTGATCAATTTACAGAGATAGATAATGAAAAATGTCAATGTAGTAATCAGAATTCGGAGAGGGATTATGAAATATTGAACCAAAGCAGATCATGTCTAGATCATGAGTCAAAGCAGATCATGGCATATTTCATATCTGACAAAAACACATATCTCACTATAGGCAGAATGTATGATGTAATGTGGAAAGTTGTAGTGACCTGAAGTCGTAGAGGATGCCAATTGAGGTTCAGTGATGAATAACAAATTGGATTTGGATGCCTGTAAGTGGTGATGACATGACATTGATGTTAGTATTTGAGAGGTATTGATGTTACTATTAGTAGGTAAAGTCAATGTGGCGATTTTTACGTGGAAGTTGACTGTTTTGTTGGGCTCATTTTTTTTTAGATATTTTTTAAGTTTTGACGTATTTTGATATAAAATTGTGTGAGATTTTTTATTTTAACCGCATGTACATTATAATTTTATTCTTAGTTTTATGGAAGTAAAATATTGGGAAAATCTATAGAGCGGGAGTGATTAGACACAACTTTCACACAGGTAGTTGTGTCTCCAACCCAGAGTCCACCCTCCATTTTCCTCGATTAAAAAAAAAAAAAAATGGAGAAAAACTGAAGAGAATTCGTATATTAGATTGGTTATTGTGGAGAAAACACGGGTTCATAGACTTATTACGGAAAAAATTAACTTTTTTTTTTTGAAAGCGAGTGGACTTTTTCCTGTTACAAACATGATGTCAAAAAACTTGTCCTTCACATAATCTTTTCCCCTCACCCCGAAAAGAGTTAAGTAATTATGACTCATCCCTTAATACAAATTAGTACCTGTCACAAAACGGCGCAGTGAGACTATCAATATTAGAAAAACATGTTAGGGAATTAAACAGAAGGATGAATATTTGAGGATCTTTATCCTTAACGTCTAATCATTTGTTCAGTCTTTTCTAGACTGGTTCCTGTGAGATTTTGCTTTCCACTTTTTGTATTTTTTCAGTATGAAGTGTTTTACGTGAATTGTAAATGATGCTGAAAAGAAAATATAAATAAAGCAGAATACGATTCTCTCGGTAGACTATTTAGATTCTCAGTTTGCTGTTATAATTATCAGTTGTGATTTTGTTTTCAAATATTTCTTTAACTTCCATCGCAAAGTTTTTTAAGAACTAAACTCTGTTTATAATAATTATCTTCAACTCTGATTGGAACTTTTTTTCTTCTTATATCAGTTAGGGAATGATTAAATGATTGCGTTTAAAAGTCAATTTGTTCATTCGAACCAATGAAATTATTTACGAATGAAAAAATAACATTCGAAACTTATTTGATAAGAGTATGGATCAGAACCACATACAGTATAATTAGAAGAGTACTTGGAGCATGCTGACCATCTTAACACTCATTCAGACGGATTACGTGGGGGGGGGGGATGTGCTTGCAAATATTGTGATTATATTAAAATCGAATGAAGTAAGAATGACTTTATGGTAGTGTTACTCTGTACTATGATTAGAATTAGTCAGTGCTGCATTCTGTTCGTCAAGACTTAAATATCCTCTGATATTATATATATTGTTGAAAGATTATAAGCCTATAACAGTGGTGCACCCGGAGGGGGGACAAGGGGGCCCTTCCCCCCAAAAAAAGGAAAAAAAACACTAGAAAATTTTCCAAAAATCTTTTCCTAATTAAAATTATTTTTTTTATTTATGTTGTGTCGTGTCTTCTATTCCTATTTTACTAATGAATTAGCGGTCACTTAAGGTGGGAATGCCCTATAGCTCTCGGGAATCACCCGCTGTGAACTCAGGGCGAACGAAGTAATTCTCGGACGGAGCGAGCGCTACTTCGTTTGCCTGAGCGGGGCCAGAGGAGATCACGGGTATCATGTATTGACGATCACTGCAGATGCTCAGTCATAGGTCGTATGCGATGCGTAGTGTGTATTCTCAAATCGTCTACTCAACTCGCCCCCGGGATTAAATCTTGAGTGCTCGCTCCCCCCAAGATTAAATCCTGAGTACGCCACCAGCCTATAGAACATTAATACTTGGGAGGAGGACTAACGTTATGTATTTATTTATTTTGATTTTTTTGCATAATTGAGAAACTTTGCTCTACACACCAAACATGGAATTTTTAAGCCACTTCAGGTCTCCAATAAGCAGAATGGCGGTCTTACATTGTGTGATGAAATTCATCTATTCCTAAATATGATTTAACATTTATGATTTTTGGGTATGCCTGCATACTCACGTGGCGAGCTTCTTTTTCTCTGAGCTACAAAAGAAAAGAAAGAATTACAGGTTTGATTCCAGTCACCGACTAGATCTGTTTTTTCTAGGCCAAAAGTATTTTTTTTTAAAAGAAAAAATCAAATGTAAAGGAGAAAGAGTGCATATAAATGTGCGCCTACTTAGAGGGGCGGATATCGTCTTCGCTGTTCACCTAACAAGTTGTTAAATTCGTATCCCACTGCAGACACACGGATGTAGGAATGTGTTCGGATGGTAAATGAATTTCAACGTCCTGTGCGAGATTACCATCTTGCTTATTGGAAATTTGAGTTGGATTAAAAAAAGGTTTGTCTGTAGCGAAAGATTTCTGGATTATCTAACTTTTAGTCCACCCACACCATTAACTTTAATACAATCGTTCAAAGAAAGGTAAACTCTTTTTCCTTGGGATGGATTAACATAAAGAATATTATTACTTCGGATTACAAATCTTTTGTCTTCAGCTCAAATGCTCTCAACCGCGGCAATGATTAAAAGTCGCGTGCAGCTGCTAACCAGTGTTCAAAAAAAGTTATGGCTAAAATGGCATCATCAATTTCTTTGGGAAATGAAAACAAAAATATTCAAGTATTTATTATCTATTTCAATTTTTGATACTGATTTTAATATTCAGCTACTAGTTTTTGCTCAAGCAATCGCTTGTGAAATTGGATTTTTTAATGAGCACTTGATTTTTTGTTCCGCTGGTATTTCATGTTATAATTGCTTCTTTATTCGTTTTTATTTCGTTTTTATTTTATCCGTCCATTATAGGTCAACAATCCGTGATACCATACTGAGATGGAAGCGCAGGATATCAACAGCAAGTGCTACCCGCAGTGGACGACTTACCACACTCATCGAACGTGACCGTACAGTCTGCGAAGGATAGTATGTAAAAACTGCCATTCGTCGCTCGACACGTTGAATGCGCAATTCCGCGCATCAACTGGAACACGAATCTGCATAAAAATATTCACTGAGGATCACCTGGGTTTCCATGGTAGAACCGCAATATGCAAGCCCCACATTACCCAAACCAACATTCAGCTTCGTCTTCAGTGTTGCAAAAGAGCGTGTACAGTGGGATGTGGAAGCTGTGCTATGGAGTGACGAATCACGCTACACTCCTACCCCTACCGAGTAGATGGACAGGTGTGGAGGATGCCCGGTGAACATCTCTTACCAGACTATGTAACCCGAACTATGAAATTCGGAGGTGGTGGTGGTGGTGGTGGTGTGATGGTATGGTTCTGTGTTTTCTGATTTGGTCTTGGACCTTTGTTTCTGCTACCACGAACATTGACTTCCAAGAGGTATATGAACATTCTGGGCAACGCAATGCTTCCTACTTTGTGGCGTTTCTACGGAACTGACCATTCTTCCTTTCATCAAGACAATGCACCACGTCATAAGGCTTCTGCTGTAACTGCGTGGTTTGTGGACATGAACGTCACCACACTTGACTGACCTCTACTGACCTCTAATCCCAACCTTACTGAACATTTGTGGGATGAACTGGAGCGTCCGCTGAAGGCAACGGACATCTTCTCCACACTAGTCCAGCACCTCATTATATGCTTATAGGAAGAATGGTCCAAAATTCCCATTGATCACTATCGTACGCTTATGGAAAGTATGCTCCGCAAGACTTTCAGGTTTCCAGGACTTCCATCGCCGGAAAGGAAGTCCTGGATCTTATTAAAGTGGACGCAACGGCTGTTTGCCCCTCACACTATGGTGTCCATTGATTTCTTTCCAAGCAGTGGTGTGTGTGTGTGTGTGTGTGTGTTCTGGATTATCTAATCCTCAGTCATTACGCAATAAACAGACAGTTAACACCGCCCCTCATTTCATAGCGGAAGTTGTTCCAGCCATATTTCAGAAAGAGCCCAACTCATCTGTGAATTCCCTCCTTTTTTCCCTTCACTCACTTTTCTCTTAGTCATTAATGATTATTTAGATTAGTGTATTGCCATAATCGGATCGCGCATACGTCATAAGTGCCAACAATGCAAGTCATCTTCACCACAAGATTATCGGATGCGCCTTTGTCACGTGACTGACGTGACTGTGTTCATTTGACTATTTCCGCAAATTTAAGTATTGCATTTCATTGAAATCACAAAGGCACCATCGAAGTGGAAATAACGAGGGGTTATGGAGAAAAGCGTTGTAATGACGGTTTACAGTGACGTTGACTTATTACCCCCATACAGCATTTTTATTGTTGTTCTTTAGTCTCTTAATGAGCTCTTCGACTTAACGACGGACCTACTGTGTACTGTACCGCCCATGCGAGACGGAAGTATCACGTTCAAATGTATAACTATAAAAGTATGATGCTCTTGTGTGTATGTGTGTGTCAAGGGGGGGGGGGGGAGTGAATAATGTAAATCATCTTTACGTTGAAAAGCCAAACGGCTATTTTTCTGGCGAGGTTGATGTGTAAAGGAGATAAAAAGCCCTTATTGTTTTTCAGCCAGTAAGCGAAACTAAGATCGAAAACTACGATCTGAACGTTTCATGCCGACGAACTGTCGGCGGATCCAAGCGTAAGTGACCACTTGGTAGTGCCACACCAGGGCAACTCGTTGCAAAGGTGGAGCAAGATCCCTCACTATTCTTGATATTTTCTCATAATGTAAAAACACAGCTTCTAGGAGATGTAGTACTACTTTACATTATGAGGAGACGCCACTACCCAGACCGGTTTCAACCTTTTTTGAGGTCTCATCAGTGAGTAGCTAGACCTATATAATATAATACAGTCGCACACCTTTCTGGCATTCGTATAGCGAAGGCATGTAAGTTCTTTTAACTTAAACTTTGATATCATGAATAGTGAGGGATCTTGCTCCACCTTTGCATCGAGTTGCCTTGGTGTGGCACTACCAAGTGGTCACTTACGCTTGGATCCGCCGACAGTTCGTCGGCATGAAACGTTTAGTAGTTTTCGATCTTAGAGTTTCGCATACTGGCTGAAAAACAATAAGGGATTTTTATCCCCCTTTACGTCATCTTTACGTTATTCCTATTTAAAATATTGTTGTCATGATACCAATGGAGCACCTGCTTCATGTACTTTACTGTAATACGTTCTCCAAACAATTTTGCAGAACGTCACTTCCGGGAATATTCCATTCCTGTAATGCCTGAAGAAAAAACAGAGGGAGAATTCTGTTTCATGATGTTGTAGGGTTCGATATTAACGAATAATCTTACAATGTTCGGTAAATAAATTGGAAGCAAACTGGTTTTGCATGCTATTCTTTACGGAGAGAAATTGTTCTTTGGTTTGGACACTACAATAACCAATTTACGTACTTACAATAACCATTTTTTGTACAAAAAATATAAAATAAAATAAATAAATAAAAATAAAAAAGCGAATCGATAGTGATAATGCAAAAAATCATGGCGAGGAACACCTGATGTTTGAAGGATGCAAAGCAAGTTGAAGCAGCGCTGAAAATTGCAAAATGTGAGATTCAGTAAAATTAGGAACTTGAATTATCAACGAATGATCCATCAAGAAACAATTTAAGAATTAGTAATAAATTTAAGATTTACATTGAAAAGCTTATGTAAGGATTCAGAAGACGACTCGATAACGGATGACGAAAATTCCACTGTGCTGTTACAGCAAGTCACGTGATCACCATAAGAATCTGTAAAGTGATGTAGTCGTGAGACCGATATCTGAATTTTCAAAACAGCTACGTGAAAATGTTATATGCTGAAACTGTTACATGAAATGATTGAAGACGATCACTGGTGAAGACTTGAGTTTTGTGAATGGCTACAAAAAAAATCTGAGCAATGCTTCGGTAACATTGTTCGATTTGTTGACACAACATTTAGCTCAAGTGGTAGTTTGATGATAGAGTAGAAACCAGCAACATTTCTAAGGAATAAAACTGAATGGGCATTTGCATACACCAACATGTCCCTTTGGAAGTGACGTTTGCATCCTTTGTGCCAGGCCGCCCGAAGAAAGATCGTTCTAATTTAGATTCTATTCACAGATTTTGGAGAAACTTTTTTCTAAGCCTTTCTTCGACCGATACGTCACTTATTCTAGACCGGAGAAATCGGAAGACACCCTACTTTTAATCCCACAACTCAAGAAAACTGTAGAACTCTGCTTTAGACAATAATATATAGGGTTAGGGACCATGAGATGGTGGCAGTTGTCTTCTGTATTCTTCTCCTCGGATACGGTTTAAAATTATTGGTGTTGGACCAAACTATTCTCTGATTGGCTGATCTCCAGTTTCCAAAAGTTAGTTAGGGCTAAATAGCATTTTCTACTCCATTTAGATAATAAATGGCGTTAGCAAATTTATTTTATTTGCATCTATCCCAGCAGTGAAGTGGCTGTTTGTGATTGTTATTCGAATAATTTTCTCTGTCAGCATGCCTAGAAGCAACCGATGGTCAGTTTGAATATCTAAGTGTTTTGTTTTGTGCCACAAATTCTTTGAACACTCTTAAAGAAATATCTTGTCGCTTGAGTTTGAAAATGATTGTTTCCCTTTCAGCGGCGGCTCGTGCATAGGCACTACTGAATTCCAGCACCCTTAATTTTTCTCGATATATAAATATATTTATTAATTTATTTATATTTGCTTGTAATATTTAATTTTATCATCAACAATCCTATACAATTCTCTTATTTTGCATAAAAAATAATAAGAATCCATCTTGTAGCACTTGGGAGGGCAAAGGACGGTAGCAGCACTGTGTTTACCACAGTGTCATATTGCTACGCGCGCAAGCATATGCACGTCATAGTGAAATGGTAGCTATTAGCGTAATGCGGCACTGTCCGTCGCGCAGTTCCACTGTTGTTTATATGCAGTTTGCGCCAGTACTAGAGTGTTCGTAGTGCTTATCGTGTTTACTCCGTCTCTTTAAATATTTGGACATTACAATTAAAGGATTTAATTGTAAGGTCCAAAAATTGTAAATCCATTTCTTTAATTACAGTTAAAGGAATGGATTTTATTTTTAAGTAATTTTGAATTAAGCCAAATTATATAATTGTATAGGTAATAAACAATATTTTTTCATGTTTAATTTTTTTATTTTTACCATAATTTTGATATTTTATCCAAACACGCATACACTGTACTTACAGTGTGTATGCATATTTCGAAAGTTGCAGCACCCCCACAATTTCAAGCCACGAGCCGCCACTATTCCCTTTGCTAACATGTGTGTGTGCATCCTTTTCGATAGTCCCTCTTTATTGAGAGTTATAAGGAAAAATTATTGAATTAAATACACGTATCAGAAACATAATTTATTTTAACATTTCCCAAATATATAGTTAAGATCGTCAGGGAAAACTTGTAGTATCCAAAGTAGCCTATTCCTTGAGAAATATAAAAACATTAATAATATTACCCAAATATGGTACAAAAAATTTGTTTGCCTCTATTAACGAAATCATCGAGTCTAAAAGTAGGAACATATGTAATCATTTAAACTGTCTGATTAATTGCCTAAAGTTACGTGTGTATTATGTTTAATATGGATTTAGCTTACACTTCAGCTCTGCCAGTGTAAACTGAACGTTTGCTTGTTTAGCTTACACTGCAACTCAATTGTAATCGGTGTGTTTTAAGCAATGAATTAGCGATTTGGAAATGTTGACTTTTATTTTGTTGTTCCTGAGGATGTTGAATTCTTATATTAAATGCTAGTCATTTTTTTCACACATTTTGAGGCGAGTCGCCACAGAAAAAGGTAGTCAGATGCACAGACAAATAATTTCGCTATTTTAATCATGTGCTCATCACATACATAGTTTTACATACACCGGAAACCCTGCTGTAGAAAATAAACATGGAACTTTTTCAAATCACATCAAGCTTCCAGTAAGCTGGACAGAATATCACTATGGATAAGATAATCACAGAGTATTCAAAGGTTTAGTTGTTAAAAAATTAACGTTAAGGCCACTAACGCAAGATAACTATATCTATCATTTCAGTTTACATCGATCTGTTTGTGAAGAGAAAACACTGGATTTTTCCAAGAAAATTAACACTACTGCTACTATCCGGGATTGATGATCTCAGTAAAGGTTCATAGTGACTTTTGCAGATGAAATACCTGCGTCCCTCTGTAAACTCTTTGAGTGAAAAGACGCTTGAATCCCGTTATGGACCGAAGGATTGTTCCAAAGGTTAGTCAATACCACATTCAGAAATAGCTTGAGAAAACTCAAGCTATTAATTCAAAAAAAAAAAAAAAAGAATTATATTGATCGTCAATTTCTTGTGACAATTATTATAGATAGAATCATTGCAAACAAAGGCGTTAGTCATTTGAATACGCATATGGGACTTTCTCTGACATTAGTTTACTTTGACACTTTTTTTCTGTGATAAGACTGTTTATTAACCTGCTAAAAATTCCGAATATAGGAGTGGTTTTATAGCTAAACACTGTGGCAATGTTGAGTTAACAAAAACTTGTCAATGTTACAAATTCTTGCTCTTTTGATATCACGTTCTGTGAGAATTTTAAAACCGTAACCGCCAACAAAGAAAATGTTCCCTGTTATGTGACGAACCACTTGAATTTTTCATTGGCTGTTGATCCGCTCTGAAATATGTTTATTTAGTTATCTATATTTCTATAAAGAGAACTTTATTCGGCAGTGGCACACGTAAAGTATCTTGCGTCTGATCTAAAAATTTCTCATTCAAATAAATAACCATTTATACGTTTCTATTTTTTGTGCAATCGTGTTTTGCGTTCCACAGTAAACGAAAGACCAAATCTTAGCCTTCCTTGCCCAATATACTTCTAAGAATATCTTCTCCTTTTCAAGTTGAATCAAAGTTTCCCATTATGAGACCATCGACTTCTGAATCACTCTCTCAAATGTGTAATTAGTGAGCTTCACGACAAATAAGAAATGGAAATTAACTCATATTTGATGGTATTCTTATTCCTCCAGGCGGCGTTACAACTATTACAGCTGCAACTTACAGAGCAGGATTGTTATCTAGACTTTTTTTTATTATAACCAACCTTGAAATCTGACCTTCTGTTCTCATTTTTTACAGTTGTTTTTTCCCCTTAAGGTTCACAAATAAAGAATAACATTTAAATTGTAACCGGTTTTTTTTTTCTTGACTCGCTTTAGAAATAAAAATATTCAAAGTGGAATTAATAAATTACACTGATTGCTTCTTATAAAAAGTAACTAGTTAGATAATTTTTTTTTTCTTATTCGGTATCACATGTTTTAAATTCCTTTCGTTAAATTGTTTTATAAATTCTTCACTCATTTCTCGTATAAGTTGATTCATTAATGACGACACTATCTCGCCATCCTTCATAGTCTACATTCCACCTTTTCTAAACTGTTTCGCCACTGGTATCTGTGTCAAGTGCTGAAAATGTATGAAATATGAACGTATGTGGATTACGTAGGAAGTAGAAAATGATCGCTTCCGGTATACTATAACAAGCCATAAGGATGATTTTATTTTTACTACATGTGACGCAGCTTTGGATTTATATTGCACACCTGTATAGCTAATTTATGGCTTTTCAGCACGAGAAATAAAGGGGTAAGGGAATGTATTATTCTATTATTTTCCCTCCTCTCATTGATAAAAATCAATGAAACTCAGCTACGCGGGGGCATTACAGCATTGTTATAATAGACCGAAATTTTGAATCCGAGTTTAAGCAGTAGGGAACGGAAAATGCATAAAATAATCATGAAATTGGTTGTTTGAAAGCAGAATTTTCCATGAACGAAGTACGCAATATTCTTTTAGTGCCAGTCTCCACTTCTCACCACCCCCGGAGATGAGTGCATTCTCACAGTTTATGTTGACCGTAGGATCTATAAAATGTCTTCTAATTAGTGCCTACAGTCGAATCTGTAAATCTTTCTTCAGCAGACCTACCGTCATGAAAGATATTACGATCACGGGTTTCATATTCACTTACAACGAATGATGGTGTGATAAGAAGAACATTTGCGAGAGGAACGAAAGATTGTCAATACAGCCAACTTTGGATACGATTACGTGTTTAACCAAAACAAGCAACTGTAGCAAAGGTGAACAAAAATGCATCAGCATGCAGACCTTACAGGACTGGAGAAAGACCATATGAGGTGATAAAGACTGATTCCTGCTAGCCTTATGAACGAAGTAACAGAACGTCGCGATGGAATCCATCATCCTTGGTCACAACAATTCTTTTTTTGACAATCCTTAGGTTTCTTTGACAAATACACCAAATTCATGTTGACCGTTTACCAGGTATGTCGACCACAAATTGTTATAAGAGCATAAAGTGACTGAACATTAATGGATTGCCCCCACCCCCCTCGATCTCAATCGAGCATTCTTTGGTCGTGTAAAGACCAACGTCTTGACAAGAACCGGCCGATAAAAACACGCATGATGAGCATAACCGACGAAACTATAGTAATGCATTTATTCTTCTGTGGACTGTCGCAGCATTAGATAAATATCTCTAATAAAATTGTCACCGGCACGAGTCTCGATCTTATTAATAAGTGACAGAAATCAATAACGAGCCTTGTAAATGTGCCAAAAAAAAAACAACAACTTTTTTGCATGTTGCAACAAAAAGAACGATCTCATCTCGACTTTAGTTTGTTTGCATTACATCGCCAACAAACATGTGTTAGTTCACATGCTTCAGATTTGCACTCGCTCTGAGCAACCCATTTATTGATCAGAACAGGCAAATCCAGAATGATTCACCCACTCATGGGGAATGGTCATCCCCCCCCCCAAGGCTATCGTTATTTCCACAGTCTGGATGCTTTGAACACTCCTCGCTACGATTTAATCACGGATATTAGCGGAAACAGAAAGCCTCACAGACTAATAGAACGAAAGTGTACTATTTCAGAAATCGGGTTAATCTAATGACATGTACATCGATGACGTCATCACTGCTGGATGACGTGCTCTCTCTCTCTCACTAATGGAATTTGAGAAGAAGGAAAACCTGACTGTTAGATGCAATTTCCCCGAGTAATGGGCGAACAACAGACAATGGAAAAGGGCTGACACTATCGATTGGTCACCACTGTTCTCATACCGAAGAAGTGTGATGACACTCGACAGGCTCGTAACTCTTACGTATACATAATTTGGAAGGCTTTCGGAATTGGTTTGGTTGTGCTTTTATTCTCCACAAAAAAAAAGCAATGCATGTGTGTGTGTGTGTGTATGTGTGAAGAAGGGTGACTCAAATTCGTCAGTCAAATACCTACCAATCACCTTGAAAAAATTATCCGAACTCTCATTTGACTTCGCGTTGGTCCCGTTAAACTTATGCACACAACTGAGTCGCTCTTGTCACGGTACAAACCTATGCTATCTCATAAATATGTAGTTATTGCTTAGATTTGGGCTGCTGATCTTACAAAAAATTAATCATTACCTCCACTCTGCCTCCAAACAGTAGTGAATTGATAGATAGTGCAAAAACAACGACCTACTTCTAATCCTATGGACAGTATTTAGAAATGACGGCAAAACCTAATCTGGCTGTGAAGCAGAAGCCTAGAGCTTATACTTGAATCCTGCTTTATGCTGGTGAAGTAAATAATCAATAGAATTCTGCACATTTGATCGGTTTTGTATCTCTAAAAATTTTAATTTTTTTTTTCTATAGAAAAAAAAAGTTTTCCTTTTTCATTTTGTATTATCATTTTAATAATTAATTTAATTAAGTGATAATTTTAAAATAATATTATTTAAAAATCTGATGGTTTTCCTCGCAATCGGGGAAAACAATTTATACATGGCAAGAATGTACGCATGCGCTTGAAAGTTGTTGGAAAAAAATAGTAAATTGAGAGCCATTAAAAAATGCAGAAAATGCTGAATTGTATACCGGAAAGGGAAGTAATTACTTTACTTATAATCCTCCCCTCCCCCCCTCTGGGAAATTAAGTCACACACACTCCGCATATTAATATACACAGTTACAAAACAACTCTGGATATTAATCGGCTTCCTTATCTTTTCTGAGTTTTTACTCTCGTCCTCATAATAACGCAGATCGTGTGTTCAGTGGACCATAGGGAAAAAACGTTCCATTCTTTTATATACAACTACTTATATACGACTACGTTTTATTACATAAGTTGAACGTAATATTAAACCTATACTTGGCATTGAGTTCTATCATCTGATCAGAATTTCCTTAATTTTGAAGTTTTCATTCAAATTACTTGAAGCAAATTATAAATATTAAAGTAAAGACCTCTCGACTCGCAACTCGATAGATATTGTGTTCATAGTCCGTGTTCATATAATAGATGGTTTTAAATATTTTCGAAACATATATAAAGTCGTAAATAGTAATTTAGTTCTCTGGCCGATGCGTGTGTTCAATGTTGCCGGTAACATTAAAAACCAAATAGTTAATATGGATGAGTTTCATTTGCGTATGTAATACGTAGCTTCAAGCCAACTGCCTAGTGGGTGGAACTTCGTTCTACTGAAAAAAAAAGTTCATTAAAAATATTAAAATTAATATTCTAAGAATGAGAAAATCATGCATATTTTCGAACGTCTACAAAACATGTATGGAAATGATCCAATATTAAAAATTGGAATGTTCACAGTAGCATTCTTTGTGCTATCTAATTTTTACTTTTACTTTTAGTAAAGATATCAAACTTCAGTAAAATTCGTCCAGCCATGGCGTAGTTTAATATGCGTAGATGGACTGAAGTATTATGCGTTTGGTTTAGCTGTAAGGATTTGCTTAAGTATTATGCGTTTGGTTTAGCTGTAAGGATTTGCTTAAGTATTATGCGTTTGGTTTAGCTGTAAGGATTTGCTTAAGTATTATGCGTTTCGCATAATACTTAAGCAAAATATTACGCGAAACGTAACTGAAAACAATATCCGTATAATAGATGCATACAAATATTCTCCATCCCCCAGTTCATCGTTCTGCGTAAGATATCGAAAACCATAGACAGAACATTAAATCTGTGTTTGCAGTTATTCTGTTGGTCTTCCCTTATAGACATATGATTGCTTTGTTCGCTGGAGGGAACTGAAGACGGCTAACTTACCTCTTGAAATGCCTATATAAAAGTTCTTCACGTTCTAGATGGGATTCGGAGCCATGTGTTTCTAAACAAAGGGCTTCGTCTATACCGACTGAATTAGGGAGGCGCTGATATTCATCTAAAAAAAAATAGAAAATCATACCGAATATAGATGGATCTGTTTTCTTCGAGATGAAGTTGTCCTCTCGACTTACTAAGTTATTAAGCTCACCGGAATGCACTCTTTTAGCAATGTACGCCAACACTATTGTTCGGGATCCTGACATGATTTTTTTTTTTTTGCACTTCTGACAGCTGACATTTTTTTCTATCAGCAACAGGGGCGAATTCTCCATGCTTGCTGCGCAAGCTCATTACTTGAGAAAGAATTCATATTTATTTGTTAATAAATGCATGCATTTATAAGCATTCCATTTAGGTTTTTATTTTTGTTGACAGAAGACGTTTTAAGCTTGCGCGGCAATAATTGAGCTCTGCGTTGTGTATCGAATTCGTAATCGAATTGTGTATCGGCCGATGCTTGCTCGTCTAGTCAAAGCTACCTTGGCTTGCTGGGTTGTGGGAGCTTCCAGGTTCTCGCTGCAGCACTGTGGTTTCATGCGCCCGCATAGCCATTTCAGTTCCCTTCACGTCGTCTTAAACACAGGCCATACGCAGTCAAAGTAGCTCTAGCCAGTGAGCTTCAGCCAGCCTTCACAAGTGTGCGTGTTGCTTGGGAAAATTAAGTTACAACCAACTTTTTATGACGATGTTCTTGACCAGTTCGTAAAGAAGAACCGTAGGGTAGAATTTGTATTCAAGTAGCTAAATTGAAAAAGATAGAATATCATTTGTAAAATAAATGTTGTATTTGTATGATTAAATGTACATACATTTCTAAATATATAGTTTTAAATGGTCAGTAATTCATTATTCCGCTAATCAGACTTCAATCACACCTCTCACTCCCTGAATGATAACAAGAGCAAGCGTGAATTTCAAGACCAGCATTCGCCCCTGATCAGCAAAACCTTTTTTTTTTTTTTTGGATTTAATTATATATATATATATATATATCGGGAACCTACCGAAATAAAAACTAACGACAATGATGAGAAGTGAATCTATCCGGTCTTTTCTTCTGCTGATTTATCTACCAGGTTTAATCTCCCTATGAGCACATTCATTAGATTTAAAAAGAAGCCGAGTGACTTGACCTTTACAGGTCATCGAGCCAAACATGCAAGGGAAGATGGGATGGGATGAGATAAATTATGAAATCATATTATTGAAATTGAACTTATAAAGTGTGCGGTTCTCTACGTATACGGCATTACAAATACATAATATTTATAAATTTCGTATACTTAGTGCTAAAAATATTTTGAAACAGGACAAGGAGACTATTAAAAACGGGACATGGATTGCTTATAAGGTGGAAATTAGGAACCTCATATAGAATTCCCTGCCTCTCCCCTCCCCCTACACACACACACACACACATACACACTCACTCACCAGGACAACTGAAATAGCCGTCGTTACAGTTTATCTTAATTCTGTTAAAGTAACGAACTACAAATATTTTTATAAAGTATTATTTAAATCGAATTATCTTCGTTATGAAATGGCACAGTTTGAACTGAAAACGTAATTGGAACACTGCACTTATCAGTCGCTCACGTGGATAATGAGATGTTACGTCGAACTTGGAAACAGCAATCACGCATGTCAATTTGTTGTATGACGTCACAGCTGTTATCTGGCTGTAGGAATGGCAATGCTAGTTACAAAACGGGCTAACAGTGGCCGCAGTGGTCATAATCAGTTAAATTGAACATTGTCGACTGGAGAAAGCACTTTTCGGGGTTTTTTTTTTTTCTTCATTATATTTCATGATACACTAAAGAAAGATGAATAAGCAAATATTCGATGTTTAAATATGAACAAGAGAGAGAGATTTAAAGTGCATTAGGCAATGTTTATCTTGTTTCAAAGAACTATTAGAAATTTTGTAAATAAATAAAGAAATAAATAAATGGAATCTACTTAGTGTAAACGTAATTTCAATGTTCTATAATGCAAATTTTAAAGTAGCACAAATCGCTGTAGTATTTGGCAGTCTGCCAAAACGGGAACATGCATTGTTAGAAACGTGTTGGCTTTCTGCCAGAATTGATATGACACGATCTTCTCCAGTTAATGATTTGGATTTTGTAACGCGGTGTAATCTAGTATTGTAAATAACCACAAAAGAGTAATGATTTAAAGTGTGTGGTTTAAAAAAAAAAAAAAAAAAATTATCTTCTGTTTAACTTCATTTACAATTCAAGATCACGAATTCTCTTGATGAGAAATAAATAAAGGAAGTTTTAATATTGTAATCTTAATTGAACAGTTAGCTTTCCGTGAGTAATTCGTAGAATAAATTATGCAAATTTCCATTCAGTTATTGACTATACGTAGATGCTGTTAAAATCCATTTCCCTTTTAATGACTTCATTTGAATTGTATGCGGCCATGTATAAACACAGATTTTGAACGCAAATGATTATTAGCTGTTTTTTTTTTTTTCAAGTTCTTTTGTTTTACAACTTAATTTTGCTAATTCTAGAATTTGGAATTTTTTTTTTTTTTTTTTTTATGTATCACAATGTTGAGGTTGTTGAAATTCTTTGTGAATATCGTGATTACCTAACGAGCTGTATTTACTTTTTTTTTTAAGACACATTTGAAGTTTTTTTTTCCTCTTTTGCTAACGGTGTACGGTATTTATTAGTATTTTATCAAGCTTTAGCCAGCATGTAACGTTTTCTTACCGGACTTCAGATGTGCATGAATTAGCATGCGCAGACTGCTTGAGGATTTCTTTTTTTATCTTTGATACAGTGTTCGTAAAGGAACGCGGTGGCTGCAACGACTTAATGGGCTCATTCAAGTCCAGCTAATTAATTATGCTAATCAACAATTTAATTAGTGTAATTTGAATACATTTGCATTTTTCCGATAGAAAAGGAGAGCTTTTAACCCCTTTAGATAGATAAGTTGGTTGTAATCCCTGAGGCAATTCTGGTTGTTGTTATAATGTGTTGACAACAACGAGTAAGTTGGAGCCAGTACTAAGGTCTTTAAGTAGACCTTAGTACTGCCTCCAATTATTTTGGCAACGGATCGTCTTTCGTGCAGAAAGTGGCTATTTATGGACTTGATTGCCCAATTTTGAGAGCATGGAGATCGTACAATGACTGTCACAGACTGTATTGTTTTGCACTTTGCAGATGTGAAAACAGTGCTAATAACTTTGTACGTGAGTGGAGTAAAGTTCCTAATTAATTCATTGATAAAAAAAGAAAGAAAGAAAGAAAGATATTTCCTATTCTTTATTGTTTAATATGAAAATAGAAAAAATTGTGGACATCGTACTTCTGCCAGCAGAATTTAAACGCATATCAGCTGGAACAAGTTCTTGGATTATGCAGTTATTCACCCAAGTCAATTTAGATGTGCTAATAACACTTCTCGATGTTTTCAGCTTTTTTTTTTTTTTTTCACTGTGTGTTCTTTGGCTGTATTGTCTGTCTGTGAAATATGAACATCCTTAAAAGATCCTAATGTTACACAAAGAACATTAAAATATTATTTTAGGCGTTTGCAAGTTGGAAAAAAGTTCGTGAGTTTCTTGATGAGTTCGCACTTTATGGACAAAACACATTTCACATTAATGACAAACTCAGTCGTTACGAACTTCTACATTTAGGAAATATCAGAGGATCTGGCAGCAGCAGGAAAGATGGTATCCCTTAAAAATCAAATCCGTTTTACGTGTGAAGTATGACATAATCACTCATGAATATTTTGAATAGGAAGCAGTGATAGCCCTTTATGAAGTGCATCAGTAAACACTTTTCTCGAAACGAGAATCCGTATGCTTGTGACAGTCACAAATTAAACTGCCCGTGATAGGTTAAAATAATAGTTACGCTGTATTTTTTTCCTTAGACTACTCCAAACCTTTAGATGAGTAAGCATCAACGAGTCCTTTGGTTGAAAGACCCGAATTCGAATCCCGTGTAAAATTGAAGAATCACCTTCATACGGTCTTTTAAAGTGAATTGTCCATTTTTGTACAGAAGTAAAAGCGCACTCACGATTTAATCTTGGTGGCGGGGGGGGGGGGGGAGTTCCGTAGACGTTTTGAGAGTATACACACTACGCATCGCATACGATCAATGACTGAGCATCTGCAATGATCGCTAATTCGCAAGTAGTGTAGAAATAGAAGACACGACACAACATAAATATTTAAAAAAAAACAAAAGAATTTTAATTAGGAAAAGATTTTTAGTAAATTTTCTAGTTTTTTTTTTTCATTTTTCTTTGGGGAGCAAGGTGTCCTTCCCCCACTAATAAACCATATACAATTATATGGATATCACATTGCTTCATAACCTTAGTTGCTTCGGTCATTCCAACACTCGTCAAGGCTTTCAATACGGAGTGAATTAGTGAGAAAGAGTATTGTAAACTAGTGAAACAATCCGAATGAATTGTCTCAAGAAGTCTGGTGGTTATGATGCTGTTTATTTACAGATTTTAAAAGGATGGTCGGTTTAAATTTACTCTATTTGCATATAGAAAGATCGATTATTTAAAATCAAGGTGTGTAATTAAGATTGTCCTTTGCATATTCGGATCCTAGCCGTTTATTTCAAATTTTCACTCACATGTACTTGATAAGGACATTGACAGAATCTCATTAGTGCTGCCATCTATTGAAATTCCTACAAGCTAAACAAGAAGTAACGTATTGATTCATTAGATTTTCTTTCTGCAAAAGTATACTTAGAGCAGTGTTTCCCAACGTGGAGGCATACGCCCCACAAGGGGGGGGCAATTAGAAAATGATGTTGCATTCGTCACCTCATCACCGATGTACTCAAAAACCTCACCATTGTCGGCGATAAATTGCCGATGTTGCAACCCTGACTTTCCGAGCAAAAAAAGCTGACATCACTAGTACAGCAGTGAACGTTACTTTTTTTTTATTTAAAGTACATATTTATATTATACTTTTTCAGAACTTGGATGACTATTATGCTAGAGGGCATCAAAATCTTTGAGGCGTTGAGGTGGGGCATGATCCGAAAAACGTTGGGAAACACCGACTTAGAAGCGTGTGCTTACAATCTCGAGCATTGGACACCTAATGGAAATTCTAGCCGGCCCTCAAAGCAACTAAAAATAAAAGTAAAAGTTTTCTTACAGAATAATACATTATTGCCAATTGGTTTAGTGATTTGAACAACTTCTTTCTGATCATATACATTTATTTAATGTCCCCCCCCACACACACACACAACATTCCAACTCTTTGCTTATTCTCTTTCTATGTCTGTTTCCATTTTTAATTTGCATCTTCACTAAAAGTTACTTGTTCTATACGTTCTCCATTCATCATGCTGCTAATGTTTTTTTTTTTCATTACTCCCTATTTTCATTCTTTTCTTTTTTATTTTATTGATGATTTGTATGTCAAATTTGTACAGCTGGTATTCAGTTTGATAAGGAATTTTGGTAAGGACTTGTAGTGGATTTATTTAAGAATAGAGTATCCTCTGCATAAGCGAAAGTGCTGATAATAATATATCCAATTTTGATATCAGAATCCATTTTATTTTTTTATTTATTTACTTAGTTATGTGTCTTAAAGTTTCTCCATGTAGATTATGAGCAACAGTGGAGATAGTATGTAATCCTTGTCTTATACCTGATTTTACATCCAAGTGTCTTCAAGCACTTCCTTTCACTTATCTGACTTAGATATCAAATATAGGCTACATGTTGCTCAATATAACGAACCATTTACGCAATAGAATTGTAGCGTTCGGAACATAATTTCTCTTGAAATGTTTCCTATGTGTTTTATGGATCTACAAAAATGAAATACAGATCGTAGTAAAAATATGATCCTGACAACCCCTATTTGGGCTGAACCCAACTTGTTCTTCCCCAAATTTCTCTTCCGGTTTTTCTTAGACTGATCTAGATAGTCAATGAGATGGATGGTGTGTGTGTGTGTGTGTGTGTGTGTGTGTGTGTGTGTGTGTGTGTGTGTGTGTGTGTGTGTGTGACTGATCTTCAGAGAGTCGAAGCCTCCAGAAAAGCACACAACAGGACTACATAGGGGAGGCCTGGTGTGGCACATCACCGAGCATCGGAATGACCATACGGCATCTGTAGATGTCCAGTGAACATATGGATGGATGTTCTTAGTTTAACAGTTTTTCAAAGTAATTATTTCAGGCATCTAAGATATCCTTATCTTCAGTTTTTACGTCATCTTTATCATCTCTGATTCTTTTTATTCTACCAATTCTCCATTCCTAAGGGGTTTTTTTTAATAGCCGCCCAAGAATTTTGCTACCTTGCTGATATTTATCTTTTAGCAACTTTTATACATTGCTTAGCTTTCATACATTCTTCTATGCATTTTCTCAAGTCACTTGCTGGTTTATTTTGCTGAAACTTTCAATATAATTACTTATTTTATAGAACTACCTCTTTTCCTACTTGAGTTTACCATGATGTTTGGATTTTTCTTCACGACATACTTCAATGCTAAATGATTTAATGTTTTAGTCTGGGTCTGCCACTAAGTCCCTTGTTTGTTCTTGTTCCCAAAGTCGTTCCCCAAAATCCAACATGCACTTACCATTATTGTTATTAACTTTTCTCTTTTCTCCAGATTTTCCTGGAACATTTCGGTAGGTCAAGTAATCATTTCCTCCTCTTATGTGCAGATCTCCAACAAGGACCAGCTTTTCCTTTTTCTTTTCCAAATCCCCTATTTTGACGTTCCTTGACATCGCTCTGATTGAAAGTGCTTCTGATATAAGAAGCTTATGAAGTTAATCTTTGTGTACAGCTGAATGCTATAGACGTTCCTTCCTCACTCTTCCTTGAACGTAACATCTTATTTAGATGAATATGATAGTTTATTTTTCCCTTCTTGGTTTCGGTGACGTCAATGATGTCGACGTGATACACTTCTGATTCTTCTACCAATTGCACTTTTTTTCTATTAACACTTCTTACATTAATGGTGCATAACTTTAATTCTTCTGATGTCCAGTTTGAAATATTCAAGTAGCTGACTTTTCACTGTTCTCCCTAATTCTCTGATGAAAAAAGCGAGGACTTGTTTAACGCGCAGACCCCAGCGAGCATGATTCCATATGTTGGTCATCATTGTCTAGTTGAATACAGAATGATCAAGGCTATGTAAAGGTCTCCTACCAATTTAGCTTTTTTTTACCAGAAATAGCGTTAGTTATGTAGCAAATAGTACCATTCATTTCTGTGGACCACGGGTAATTTCAGTGCATTTGAGTAGTCTTTAAGTAATAATTTGCTCTTTTCACAAATCTTTGGTATTTAAAAAGTTTAGTGGTACATTTAATTAACCCAATAAGGGAATGTATTTTATAAACAAAATGTGTAAATTTTTAAACAAAGGCATGCTTCGCCCACATCGCCCGTTCATCCTCTTATCACGCTGAGATGCTGCTAAGGATTGAAGAAGACATATTTAATACTGAGATACATACGCGGGTGGTCTGAAAAGTTCTCGGCCTAACAATGAAAACACGAATTGATAATTTCAAAATTGCTTTTATTTTTCAATATTTTTCAATCATTTCTCGAGGAAGAGTTTTAGTTTGGGGAAGAGATAGAAGTCAGATGAAACCAAATCTGGGGAATAGGGTGGATGTTCCAACAATTCATAGTGCAGATCCCTTAATTTTTCCATTGCCAAAATACCTTTGTGGGCAGATGCATTGTCCTGATGAAAGATGATTTTTTTTTCTTCTGCAAACCGGGTCTTTTCTCAAGAATTTTTTCGTCTAGTCTGGTTAAAAGATCGGAATGATATTCCCCAGTTATTGTTTTATCCTTTTCAAGATAATTAATAAACAAAATGCTTTAGCATTCCAAAACACCGATGCCATGATGTTTCCTGACTTTGTCTTCTTTGGCGCTGAACAACCGGCTTCTGTCCACAGTTTTGACTGCTGTTTGGATTCTGGTGTGTAATGGTGAATCCAAGTCTCATCCATAGTAATAAATCGACGCACAAAATCACTTTTATTCTTGCTAAAACGCTCCAAGCACTGTTCAGAGATTTTCATGCGAGTGCTTTTTTGATCAGCTCGGCACCCATCTTGCGTAAAGCTTTTTCATTTGCAATTCTTCATGCAAATATATCCTACACGTTTCTTTTGAAATGCCTATAGTCTCAGCAATTTCATGCACTTCGATTGGCCGGTCATCCAATCGTGCACTTGATCAATGATTTTTGGTGTTGTTACACATTTTAGACGTCCTTCGTGGATCATCTTCAAGGCTGATACGGCCACGTAGTCATTTAAACTCGGTAGCCATTTCTTAATTGTCAAAATCGAAGGAGAAGAGGGCCCATAAACTTTTATGAACTTCGAATGGATTTCTTTTGACGCTGAACCTTCTTTTACAAAGAATTTTATAACCGCACGATACTCAATTTTATCCATTTCAAGGGATACAAACAACACTTTTGCTTCAGATAGCTGTATAGAACAAACTAGTTGACAGAATGACTTGCAATTTCACATGGATGCTTATGACAGATGTATCAAGTTAGAAACAAAAAATCATTCTGATAGTGTTGACATTTTTGGTCTAGGCCGAGAACTTTTCAGACCACCCATGTAATCCGATATGTGTGTCTGTGTTCTTTAGCCGGTTTGTCTGTTATTGAAAAGCACGCGGTGTACAAGGAAGAAAAACAAGTTCTATGTGACCTCCTGACAATTCACCTCCAGTGGAAACATGATTCTTCCCATCCTAGACAAGAGTTGAAATCAGAACACAAAGATGTGTTCTGATTTCAACTGAGCTAAGGAGGTACTGATTAATTTTCCATTAATGTACTAAATATATTTATTCAATTGGCTTCTGCTGACAATTTCTGTCAGTAATTTTAATTATACGTTTAAAAGATGAATTTCTACGTAATTTTTTGTTTTTCGTCTGTTTTCGTTGTTGAAATATTATTATTTATTTATTTATTTATTCACTTAATTGATACGCAGGCAAAACAAGATATCATTTAAACAACAATTTCACTGGTGATACAAAACAATTCAGATTCTACCCAAGAATCTAAGACTAGTCCGTCAGGTAGCGTCGTAAAATATGGACTGTTCAAAGTAATGCTGTTTTTTGTAGGTCATATGGGGTCACTTCATTGATGTTTAATTGCTGTAAATAGTTGGACAGCTTCTTTGAAGTTGCACCAAGTGCACCGATAACTGTTGGGATGACTTTGGTGGGTTTAAGCCACAGTCGGCCAACTTCGATTGCCAGATCTCGATATTTAGTATTTTTTTCCAGTTCTTTGTTGTTATCACTGGGTACTGCAATATCGATAATCCAAACTTGCCGATGTTTGATAATTGTGATGTCAGGTCTATTGTGTTCCAAATGCCGATCAGTTTGTATTCGAAAGTCCCAGAGAATTTTTGCTGTTTCGTTTTCCAATACTGTCTCTATTTTATGCTGCCACCAGTTATCAGAAGTAGGAAAGCCATGATTTTTGCATACATGCCAATGAATTATTTTGGCCACTTGATCATGGCGGTATTCATGGTCAGTTTGAGCTATCTTGCTGCAGGCACTGATTAGATGTTCTACAGTCTCATCTTTCTGATCGCATAATCTGCATTTACTGTTATTACTGCTGTTCAAAATTTTTGCTTTCATTACATTAGTTTGTAATGCCTGTTCTTGAGCTGCTAGAATAAATCCTTCTGTTTCTTTTTAATATGTCCATATTGTAGCCATTGCCACGTCTTGTTTACGTCAATTTTGTCCTCAGTGTCTCTAAGAAATTAGCCGATATGTGCGCTGGAAAATTTATTTTTCCAGCGCACATATCGGTTATTTTGTTGTTCCTCTTTTAATCGGATTTGTTTCCTGTTGCTTTTAGAAGGCCCTCTTGTGTAATTACTTGAAGCATTGACTCAGAGTTATTGTCGATGTAACGTTTTAAGCTAATTTCTTCTTCTTCTTCTTCCACAGTCTGTCTCACTTGCAGCACACCCCGTCCACCTATTCTCCTTGGTAGGTACAGCCGGTCAACATCACTTCGTGGATGTAATGCATGACGTATAGTCATTAGTTTTATAGTTTTGCGGTCCAGTTTGTCCAGGTCTTCTTTTGTCCAATCTATTATGCCAGCTGTGCATCGGATCACTGGTATAGCCCAAGAATTCATTGCTCTAATTGCGTTTAATCCATTTAGTTTTGTTTTCAGAATATTTCTAACTCTTTTGATGTATTCTGATGCTGCCTGTTGTTTAACTTTCGAGTGGAGAATGTCACTGGCTTCTAATATTTCTAGGTATTTATAGTGTTCATCAGCTGAAATTGCTTTTATATATTTTTGTTGATCAAAATTAAAATTGCTAGTGTCATTAATTTTTCCTCGTTTAATAGATAAAATTGCGCATTTATCTGAACCAAATTCCATTTTGATGTCCTGACTGAAAATACGAACTGTGTTCAGTAAAGAGTCTAATTGCTATGCTGATTTTCCATATAACTTCAAGTCGTCCATGTACAATAGATGAGAAAATTTAATATTATATTTAGGAATTTCATATCCGAGTTTTGTTCTTTTCAGAATCATAGATAAAGGTATCAAAGAAATGTTGAAGAGCAATGGCGACAAGGAATCACCTTGGAAAATTCCACGTTTAATGCTGATATCTCCGAATCGTTCATTATTCACTATTAAAGTAGTTTTCCATGATTTCATAGCAGCAGCTAGAAAGGAACATATGTTTTTGTTAATTCCAAATATTTGTAGTGATTTTAGGATCCAGGAGTGTGGGAGAGAATCGAATGATTTCTTATAGTCTATCCATGCCATGTTTAAGTTAGTTTTTCGTCTTTTTGAATTTCTGAGAATCATTTTATTAATAAGGATCGGGTCTTTTGTTCCTCTGGATTTTTGAAATTTTCCTTTTTGTTCAATCGGATAAATCTGATTATGTGATAAGTAGTGGTATATGGAATGAATTTGCTCTGATTGCAGTGAACAACTTAAGCATAGTTGGTAGGCATGTTATTGGACGATAGTTACTTGCGTCTGCACCCTTATCCTTCTCTTTAATGAAGAGAAAAGTGCGCCCATATATCATCGTCTTCCACTGAGCCTGACTGCAACAAATAATTAAATTGTTCTGCCATTCGATCATGTACACTGGTTGATGCTTTAACCAAAATCCATGTAGTTTGTCTTTGCCAGGTGCACTCCAGTTTTTTAATTTTCTAGCTTATGCGCTGACAATTTCTTTGGCGATAATGACATTTTGCATTTGTTTTTGTTTCATTTCTGATTCTATTTCCTTAATCCATGAGGTATCTTTATTGTGTTCAATAGGATTATCCCAGATTGTCTTCCAAAATTGAGTGTTTCTTCTTTTTCTGGTGAATGATGATTTGCATTGATATTTCTCTGGAGAGACTGAAAGAACTGACTTGGTTTTGTCGAAATTGCATATTTTGCACATATTGGTTTATTCTTGCTTCATATCTTTTAATTTTCTGTGCAGTTGCTATAATTCTTTGTTTTAGCTGTTCAGTAACTTCAGCAATTGTTTTGTTGGCCAAATTATATGTGTTAATCAGTTTGTTTTTGATGTTATTATTTTTCAGCCGTCCTTCGTTAAAATTCTTTTTAACGAATTTGCTCTTGCGGTTTGCAATCAAGATTCACTGTATTTTGTGATGGTTTTCACAAAATTTGCGTCTAAGAGGAGCTCTTTTAGCTTAGATTTATGGAAAGTTTTTAATGGTGGTGGACTTATACGGGCAATTATGGAGTTCATATGTTCCAGTATCCCTGACTTCATTTTACACTGCACTTCTGTCAAAACATTCTGAGGTATGTCGTCAGCTTGATGTTTGCTGAGTTGAATTCCAAAGTTTGTTATAGCTACCTCCTGATGATTTTCTGTTACTGGAGTTGTTGGTTTATTACGTAACTCTTGCAGCTCAAGTTCAGTAAATATTTTGTTACGGAAAATGAAATTCGTTTGGTCCACAAGTCTTTGTTCTGTTATTGCAGATTCAGGGAATTTTTGTTTCCAAATTAAATGCATTCGCTTTCTAAAACCTCGTTTTTCTGGTGTTGATCTGTAAAAAAATTTCACAACTTCTCTATTTTCTTCTGCAGTCCATTTTTTACGTTTGCTTTCTTCCAGTCGCTTTTTCAGCTTCCTGCCCTGATTGCCCAGCAAGGAGAGCTGGGTCCTGTAGCCCACTTGTCACCTGATGCCCAGGATCCGATCCCCCAACGTCGTACTCAGTCCTTGATGACCTGGGCGTCGATTGATCCGGTATGGATCTCTTCTTCCTTTTCACTATTAAGATGGGGGATGGAACACTGTTAGTCTGACTCCTCAGTTGAGACCTGCCTGACAAGGGTGTCCCTGCTGGAAGCTATGCTACCACCAGAATAGCTCTCAACATCATTGAAGCACGCAAGCCCCACCGCCACGACAAGGCCGTGTTCCTTCGGGGGTGGGGTGGGGGATTATTATTATGTGATCCACTTTCAAAACTTGTTTTAAAAGTGGTCACAGGCGAACTTTTGCCGTTACAGATTGCAGAGCACGTAAAGCAATCCCCCCCTACTCTACTCATGCTTTACGATTTATAACTTAAAAGTATTCTGTGAATTCAGTTGTGAAGTATTTTCGTTTCCTAATATTCAAAAGCAGTGGTATTTTATTATCTTACCTTCCACTGATTAGTATTAGCACTTAATTTTAATGTCGCTGTATTTTTCATAAGACAGTCACCACCAGTAATCAGATATTCCCAGCAAGTTTTGTAATAAAAATAATTCTCACTTCGCAATTTCTTTGGGGCTATTCGCTCGCTTCGAAGCTCCTAAGACCAAAATGATACTTATCGCCGAGAGATGGCGCCACTAAAAAGCGATATTTCTATCCGATGTTTGAAATGAATCTTTCTACCTTGTCTATTTCTTTCGTTA